>NC_135975.1:22327599-22630686 GCF_053455715.1 Rhinoraja longicauda
GAAGCTGGGCACAATGAGCTGAAAATGAAGTTGGAATCATACTGGTTGGTGGAAGAGAATAAAATCTACTCTCACCACTAAAATCATAACTGCCTGATAGCTGAACACTGACTTTGGGTAGGAACATACAAGATGTTAGTTTTCCAAGAGAGTTATTCTGCCATCAATGTGGAACCTGTCTACAGAATGTTATAGGCCACAGAAAAAGCTGCAATTTCCCAAATAAAGTTTTCTGGGGCATGCTCCAGTCATGTCTACTTCCAAAGATTTGCTTCAAGACTGTTGAGGATGATTTTATACTTTTTATTTATTTATGTATTCCGATTGGCACAAATCAGCTTAGGTACAATTAAGGAGGTGCTTAATACGATTTCTGGTTTAGGTTGCCAAAACGTGGAACAAATCAAGTATCAAAATAATAAGAATTAACCCGGATTCCTTAAAGATAAAGCTTTGTTTTTCAAAAATTGCTACCACCCCATCAGCAATTGTTATAGTAATGAATTGAAAGCACCATTCCTGACCCATGAAATGTAGCCTGTCCATGTCTTCCACAGACACTGCCTGACACCAATAAATTACTCCAGCACTGTGTGTTCAACACAAGGTTCCAGCATCTGCAATTCCAAAGATAATCCTCGCTTGGACTATCTGAAAATGCTAGTGATTCAGCCTCTGGCTCCTCAGGTAATGTTCTAGCATTCTCTTTCATCTCGCCAAATTCACGGAAAAAATGTATGCTACGTAACATCTCAAAAGTGAATTAAAAGTACACCGAGAATAAACTTCAATCCTCTAGAAAATCTGTCTATCAAGAATGCTAGATTTTCTAGAGTTTTACTGTGGAGCACAAGGCTTTATTCTTGATCTTACGAATAGAGAGGCAAGAATACCAATCGTGGGAGAGTTGACAATGTAACGTTATACAATCTTCCTGAGACATCAATGAATATATCCAATGAATACATTCCAGAGTATGTTGGTATTTACTGCAAGCAGAAGAGGGCTTGACCAAACATGTCAGTCTGGAGCCTCGATCAAAAGTATATTGAAAAATAAAAAAGCTAGAAAGGGCATATTTCACGAGCAGAATACTATATAATTTATATATGTGTATTTTGCATTGCTCTAATATCATAATAGAATGAACACACACACACACATTTGTTGGGGATGAAAGAAATAGGTTAAAAGAATTGTTGAATGAACTCAGAAGAATGTTGGTCAAGCAGTACTAGTGACTGCAATCTTGCCATATTTTTTCCTGAATTCATCACATTATTGCTAGCAATAAGCTCTGGGTACATCTCAAAAAATGTTTATTCTGCTCATTTAAAATGTTTTAACAAAATCATCCTGCATGCAATAGTGCTACATCTTACCCAAGTAATTACCTTTCATAAGGTGTACAGTCTTATTCCTTTTATAATAAGCATTTCACTCAAGAGAATTCACTGAAGTCTATCTACAACGTTTGTGACAGATCTCCACTTGTGCTATCAATTAAATTGATACTGGGCAGAAAAGTAAGAGAAGGGTAAGAAGGGCGGAGACCGTTGGGGCAGTGCTCAAGGACACATCTATTGTGGAAATGCAGGGACCCATAATCATGAAACTAACTGTAGAAATGGCACATTCATAGACAATAGACAATAGGTGCAGGAGTAGGCCATTCGGCTCTTCGAGCCAGCACCGCCATTCAATGTGATCATTCACAATCAGCACCCCGTTCCTGCCTTCCACCCATGCCCCCTCACTCCGCTATCTTTAAGAGCTCTATTTAGCTCTCTTTCGAAAGCATCCAGAGTCATCTTGCTAAAAAAACCATAACACACACATTTTACAATCAATAATCTCCAGTAATATCCTTAAAGTTTTATATTTCATGTATGATCTGCATTCAGAATATAATTTTTTTTAGAAATTACCTTTCAATTACATAAAAATTGTCGCCATCATCTCCTTGGTCAATCACGTGTTCACCCACTTCAACAAAACTTTCGAACATGGCATCCAACAATTGAAACAATTGTTCCTTGAAAAAGCAATGTTTATCATGAACTTCAATAATGGGCAATAAATGATTTAGCACCTTATCAAATAAAAGTATCCTTGTTAATTTTCTTTTTACATCTCAGCGGTGGAAGCATGGAACGGATAAAAAAATCTTCTCAAATTCTGGAACAGGTTCTAAAAAATCTGAACTGTGATACATAATCCGTATTGATTTATATGTACAAACAGTACCATCATACACAGCTCTCATCAAGTTTCAATATATTTTGAGTAAACTGTCCATCCCACCCATACCCAATCCCACCCATCCCGCCCATCCCACCCATACTCGGCCGCGGGGCCTTCCATCGCCCGGCTCAGCCGCGAGACGTTTCAGCGCCCGGTGCGACTCGGCCGCGGGGACTTCCATCCCCTTGCGGGGACTGTGCGGGTTGGTCGGGGACGAGCTGTCTGTCCGTGGGCGTGGGGAAGAGAGTGGAAGTTTTGTTGCCTCCATCACAGTGAGGGGGTGTTTGGAGTCACTGTGATGGACGTTTGTGTTGGGGTCATGTGTCTTGTGTTCTTTTTTTTTGTGTGACTGCTATGTAATTTCGTTCGGTACCTTGGTACCGAATGACAAATAAAGCTCTGTTGACTGTTGACTAATGCCAATGATAACCATGAAGTTTCACTCTTAAATTAAGAGCAATTTTATAAAATTAACACAGTTCCCAAATAATAAAATTAACATATGTCCCAAATTCTAGAAAGGAACAAATATCTTCAGTGAAGGGGTTAAAAGCAGGCGATAGAAGCCCGAATGTGCAAGTAGTGGTTCGATTTCTGCATATACTGGTGAAACATGGGTAGCAATTGATACAAAAAATGTGCAAAGGTTACCAACTTGCAGAGGCTTCTACTTGCAAGAGGCTGGCAACTTGGCCATAGCTTTATGCTATGGATGATACACTGGCATCAAATTGGCATTGGTACATAGATTTGTATGGGCAATAAATAAAGCTTTCTGCCACATGCAGCTCAAATTTCTACGCCCCTGTAATGGAAGTTGCGTTTACATCAGATCCAATCAAATACTTCTTTGGTCCAGTGAACTTAAATACAGCAAATGCTAACAAATAACCCAGTAGGGGGAAAAAAATTAGTTAAAGGATAACTGTTGTCAAAGCAAATACAACAATTGCCTTGCTCTTCATAATAATATCTTGGAATCATTAACATACTGCCAGTAGTCTATTTGAAATAGTGGTTCATATCTCATCTGAGAGACACCAAAGACACTGCTGTATTTATTAAATACTATTTCAAGGGACTACTTGGATTGTTTATAGAATGGACATTAGATTCACGTTATTAGTTCTAACATCAACGCACTCACCGAGTCAAAGGGGCACCAAAACAGGTATACACAAATGAAGGCTCCAGAGAATTCCACTGCATTTTCAATTTCTTCCAGCCATTTGCAGTTTTCCTTGCCCTGCCCTTATAAATAAGTGAATATATAACTGTAGAGCCGGTGCTGTAATGAAGGTCAACCAACAATCAGACTAATCATCAGTCTGAAGAAGGATCTCGACCCGAAACGTCACCCATTCCTTCTCTCCTGAGATGCCACCTGACCCGCTGAGTTACCCCAGTATTTTGTGTCTACCTTCAATTTGAACCAGCATCTGCAGTTATTTTCCTACAGACTAATCTAAATCATTGACATCTATTCAGGGAAGTGACAATTACATGGAAATAATTTTTTTAAATCAAATTCTAACCAAAAGTCAATATTTTCCATTAATGAAGCCCAGGCAATGTTACAGGAAACAGGATACACAAGAACCTGCCAGAGGAACCTGTTTGACCTGCTGAGGAACTCTAACACTGTGTCCTTTTGAGCATTAGCCAGCAGCTGCAGATCTTTATTTCCACCACATTTCAGGAAGTTCACGCTGTTTGGATCTCTGGACATTATTTTATCCAAAACACTTATCAAAGTTACCCCATCCAGCAACAGTGTAAATACCAAAATTGTGGTAATCATATAACAAAGCAATTTTTACTTCCGATTCAATTAAAGTATACAAATTAATCAGAAACCAGCAACTGGTGTTGCTATCCAACAGTATGAGGCACAGGAATTTAACAGGAATATCAATGTAACCACCCGCTGAAAGATAGCATTAGCTGCAGAATCCAATTCTATCTTCCATCCGTGCATTTTAATGGTAACATTTACATAGAATAATAAACTAAGAAAACTTTGCATACACCTCCAAATAACATACCAAGCGACGTGTCAAAGCCAAGTGCAAAACACAGCCACATGACAACCTGTCGTGTAGGAAAGGTGGGGGAAGCGGATGGGAACCAATGCAGGGAGACAGAGGGCCGTCAAACGAGGGAAGGAAGAGGCACATAAATTGGCCAGAGGAAGCAGTAATCTGGAGGACTGGGAGAAATTTAGAATTCAACAGAGGAGGACAAAGGGGTTAATTTAGTGGGGGAAAATAGAGCATGAAAGAAAGCCAGCGGAGAATATAAAAACTGACTGTAAAAGCTTCTTTAGATATGTGAAGAGGAAGAGATTAGTGAAGACAAATGTAGGTCCCTTAGAGTCAGAAACAGGTGCATTTATAATGGGAAACAAGGAAATGATAGAACAGTTAAACAAGTACTTTGGTTCTGTCTTCACTAAGGAAGACACAAACAATCTCCCGGAAATACTAGGGGACCGAGGAACTGAAGGGAATCCACATTAGTCAGGAAATGGTGTTCAGTAAACTGTTGGGACTGAAGGCAGATAAATCCCCAGGGCCTAATGGTCTGCATCCCAGAGTACTCAAGGAGGTGGCCCTCAAAATCGTGGATGCATTGGTGATCATTTTCCAATGTTCTCTCGACTCTGGGTCAGTTCCTGTGGACTGGAGGGTAGTCAATGTAATCCCACATTTTAAGATAGGAGCAAGAGAGAAAACGGAGAATTAAAGACCAGTTAGCCTTACATTGGCAGTAGGGAAGATGCTGAAGTCGATTATTAAAAATGTAATAGCAGCGCATTTGGAAAGCAGTAAACAGGATCAGTCAAAGTCAGCATGAATTTATGATGGGGGAAATCATGCTTGATTAATCTTTTGGAAGTTTTTGAGGATGTAACAAGTAGAATGGAGAAGGGTGAGCCAGTAGATATGGTGTATCTGGACTTTCAAAAAGCCTTTGACAAGGTCCCACACAAGAGATTAGTGTGCAATATTAGAGCACATGGTATTGGGGGTAAGGTATTGACATGGATAGAGAACTGGTTGGCAGACAGGGAGCAAAGAGTAGGAATTAACGGGTCCATTACAGAATGGCAGGCAGTGACTAGTGGGTTGCCACAATGCTTGGTGCTGGGATCCAAGTTGTTTACAATATATATTAACGATTTCGACGAGGGAATTAAATGTAACATCTCTAAGTTTGCGGATGACACAAAGCTGGGTGGCAGTGTGAGCTGCGAGGAGGATGTTACAAGGCTGCAGGGTGACTTGGATAGATTGGGTAGGTGGGCAGAAGCATGGCAGATGTAGTATAGTGTGGATAAATGTGAGATTATCCACTTTGGTGGCAAGAACAGGAAGGCAGATTATTACCTGAATGGTGTTAGATTAGGAGAAGGGGAGTTGCAACAAGACCTAGGTGTGCTTGTATATCAGTCACTGAAAGTAAGTTTGCAGGTACAGCAGGCAATGAAGAAAGCTAATGGCAAGTTGGCCTTCATTGCGAGAGGAATTGTTTAGGAGCAATGGGATCCTACCGCAGTTGTACAGAGCCCATGTGACACAGCACCTGGAGTATTGTGTGCAATTTAGGTCTCCTAATTTGAGGAAGGACATTATTGCTATTGAAGAAGTGCAGCGTAGGTTCACCAGATTAATCTCCGGGGTGGCGGGACTGACATATGATGAAAGAATGGGTCGACTGGGCTTGTATTCGCTGGAATTTAGGATGAGAGGGAATCTTATAGAAATATATTAAAAAATTAGAGGATTGGACAGGGTAGATGCAGGAAAAATGTTCCCAATGTTGGGAGAGTCCAGAACCAAGGGTCACAGTTTAAGAATAAGGGGTAGGCCATTTAGGACTGAGATGAGGAAAATCTTTTTCACCCAGAGTGTTGTGAATCTGTGGAATTCTCTGCAATAGAAGGCAGTAGAGGCCAATTCACTGGATGTTTTCAAGAGAGAGTTAGATAGAGCTCTTACGGCTAAGGGAATCAAAGGATATGGGGAAGAAGCCAGAACGGGGTACTGATTGTGGATGATCAGCCATGATCATATTGAATGGCGGAGCTGGCTCAAAGGGCTGAATGGCCTACTCCTGCACCTATTTTCTATGTTTCTATGATTTCATAATTGCCATTGCGTACCAGTTATCTTCAGGATATGCCAACTATAAAGGAATGAAATACAAATCAAACAATCCTGTAACTGCCCATTGGCTTGATCACTCATGAACCCAACAATTTCTCTCCTGGCAGTGAATAATAATTGTTCTGACTGGTACAACATACTACTATCTTGAGATGCTACTTTCCATGTTACCATCTTTTAACATTGATGTTGAAATCGGATTCTTTTGTCACATAAACGTACAGATGTTTTAAAACTCTCTCAAATGATTGCCAGAATTCCTATTCCCAGGAGTGGAGTATTGCGAAGGCTGATAAACCATATGACACAGCAAGAAGGCATTCTTCAAAAAGGAAGAAATAACAAAAGACCTCATTTTCTCTGAACTAGCATTGATTCATTCGGGACTATTGTTAGCTGAGACCAGTGTAGGAAGGAGAACAAAGAACAAATTATAGCAGCTTGTTATTTAATGATGAGCAACTTGACAAAAACATGAAAAGACTTCCCTGCCATTCTGGCATCCAGCTGATCTTCGTACATATGGATAAGCATTCAATTGGTGGACTATGGTGATTGGGAATGTGATTCTCCTGAAGCCGAATGCATTCAGCAACATTTCATGACTGTCCTGTTCAAACGCCTTTTCACAGATGTATTTTTCAATGAGTTAGTGATATTGTCTACAGTAGTAAAAATCTGGGCTGCAATCTTGAAAGATAAGATTTAGCAACAGGCAGATCATATTGTATCTGATCAATGCCATTTACAGTACATCCATTTTAAACAATCAAAGATCCACCGAAGCACACCATCACCCCCCCCCCCTCCTCCCCCCCCCCCCTCCCCCCCCCCCCCCCTCCCCCTCCCCCCCCCCCCCTTCTCTTTTTCGGAAAACGGCAGGCCGAGATGGAGTCCCTGGGTGAGTTTTGAAATCGTATGCCAATCAACTAGCTACAGTCTTCACCAACATTTTCAATCACTCACTTCAACAGTCTACTGGCATCATCTGCTTCAAAGAAACCTCCATCATTCCAGTCCCCAAGAAAAAAAGTGACGTGTCTTAACGACTTCCGCCCAATACATAATATCGACTATAATGAAGTGCTTTGTAAGACCAGTAACAGCCCACATCTGCGCCAGGCTTCTGGACAATCTGGACCCATTACAGTTTGCATACAGGTGAAATTAGTCTATGAAGGATATCATCTCCATTGCACCACAGTACTGGATCACCTTGATAATAAGAACATCTATGTCAGAATGCTATTCATTGACAACAGCTTAGCACTACAGTGCTATAAATACCAAATAAGCTTATCTCTAAACTTCTGGGCTTGGGTGCTCCAACTGCAGTGGCTTCTAGACTTCTTGACTGGCAGAAAATGTAGTTAGAATCGGTCATAACATTTCCTCCAACTTGACTCTCAACACTGATGCTCCATAATGTTATGTGCTCAGTCCCTTTCTCCATCCCTTGTCCACCCATGACTGTGCAACCAAGTAAAGTCCTAACTTGATCTTGAAGTTTGTCTTGAAGTTGATACCACTCTGTTGTCAGCTGGATCAACAAGAATGAGACGAAGTACAGGAAAGAAATCTAGGACCTTGCGTCATGGTGTCAGGACAACAACCTCGCCCTTAATATCAGCAAGATGAAAGAGTTGGCTGATGACCAAAGGCAATTAGGATGTGAACACAACCCTAACCTCATCACTGATGCTACAGTAGAGATGGTCAACAGCTTCACGCTTCTTGGCATGCATATCGCCAGTTATCTAACCTGGTTCCTTCATGCTGACGCAGTGATCAAGACACCAATATATTTACTTTCTTAGGCATCTGAGGCACCCACAAGGATTCACACGATCTTCTATAGATGCACTACGGAAAGTATTTTGACACGGTGCATCTCAGCCTGGTATGGTAACTGCTCTGCCCTTGATGGCCTGAACTGCGAAGAGTGGTCAACACAACCCGGTCCATCACAAGCTCATCATTTCCTACCATCCGGTCCATCTTCATGGTGCATTGCATCAGGAAGGCGGAAAGTATCGTCAAGGATGACTGTCACCCTTCCCATTCCCCTTTCACTCTTCTACCTTCTGGGAGAAGATACAGGAGCTTGAAAGCCCATTGAAAGCCCATTAAGAACAGCTCATCCATGGTTATGACTCCTGAACCAATCCCTTCTTTCAGGCTCCATTCCCAGTAGTGCTGTCACATATTCTCACTCTTAATTCTACGTACCTCGTTTGGTCATTCCTTTATTGTATTTAAGTATTTATTTTGTTTCTATTTCATTTTGCACTACAATCTTGCACCATTCTGCTGTTTTTGCATTAGTCATATTCATTGGGTACACATTCTTTACTCCAGGGGTTTCATGAGAACTTGGGATTTCATTGCAACCTGGTGAATATGACAATAAATTATCTGATCAGAATCTGAATTGGAATGTAGGATGGTGAAAATATGGAAACATTGGGGAATTACCTTTCAGCAGATATCAAACAGGATCAATTGCATGATCAGAGCAGGTTCATAAATTGAGCCATTATCAATTTAAAACAAAGTCGTCCAAAGTCATGCAAGAGTACAAAACATTGGATTTAAAAATTAAATTATGAAAGAAAAACAAGTATAATTCAGTTGTGAAGGTAGACACTAAATGCTGGAGTAACTCAGTGGGACAGGCAGCGAAGGAATGGGTGACGTTTCGGGTCGAGACTCTTCTTCAGACTGATGTCAGGGGAGTGGGCGGGACAGAGATAAAATGTAGTCAGACAATAAGACTGGTGAGAGAGCTGGGATGGGGAGGGGATGGAGAGAGAGGGAAAGCAAGGGCTATTTGAAGTTAGAGAAGTCAATGTTCATACCACTGGGGTGTAAGCTACCCAAGCGAAATATGAGGTGCTGTTCCTCCAATTTGCACTGGACCTCACTCTGACAATGAAGGTCAGATTGGGAATGGGAGGGGGAGTTAAAGTGCTGAGCAACTGGGAGATCAGGTAGGTTAAGGCACACCGCGCAGAGGTGTTCAGCGAAACAATTGCCAAGCCTGCGCTTGGTCTCGCCGATGTACAGAAGTTGACATCTGGAACAGCGGATACAGTAGATGAGGTTGGAGGAGGTGCAAGTGAACCTCTGCCTCACCTAAAAAGACTGTCAGGATCCTTGGATGGAGTCGAGGGGGGTGGTAAAGGGACAGGTGTTGCCATCTCCTGCAGCTGCAGGGGAAAGTACCTGGGGAGGGGGTGGTTTGGGTGAGACGGAACGAGTTAACCAGGGAGTTGCAGAGGGAACGGTCTCTGCGGAAAGCAGAAAGGTGTGGAGATGGGAAGATGTGGCCAGTAGTGGGATCCTGTTGGAGGTGGCAAAAGTGTTGGAGGATTATAAGTTGTTTGTGATGGCTGATGGGGTGGAAGGTGAGGATATGGGGGACTTTGTCCTTGTTGCAAATGGGGGGAAGGGGGAGCAAGAGCGGAGCTGCGGGATATCGAGGAGACCCTAGTGAGAGCCTCATCTATAATGGAAGAGGGGAACCCCCGTTTCCTAAAGAATGAGGATATCTCCGATGATCTAGCATGGAAAACTTCATCCTGGGAGCAGATGCAGCGTAGACGGAGGAATTGGGAGTAGGGGATAGTCTTTACAGGAAGCAGGGTGGGAAGAAGTGTATCTGGATAGCTATGGAAGTCAGTAGGTTTGTAGTTCATAGTTGATGACTTTCATGCTGCAAATCTAATAATCTCACTTTGAACCATGCTCCATCAATCTTCCAGGCTATGCAGTACAGAACAAAACAGTTTATTTCTAATTTTACCTACTAATATACCTTGACACAAAACCAAACACAATGAACTCCTGATATTTTGAACCTTTTACAAAAATCTCAAAGACACCATGTCATATTAAAAATTGTCACATGTTGTACATTGGTACAGTTATAATCAACTCTGAAATACATATTTCAGTTACTGGCTTAATTGTTAGAAAAATTATCACGGTGTGCGTTGACAGATTTAAACAAATACATCATTTGAATAAGATGTTGGACAAAAATATGGATTTTACAAAAGGGATATTAAACCAATGAGATCAAAATCAATGGGATGAGGAAGCAATCCTCCAGTGAAAGATGGCGAGGGGAGCACAATTAATAGTGGAGTGAGTAACGAGAACAGAGTTGATTGAGGTGGGCAGGGGCCGTGTGGTGAAATACAATTCTGGACAAAATTATAATGGTGTGGAGAGGAAGGAGAAGGAGTTAAATAAACGTATTCAAGATCAAACCACAGATATGCTTTCTGAATACAAAAGTACAACGAGTTCAGAACACAAGGTGCAGAGATAGAACTGAGATTCACTTGGAAAGTGATTCCACATCTCTGGACAAGGTTGCCAAGGAGTAGCATGGGAACTAGAATGTAGTAAAAGAGAAGGAAAATCCACAGGTAGGGTGGCTTGGAGAGAAAGAGAATGATGACTGAGAGTACGCTGAGACAGGCATGGGAAATCCATTGGAGAAGAACGACAATGAGAAAAACAGTGGCAGTGTCTCCAGAGAGATTGAAAATTAATGAGACCACAGTCATGAAGATGTCACTTACAATTGGATCTTTGTTATGTGGTGGTAGGAGCAGAAATTGGACAAGAGAGAAAAATAGTTGTTGGATAGACAAGCATTGATTGATAAGGTAACACACACTAGGTTTTGAAAGGAGAATCAGAATGACAATTTACAATGTCAAGTAGAATGGGTTTAAGAAAAGGAAAAGTAGTGTGAATGGATCAGGGGCACAGGAGTGGGGTCTGACAGATGACATCATCTTTAATGACATAATGGGAGATGGAAGAGAAACTTAAGGGGGACAAGTTGAAAACCTGGGTACTAAATGGATGGCTCAATTTTCAGCTTCATTAAGAACAAATAGTCCATGGACATCTCTATCCATGTTCTCCAGAAATGCTCCCTCACCCACTGACTTACTGCAGATCAAAACTCGCTGGGATTTACTCCTGATCCAAATTAAAATTCCATAAATATACATTGAATAGCAGTTCTGCTCCTGCTGTTTACATCAAAAGGAAAACACCATGAAGATTAAAAATAAGATTTAAAAAAATAAAATATATCTATTAAATTGTCCACAGTGCTAGATTTTAAAATTATGGGCAAAGACTGAAGATGGTACATGCAAAAAAAGTTCCCAGAGATGAACAATTGAGGAACCAACTAGATGAACACTTGAGTTGTAGGGAATTAGAAGATGAAATCCAAATTAATGGGCTTGATATGGAAATGAACAGTCGGCTTCCTGCACACAATAATGCATCCGGTTTTCTGTTTTCTTTAGTCCCAAATGCCCCAGCTCAAATTGTTTGTTAAACTTTATTTAAAGTTAAAGCTAAGACAAAGTTTGTCCTCCTCTCCACAGGGGCAGCACAGTGGTGCAGCGATAGAGTTGCTGCCTTACAGAACCAGAGACACAGGATTGATCTTGTCTACGGGTACTTGTGTGTAAGGAGTTTGTACGTTCTCCCCATGACCTGCGTGGGTTTTCTCCGTGATCTCCGGTTTTCTCCCACACTCCAAAATTCTACTGGTTTGTAGGTTAATTGGATTGGTATCATTGTAAAAAATATTGTCCTTAGCGTGTGTATGATAGTGTAAATGTGCAGGGATCGCTGGTCGGCACAGACTCGGTAGGCCAAAGTGCTTGTTTCAGTGCCTTATCTCTAAACTAAACTAAACTTTGGTATGTGGATGTGCAAAAATTGATAAAAGTGAAGCACCAACTCAATATACTATGTGGCAATACAAGGAGAAGATAGTGTATTCCAAATAACTGGTACCTCACATTCATTTACTAATATTTGTTCATTTCAGACACAGTGTGAAGCAATTATCATGATGTCATACCTGGTCCAAGTTCTTAAAGAGGAGAATGTCTTTACATGCATCTTGCAATCTCATTCTTTGCTCATCAGTTTTTGGATGAATAACCTATAAGAAAAGTTGAAAATGCCAAATGTAAGTTTATAAGATTCACTCTAATCACCGTGGTCATTTATCCCAGAGTCTGACAAAAAAAAACAGAATAACAGGTAATGATGAGTCAGTGTACAGGAGCGAGATCTGCAGGGGCTGCAATGAAGAGTCTACCCAGGGGAGGGAGATGTTTTGACGTCAACTCTCCCATGTTCAGTCTGAAGAAGGGTCTCGACCAGAAACGTCACCCATTCCTTCTCTCCCAAGATGCTGCCTGACCCGCTGAGTTACTCCAGCATTTTGTGTCTACCTAACGAGATTGATAATCTGGTTTAGTGGTGCTTGATCAACAATCTTGCTCTCAATGGTAGCAAGACCAAGGAGCTGATTGTTGACTTCAGCAAGGGAAAGCCAAGGGACCGTGCACCTGTCTTCATCGGCAGGACAGCAGTGGAGAGAATCAATCGCTACAGCTTCCTGGGCGTACACATCCCGGATAATGAGTACTGGACCCAGCACGATGACATAATCACAAAACGCTCACCAAAACGTCAACCTCCTGAGATGTTTGTGGAGATTTAGTATGTCACCAAATACACTGTCAAACTTTGACAGGCGTACAATGGAATGCAAACTAACTGGTTGCATAAAAAGACAAAAAGTGTTGGAATAATTCAGCGGGTCAGGCAACATTTATGGAGAATGTGGAGAGGCCCCATTTTGGGTTGGGTCCCTTCTTCAGCCCAATTGTCGATTGTATGAGGAGCAAACTAGAAGAGAGGTGGAGGTGGGACAAAGTATGGCAAGTGATAGGTGGAAACAGGAGAGAATGGTTTTGATTGGCAGCAGATTGGACACAGGTCAGAGATAAAAAAGACAAAAAGAGCAAGATAAGGAGCAAGGATAGAAGAGGTGGACATTGTGAACCCAAAGGAAGGAATAGAGGTGGAAGGCAATGGTGGGAAGGGGAAATGGAGAAATGGGTGTGTAACCAGGTGGGGCACAGAGAGGGGTAAAAGGAGGGGAGAGGGGTGTTTGTGGATTATTTACCTAAAGTTAGTGGATTCATTGTTCATACTATTAGGCTGCAAACTACTCAAGTGGAATAAAGAGGTTCTGTTGTTCCAGTTGAAGTGTGGCCTCACTCTGGCAATGGAGGAGGTCCAGAATATAAAAGTCAGTATGGTAATAGGAGTTAAAATGGTTAACAACCTGGAGATCCAGCAGGCCTTGTTCAGTCGCCTAGGCTACACACGGTCTTGCCGACGTAAAGGGACCAAATGCAGTAGATGGGGGAGCTG
This sequence comes from Rhinoraja longicauda, assembly GCF_053455715.1. Taxonomy (NCBI): domain Eukaryota; kingdom Metazoa; phylum Chordata; class Chondrichthyes; order Rajiformes; family Arhynchobatidae; genus Rhinoraja; species Rhinoraja longicauda. The sequence continues at coordinate 22,341,288 of NC_135975.1, forward strand.
AGGATATGCACATGAGCATCCATCTCACCTGGAAAGAGTGCTGGTTATATGGACCACACATCCTCCCACCCTGCCTCTTGTGAAGGCGCTATCCTCTACCCTCAATTTCTCCATCTCCGCCACATCTGCCCCAACAATGACACTTTCGATTCCCGGACATCTGAGATCTCCTCTTCCATTAATAAATGTGGACCCCCCCACTCCCCCCGTCTTTATAGGTGGATCCCTCACTCATGTCTCCTCTGTGCCCCATAGTTCTGCTCTTGCTTCCCCCCAGCAGCTGGAACAAGGGTAGAGTTCCCATAGTCCTGACCCTACCCTTACCCTTCGCTTGCAAACTGGAGGAAAAGCACCTTAAATTCCGCTTGAGTAGCTTATAACTCAATGATATGAATGTTGAATTCTCCAATTTCAGGTGACTAATCTACAAACATCACCTCCTATGCCCCTCCTCTACTCCCCCCACTCCCTTATTAACACTATGGAAAAGACCCGCGCTACCCAGGCCACAATCTCACTTCACTGCTACCATTGATAAGGTGGTAGATACATAGATACGTAGACAATAGGTGCAGGAGTAGGCCATTCGGCCCTTCGAGCCAACACTGCCATTCAATATGATCATGGCTGATCATCTACAATCAGTACCCCGTTTTATCTGGATTCATCACAGCTTGGTTTGAGAACAGCTCCATCCACGACTGCAAGAAATTGTAGCGAATTGTCGACGCAGCCCAGACCATCACACAAACCAACCTCCCTTCCATTGACTCCATTTATACGTCACGCTGCCTCGGCAAGGCCAGCAACATAATCAAGGACCAGTCAGACCCTGGCCACTCCCTCTTCTCCCCTCTTTCATTGGGCAAAACGTATAGAAGTATGAAAACACACACCTCCAGATTCAGGGACAGTTTTGACATACAGGTTTGTAGGTTAATTGACTTGGTATAAATGTAAATAAATTGTCCCGAGTGTATGTAGGGTAGTGTTAATGTGCGGGAATCACTGGGCGGTGCAGACTCGCTGGGCCTGAGGGCCTGTTTCCTCGCTGTATCCCTGTATCTCTGAACTAAACAAGTGGAAAAAGATCTCGAAAACTTTAAAGTGCTTATGCAAAATCTTTGGATTTAAGATAATTTGTCAGGAATGTTGTTATGGACTGGCAACTTTTAGCTTGCAAAGATCCCTTACCTACCCTTAGCTCCCCACCCCACCACGAAGTGTAAAATAGTGTTTCAATCTTTAGTGCTTTCCCAGGCTTTATAACACAGTTCAGTTGCTGCCCTCTACTGTTCTCTCATATCCTGACACAAGGAATTCTATATCCCTTGATTTCATCTTTGTTACGAATTGAAGGCAGTTGGCATGCCAAGCTATGCTACCAAGGGATTTTATTGATTGCTAATCATTTTTAAAAGCCCAAATGTTTGCAATTATCATTGATATGATGGCCCCACCCATTTAATATTGTTTAGTTTATTTTTCAGTTTACAATCATTATTTCTCAGTAGTATTTTCTGTTTTAGACTTTCTCCTTCATGCTCATAAGTGATAGGACCAGAATTAGGCCATTTGGCTCATCGTCTACTCCACCATTCAATCATGCTATGATCTTTCACTCTTAACCCCATTCTCCTGCCTTCCCCCATTACCCCTGACACCCGTACATATCAAGAATCTATCAAGCTCTGCCTTAAAAATATCCATCAACTTCGCCTCCACAGCCTTCTGTGGCAATGAATTCTACAGATTCACCACCCTCTGACTAAATTAATTAATTAATTCTGAGGCTATGACCTCTGGTCCTCGACTCTCCCACTAGTGGAAACATCCTCTCCACATCCACTCTATCCAGGCCTTTCACTATCCTTGCCGCACAGGGTATCCCTGAAAGATCTCTGCTTGTTCTTCCTATCCAATCTCTTATATTTTTCCAACAGGCAATACTTTTCAACAAACCAATTATAGCGAGATTCTTTTTTTATGGCATCCAGAGTTATTGGGCATGGGTGCACATTTAAAAATTAGGGATAAATCTGCAAATGGGTAGGAGAATGGGGGGGAGGGTGGTGTGAGACAGGGTGCTCTTTGGCCCTTCAAAGCATTAATGGATTTATGATTTTCAACTTATTGCACTATTGTATATTCTACACAATGTATCCTACCCGTGACTCTGCATCATCATCATCATCATCAGGATTGAAAGGTTCTGCACATACTAGAAAAAAAGAGACACTATTATTGCAAGACTTAAAAGGACTGTCTGACTGATTATGGCAGACCAAAAAATTATTGTTCTAATATGGAAGACATCTTCACTACCAGTTATTAAAATATGATCAACATCCATTTGGCAACCACAACACTTATTTTTCCGTTACATGGGAAATTCTAGGATGGTTTGCTTTCATGGCTATTATTTAGGCATGAATATTGGGCATTGGTCACATAGCTCTCATTTGAAAGTAAAGGAATATGTTTGTATTCAGTGTGAAAGGAACCGCACATTATTTTATTGACAGGAATATTGATTTTTCTTTGCAGAGGTTATTCTGGTGCCAGGCTGCAACAAATCATGCTGTGCGTCATTTAAATTTCAAAGGATTAAAAATGTTGGAAAGTCAAACCCCCAACTAAAATCATTTGTGACTATATTTAGTCCAATGTTATTCAAGTGGTTGCTTCATGAAAAAGCACTTTTGAAAATAAATCATTAGACCATAGTCAAACAATTCAAGTGTTCAATTGTCAAAAAACTCCAATATGCATTTTTAGACTATTTGATGTAATGCACCAGGGTGCTAATGTTGCTCGTGCAAAACAAATCCAAGAAATACAATGACAGGAAGAATGTTAGCACCATCAGCAACTGCAGGGAAATTTGAAGTAGTTTTCTAAATATAAATTGTAAGGGCAAATTTTGTAAGTCTATTCAGAAGTCCAAATCACATTGTGAACAGTCAATAAAGATAGAAGTATGCCTATCTGAAATTAAGATATAGGAAGATGTTATTGCATAATTTATTTCATTTGACATCTGTGTTCATAGTACTTGAAACAATTTGAACAAACGCTGAGTATTTCAGATATTAATAATGGATTTTCACAACAAAAGATGTTTAATAATCCATATATAATGAGGATGGAAGTAATCCAGATGCAATTTATGAGCTTAAAGCAAAAAAAGAGTCAGTTTAAGGGTGTGAAGTAGTTGCCTTTACAAAGTGCAAATAAATCTTCATTTTGCAACAGGTCACTTTTACCAGCAGATATTCTCAATGCCTAGAGTTGATCCACTACAAAGGGTAAAGATATATTACCAATCTGTTCTTTTTAAGATCTGATCCATCTGCAGAATATCTTGAAAGATATTAAATATAAATCCAATACAGGAAGCTCTTCAGAGGATGAGCGGCGGTCAGAGATGTAAATAAGTCTGTGCAGCATAATGATAGATTTAGCAGCCAATGCGATAAATATAAAAGGTGTTAATTTGGCAAATATTAGTGAGATGAATACAAGTTACTTTCGTCCTGGCTATGTTTTACTATTCAAATTTAATTCACATATCTTATCTCCCAAATAAGCTAGTCTTGAATTAAAGGCACTACAAACATCCAAAAGATACAAATGCAGAACATTTTATACAATGCTGAAGAAGAAGATGAGGGGTGTTGTTGAAAGGTCAAATCCTGCAGGAAGCCAATCACTGGGACCTTACATTGACAACGTCAAAATTCTGCAGATATATGAACCCAGTGAAGATTGTTGCTGCACTGGTGCCTGAACAACAGTACAGAGCTCCAAAAGGTTAAAAAGGTGACTGACAATAGCTTTTCAAAAATATTTAGCATAATTAATAAAATGAATCCAAGAATATATTTCCTGTTGCTAAAACCCACAATTAGTTAGTAATCACTTATGTGACAAAGCACATCAGGAGCAGGATGTTAACTTCACCAATATAATAATCTGGTCCTCAAATTTGACAAAAGAATGCAATAACACTCAAAGATAGAAACAGCCTGTTAAAATTAGCAGTTAAAAATGACAGTTTTTCCAAAGATTGATACGCCTGCTGATTCCTAATTTAAGACCATCTCCTTCTCATTGCGTTATTTACCGATTGTCCTTTCGTGTGCTTTGGTACTTCCTGAAACATTATGGCATGAGGTTAGGAGGATTTGGCTTATTCCTGCAGGAGATGCAACACCTGTCCCTATTCCTCCTCCCTCAACTATGTCCAAGGACCCAGACAATTCTTTCAAGTGAGGCAAGGTTCACTTACACCTCCTCCAATCTCATCTATTATGCCATCTGTATCTGCCGTTCCAGGTGTGGACTCCTATACATTGGCGAGACCAAGCACAGAGTCAAGTCAAGTCAAGTTTATTTGTCATACACATACATGATGTGCAGTGAAATGAAAGTGGCAATGCCTGCGGATTGTGCACAAAAAAAATTACAGTTACAGCATATAAATTAAAGTTAATACAGAAAAGACAAAATTTAGTCCCTGGAGTTATAATAGTTAACAGTCCTGATGGCCTGTGGGAAGAAACTCCGTCTCATCCTCTCCGTTTTCACAGCATGACAGCGGAGGCGTTTGCCTGACCGTAGCAGCTGGAACAGTCCGTTGCTGGGGTGGTAGGGGTCCCTCATAATCTTGCTTGCTCTCGATCTACACCTCCTGATGTATAGGTCCTGCAGGGGGGCGAGTGTAGTTCCCATGGTGCATTCTGCTGAACGCACTACTCTCTGCAGGGCCTTCCTGTCCTGGGCAGAGCTGTTCCCAAACCAGACTGTGATGTTGCCGGACAGGATGCTCTCTACAGCCCCACTGTAGAAGCATTGAAGGATCCTCAGAGACACTCTGAATTTCCTCAGCTGTTTAGGTGGTAAAGGCACTGCTTTGCCTTCCCCACCAGTGCGGCAATGTGCGTTGTCCATGTCAGATCCTCTTTGATGTGGACTCCCAGGTGTTTAAAACTGCTCACCCTATCCACAGTAGACCCATTTATTTCCAGTGGCGTGTACGTCCTTGGATGTTGAGCCCTTCTAAAGTCCACAATCAACTCCTTAGTTTTTTTGACATTCAAGAGGAGACTATTGTCCTGACACCAGAGTGTCAGATCAGCCACCTCCTCCCGGTAGGCCTTCTCATCGTTGTCGGAGATCCGGCCCACCACCACAGTGTCATCAGCAAACATGATGATGGAGTTTGAGCTGAACCTGGCCACACAGTCATGTGTGTACAGGGAGTACAGTAGGGGGCTAAGGACGCAACCCTGGGGGGATCCTATGTTCAGGGTGAGGGGGCTAGATGTGTGTTCCCCCATCCTGACCACTTGGGGCCTGGCGGTGAGAAAGTCCAGGACCCAGGCACACAGAGGAGTGTTAAGCCCCAGTTCCAGCAGCTTCTCGACCGGCTAGGCGATCGTTTCGTTGAACACCTCCGTTCAATGCGCCTAGGCCTACACGATCTCCCGGTTGCAAAACACTTTAATTCCCCCTCCCATTCTCATACTGACCTTTCTGTCCTAGGCCTCCTCCACTGTCAAGGAGTGAGGCCTAACATAAATTGGAGGAACAGCACCTCATATTTTGTTTGGGCAGCTTACAATCCAGAAGTGTGAATATTGATTTCTCCAACTTCAAGTAATCCTTGCTTTTTCTCTCTTTCTGTCCCTCCCCCACCATAGTTCTCCAACTAGTTTTACTGGTCTTCTGATTAATCTTACTAAATGTTTGCTTCCTTGTCACCTTCCCCTCAGCTAACAATACACCATTCGACATTTGTCATTTTCACTCCTTACCCTTCCATATCTCTAGACTCCCTCTCCCCGACTCAGTCTGAAGAACGTTCTTGACCTGAAACGTCACCCATTCCTAATCTCGAGATGCTGCCTGTCCCGCTGAGTTGCTCCAGCATTTTGTGTCTATCTTTGAAGTATAACCAGCATCTGCAGTTCCCCCGTACACCCCAGCTTCTTTGGGATAATTGAGAGTCCGAGTTCGTTTCTGATTCCGATGGTCAAGCGCAGGGTGAAAATAAACCATTTATCTAAAGATTCCTGTTGCAGATCACCATTTTGTTAGGACTGCAACGAGGGTCATGATCCAACTTTAACGCATTCACTTTCAAGGATCACAATTCAGAATGAAACATGATGGCAAAATGCTTAATACATTGGATGAGTAATCCTGAGGCCCATTAGAGACTCAATTTCAAATATTATTTTTTCACATTAGAATTGCAATTCGGTTTATAAAATCAATAGTAAAACTCTCATCAGAGAACAGGCACCTCCTCCACTAACCCCACCCCGCCTCTCTGTTCTTTTTTATATTTTCAGCACTTTCTAAACATTAACTATCCCAAAATACTTCAATTCCAATGCAGGGCCACCATGCAATCAAACCTCTGCAAAGCTCTCAGGACAAATCCATTTGTGTCATTAATTTGTCTGCAAATGCTACATGCATTCATAAACAAAACCTTAAATATTACCTTCACCAATTTGCTTAGAATTGAATTTACTGATGTATTATGACCAGTAAACACTGTTTCATACTTCACTCAGTTTATCATTTCTAAACTTGTGGCTTTCACATTTCCCTTTCCTATTAAATCCTTAATCTCCTACTCATCTGAACCTGCAACCTGCTGACCCACTATTGTACTCTCCAGCCTTTTATTGATGTCCTTTTATTCCACTGCTTAAATAAACACAAAACAGAATAGCTTCCTCAACCCCCAATACTGATGCTAGTACACCCAAATCCTTCCCCTTCCCACCCCTCACCACTCTTTACTGATAATCACAAAATGAGCAACACATTTAACTCTCTGATCTATTGAAGACCATAGCCATTTGTGAGAAGCTCAGGTAAGAGCCCCAAGTTTAAGACCCTTGAGATGTAATGCTTACTCTCACTCTCTCTCTCTCTCTCTCTCTCTCTCTCTCTCTCTCTCTCTCTCTCTCTCTCTCTCTCTCTCTCTCTCTCTCGCACTCTATCTCTCTCTCTCTCTCTCTCTCTCTCTCTCTCTCTCTCTCTCTCTCTCTCTCTCTCTCTCTCTCTCTCTCTCTCTCTCTCTCTCTCTCTCTCTCTCTCTCTCTCTCTCTCTCTCTCTCTATCTCTCTATCTCTCTCTCTTCTCCACAAGTTGATCCTCTTCGCTCGAACGTTCTTTTAGGAAGAAGTTGAGGAGAAATTTCTTTAGTCAGAGGATGGTGAATCTGTGGAATTCTTCGCCACAGAGGCATAGAGGCCAAGTTAGTGGATAATTTTAAGGCAGAGATAGGTAGGTTCTTGATTAGTACAGGTGTCAGAGGTTATGGGCAGGAGAATCAGATGAGGAGGGAGAGATAGATCAGCCATGATTGAATGACGGAGTAGACTCGACGGGCCGAATGGCCTAATTCTACTCCTATTCCTTATGACCTTATGAATACCAGGCAGGCATCTCAACTTTCGTGATTCCTAGTCTTGCCTGCAGAAAATAGTATCTGTCCCCCCCCTTGCATGCAATGATTTAAACATTACCATTTCCCTTTATTTCCTCCAACACTCCTATCCTCCCACTTTTCCACCTTCCTTCCATTTTTGCTCCAATCCGAGTACCCTTTTTCAGTTAGACGGTGTCAAAGGATGAGTATCCTACATCATTATATCCTGACTCCTAGTCACATCTTTCAATGCCGTACTGCTGCACTTCTGCCTTCAAATCAGACTAACTTCCCCTCCCCCTTCCTAGATCTCCCTCTATCTTCCTGTCTCCACCTATATCCTTCCTTTGTCCCGCCCCCCTGACATCAGTCTGAAGAAGGGTCTCGACCCGAAACGTCGCCCATTCCTTCTCTCCTGAGATGCTGCCTGACCTGCTGAGTTACTCCAGCATTTTGTGAATAAATACCTTCGAACTGCATATTAATTCATCTACAAGTAATGTAAATCACTTTTATTTTGGTCCGTTAGCTTAGTTTCATTTGATTGCAAAGCATCTTACTTTTCCACTACATCAAAATTCTGACCAAACTGTCAGATCAGCACTCTGTTAAACCTGCACTCACAGCAACCAAAACAAGTTTCCTTTCTCAAACCAGATCACACCTATCATGAAGATACTCACCCATTACCCTGATCGCTTAAGCAGCTGAGCACATTCCATGTCAACAGTATCTCTGAAGTAATCTGTTCTCAGCTTAGTTCAGATCCCCTGTTGATTCCCCCTTCCTTCAAAGTGACATTTGCTGATGGGGATAAAAAGCCACTGAAAGAAGATGTTCGTTTGGTTGACAAGCTGCTGCCGAGTCATTCTAGAGCTCGCTAAACTCAGCAACTTAGTTTCTCGAATTTACAATCAAGAGACAAACCCAAGGAATGGTGAGGGAGGGCCACAATGAAAATGAGAACGAGACCAACCTCAACTAGAAAACACAAACAGCCAGTTTTTATGTTTAATACACACCCAAAGAATGTCTTCCATAAAAATAAATATACATATATTAATGTACAATGTAGCCATTAAACAGATAATAATAATAATAATAATAATAATAATAATAAGCATTTATTTTATATAGCGCTTTACCAAAAGCTCAAAGCGCTTTACAAAAACAGTCATAACATAAAAACAAACAGACAAACTATCCTGACGGAGAAGCGGCGAACAAACGTCCTCTCACGTCAGGATCCTTCCCTTTCTCATTTCTACTCATTTTTGCCGTCATTTGATCACAAGAGTGAACCATGAAAGTTGATTTGACAGTTAAACTTTACATGTCATTTAATTTTCATCACGCCGCAGGTTACAAGATGTTTCATGGTTCACCTTGGAACAAAAAAAATTGCGAAATCTGAGTAAAAGCACCATAAATGCAATTAATGTCCGAAACAAATCCCACTGTTGATCTCCTTAGCTGTGCTACACTATCAGATAGCACTAGTTGCAGCTTAGTAATTGGGCCTTTCGCTTCCAGAATCAAAAGTTGCAAGTTCAAGCCCCTTTCTGTACGCGAGCACAATTACAACTGAGGTATTATGCTATTGTAGTTGAGACACTAAATGCGAGCCCTGTCTGCTTGCTCAGATAAACGCAAAATCTCCCATGTTACCTTTCCAAAGAAATACAAGAAAGTTGTTCTCATCAGTCACTTCAGAACTCACTAATTGGAGTGTAAGCAAGTCAGAGAGACTGCCTGAGAAGAGGCCACATTAAATTGAAGATACAGGATATGGTTTCCAATGCAGAGCAGCCCAAGGTGGCAGTTGCTGATATAAGCAAAAGCCTTAACAGCTAACCACCAGAGAGGATATGCGTCAAACGCCAAACCTCTGATTTCTTGTCAAGACAGGGAACTAAAATAGAAACACACATCTAACTTGCAAAATTCAAGAATCTCTAAACAGAAAACATTAAATGTTCAGTAGGATTTGGGAGGGAGACATTGCAAGTGGAAATGTAACCAATTTAATTCATGACCTATTGAGATTGGTGTAAAATCTAATGAGGGGAGAATAGCCCCAGTCACATTCCAAGGCAGGGCCAATGCGGAACATGTCATTCATATCACTCCTTGCAAAAAGAAAGTCACATTGAAACATGGTGAGATTTTCAGAGAATAGCTAGCTGCATTAGGTGCAAACTGGTGCAATGAAAAGTCTGGAAAGGAGATCATGTTGCTAAGAAATTAGTGGTAAAATGAGTATCTATTTCTTTGGGTGCTAATACCAGAATGGGGTCATTTAAAACATGTGGAAGCAAATATAAAATTATGATATGGAGTTTGAATGTACAGTTTTTTAAATCTTACCTTACACTATCAAAGAAAAGGTAAACTGCTAATGGCTGCAAGCAGATTTCATGTGCTCTTGTAATGTTTAATAACAAAATTTCAATGCTTAGTTTAGTTTAGAGATACAGCATGGAAACGGGACCTTTGGCCCACCGGGTCTGCACCGACCAGCGATCCCTGCACATTAACACTATCCTACACACACACACACACTGGGGACAATTTACACTTCAACCAAGCCAACTAACGTAGAAACCTTTACGTCTTTGGAGTGTAGGAGGAAACCGAAGATCTTGGAGAAAACCCACGCGGTCACGGGGAGAACGTACAAACTGGAGTACAGACAGCACCCGTAGTCGGGATCGAACCCGGGTCTCCGGCGCTGCAAGGCAGCAACTCTACTGCTGCGGACCGTGCCACATGATCCACATTCGTTTATTCAACAAATAAAAACAAGCTATACCCAACAATACCAATAAAAAGGTACAAAGCAAATCATGATTTCTTGGCAAGTACTACAAAATACCTCACTGCATGGAATACACTTAGCTGCATATCTCATCGGAACAGAGAACAGTACAGCACAAGTACAGGCCATTTTAAGTGCAAGCATTTTAATGGGATTGTTCTATAGACCTACTTATATAGACAACAGAAATGTGGAACAGAAATGTGGACAGATTATAGAATGATGTAAAAGCAACAGGGTTGTCACAGTGGGCAACTTTAACTCCCCCAAAACTGACTGGGGCTTATTTAGTGCAAAAGGCTTAGATGGGGCAGAATTTGTCGGGAGCATCAATGAAAGTTTACTGAAACAGTGTGTGGATAATCTAACTCAAGGAGGGACCATACTGGACCTTATTCTGGGGGGGGACGGGGGGGGGGGGGACTGGCCAAGTAGGTGACTGGTGACTCCCTAAGATGAGCACAGTGACTGAAAACTAAACATTTCACAGGGTAATGGATGGATTAAAAGTCTAAAATTATTATCCCTATCACAGCCATCTCTAAGTAAATTATCTATATGCAACAATTATAAGGCTATTAAATTAATTATATATTTGTTTTAAATTGCAAACTAAAGTTTAAAACTACTTTTTAGAATTACTTGTCACACTGCATTGCAAAAAATATTTGAAATGCCTTGCTTTGCTATCACCATTAGTTTGGATCCATTATTCCAAGTGTTGATTTTCTCTGCCATGTCCTTCAACCAACCCCATTCAATCACACACAATTCTCTTCACAACAAGACTGGCAGACAGTATATTCTAAGATCACAATTAACATCTTGGAACTCAACGGAGAGTTACCTGAGCAGCCCATTTGCCTGTTTCTCCTCATTTCTCATCAATTGTTCTCAGCCTCTCACTCACCATCTTCTCCAAGCACCATCATTAAAATCAGATGCTTGGCACCACTAAAATCCTATTTCAGTATCATTTTCTATCAAATCTTTGGGAACAAGGAGCTTCCACAAGCTCCCATTTAAAATTCTGATCAGTTCTTTTCAACTTTTGATTAGCTCTATTCTCCTTAAACCTGCCATTTATAACCTTCAATTCTCACAGATTTCCCCCCAGTTTTTTGTATCAATTTCCTTTACATCTCCAATGTACAGCTCTGTGACAATGCATTGCAATCCAAAGTAAAATGACAAAGGCCTAGTATATCTTGTGTAGGAAGGAACTGCAGATGCTGGTTTAAACCAAAGATAGACACAAAAAGCTGGAGGAACTCAGCAGGACAGGCAGCATCTCTGGAGAGAAGGAATGGGTGACCTTTCGGGTCAAGACCCTTCTTCAGACTGGTTAGGGATAAGGGAAACGAGAGATATGGACGATGATGTAGAGAGATAAAGATCAATTAATAAAAGATTTGCAAAAACGTAACAACGCTAAAGGAAACAGGACATGGTCGGTTGTTTGTTGGGTGAAAACGAGAAGCCGGTGCGACTTGGGTGGGGGAGGGATAGAGAGGGAATGCCGGGGCCACCTGAAGTGAGATAAATCAATATTCACACCACTGGGCTCTAAGTTACCCAAGCAAAATATGAGATGCTGCTCCTCCAATTTGAGTTTAGCATCACTCTGACAATGAAGGAGACCTAGGACAGAAAAGTCTGTGTCGGAATGGGAAGGAGAATTAGAGTGTTTAGCAATCAGGAGATCAGGTAGGTTCAGGCGGACTGAGCTGGTTTTTGGTTGCTCTGGCAGAGATAGTGAGTTCCAGAGGGTGGGAACAGCGATGGAGAAAGCCCTGTCCCCCCCAGGATCCAAGTTTGGTCCGGATGGGGGGACACAGGAGGTTAGCAGCAGCAGAGCGGAGGGTGCGGGTGGGAGTGTGTCTGTGGAGGAGGTCAGTCAGGTAGGATGGGGCCAGGTTATGGAGGGCTTTGTAGGCCATGAGGAGGATTTTGTACTGGATTCTCTGGGGGATGGGGAGCCAGTGGAGCTTGTAAAGGACGGGGGTGATGTGGTCACGGGTCGGGGAGTGGGTGAGTAGACGGGCAGCGGAGTTCTGAATGTATTGGAGTTTATTGATAATTTCTGAGGGTGAACCATAGAGGAGGCTGTTACAGTAGTCCAGACGGGAGGTGATGAAGGCGTGGATGAGGGTTTCTGCAGCTGTGGAGGACGGGCGATGTTTTTGAGGTGGAAGAAGGCTGTCTTGGTGACGTGTTTAGTGTGTTTGTCGAAGGAGAGGGTTTGATCAAAGATGATGCCAAGATTCCAGATGTGAGGGGAGGTGGATACTGAGAAACCGTCAATGTTGAGGGTGAAGTTGTGGGTGGATTTGGTGGGCGTTTTTGGTCCAATGATGATGATTTTGGATTTGTCACAGTTGAGTTTGAGGAAATTGATTTGAAGCCAAGATTTTATTTCAGTGATGCAGTTTGTCAGGATAGAGTGTGTGGCGGTGGAGATTGACGGTGGAGATGAGGAGCTGGATATCAGTGTTTGTTCAACGGACGTCACAATTGAAGCAAATATTCCTTCCCATCATCATCATCATCATCTTCTGTCCATGCCTCGTTCCACACCTCACCATCAACCACATCCTTCTCCTTAGCATCTCTACACAAGGTTTATAAACTTGCTGTCATCTTTTAATTTATGCCTCCAGTTGTATACAAATCTCTACATGGTCTCGTTTTTTCTTAAACTCCCAGAGTCAGTGTGATGCACACAGCATGGAAACAGGCCCTTCAGTACATTCAAGCACCCATCTAATGGAACAAATATAGACTGGGGGAGAGGGGGTGGGGAGGAATGCAGAGGAAAATGTTTGTAAACCAGCATCTGTTTTGACACCCAGACTCCAGAGGGTTCAGTCCAAGGCATTGCTGAAGTCATCAGAAATACGTGGAATTTTAATTCTTGGATATATTGGACATTGGAAGAAAGTGGAAGCTATAAGAGTTCAGGAATAAGTGCAGACTACTCTGTAGATAAAATACAACCTGGAGTAACTGGCTCAATCACTGAGTAGCAGCTTACAGAATCCGCCCTTACCAACCACTTTCCTCAATACAAACCATCCTATTTCATACAATTCTATCCATTTCCCTATCAATGACATACTCAAAAAAATGTTATCCTACTAATCCTACATTTTACCACTTTCTAAAGTTCCTGAACCTGTCAGAACTTAGTTCGAAAATGCCTATCCATTAATTCTCTTCCGATCTGACGCCATCACAGGGAGATGCTCTTGGATCCATCAGCCCCTTATTCTCTTAACATTCCCTTTGGAGATGTCATCCAGGGATAGGGTGTGCGAGTAAATGAAACACAATCGAAACCTACGTCCACTACTTGACTTTCTATCTTTGCTGAATCCTCACCTCATTCAATTCTACGTTAGTGCAGCCAAAACATTATCTACAGGCTTCACAGTAAACAAAAAGCCCACTACATGCTCACACTCAGCCCACATTAGTTGATAGTTGCAAAGTTCCTTGAAAACCCAATGCAGTTTCCAGCAACACACTTCAATCAAAATACTCAAATACCAGCTTTTCTTACATCAGTGTTTTATCCTATCTGCTACTGACACCCTTGTTCATAACCATCACTTTATTCCATGCTTCCTTGGCAAATCATATCAAACTAATGTTGTCCATAGTCTATCCTCCATAGACCCACACACATACACCCCCCAGCCCCCCCTCCCGGGACTTGCTCCAAGATCATGAGGTTAATGACATTAGGTCTGCCTCAAATCCCTCAACTTGCCAATCACAAGGTTCATCGGACCACCTTTGACAACAACAGAAACACAGGAAGGTGAAACAAGAGCCTTGGGACATTCCCATCCAGTTCAATCAGAAAGACCTTCTACTCTGCCTACATCTAGTAGCTGTTGGAGTCAGGACTTCAGATGTTTTATATATATATATATATATATATATATATATATATTCTCCACAGTGAAATAAAATTAGATTTGTCAAACGTTCAGTGAGTAATGTACTACTAGATGTGATTCCAAATACATTGAGCAAGCTAGCACCTAACCCCATCTGTGTTTTGTCAACGTCAAACAAACTGAACAATTGCTTAAAAACAAAGAATAGAGCAGTCCTCCGTTAGGTGATGTTTGATTGATGGTCCAAAAAGCAATATTCACTATCGAGAGCTAAACATGAGAAACAGCCACCAGCATGGATTTCAGAGACAACCAGGATTCATGGCACCACACCTCGATAAATCGGAGCAAAGATGAAAGGAAATGGAATTGGCGAAAGCAAAAGGTCACAAAGCTCATCGTGACCGCATTAGAAAGTCAGGTTTCATTGCCACCATGCTCAGTTTCAAATGATTAGGGAAGTGCAAAGCCAAGGTTATATCGTCCGCATGCAGAATAGAGCGAAAGTTAAATAAAAAGAAAAATGCACACAGCTACTACCTCTTGCGATCGAGGGCTTGTCTACATTTATACTACCGCACCAATCCTCCCTGGATGCAAGTTGACAATAGGCCGCAAGGAATGGCGTGCAGGAAGCAACTGCAGATACTGGTTTAAACCGAAGATAGACACAAAAAGCTGGAGTAACTCAGCGGGACAGGCAGCATCGCTGGAGAGAAGGAATGGGTAACGTTTCTTCAGACTGGCCTCGACCCGAAACGTCACTCATTCAATAGACAATAGGTGCAGGAGGAGGCCATTCAGCCCTTCGAGCCAGCCACTGCCATTCATGGCTGATCATTCTCAATCAGTACCCCATACCTGCCTTCTCCCCATACCTCCTTAAGAGCTCTATCTAGCTCTCTCTTGAATGCATTCAGAGAATTGGCCTTCACTGCCTTCTGAGGCAGAGAATTCCACAGATTCACAACTCTCTGACTGAAAAAGTTTTTCCTCATCTCAGTTCTAAATGGCCTACCCCTTATTCTTAAACTGTGGCTCCTTGTTCTGGACTCCCCCAACATTGGGAACATGTTTCCTGCCTCTAAAGTGTCCAACCCCTTAATAATCTTATATGTTTCGATAAGATCTCCTCTCATCCTTTTAAAATCCAGTGTATACAAGCCTAGTCACTCCAGTCTTTCAACACATGATAGTCCCGCCATTCCAGGAATTAACCTAGTAAACCTACGCTGCACGCCCTCAATAGCAAGAATATCCTTCCTCAAATTTGGAGACCAAAACTGCACACAGTACTCCCGGTGCGGTTTCACTAGGGCCCTGTACAACTGCAGAAGGACCTCTTTGCTCCTATACTCAACTCCTCTTGTTATGAAGGCCAACATTCCATTGGCTTTTTTCACTGCCTGCTGTACCTGCATGCTTCCTTTCAGTGACTGATGCACTAGGACACCCAGATCTCGTTGTACGTCCCCTGTTCCTAACTTGACACCATTCAGATAATACTCTGCCTTCCTATTCTTACCACCAAAGTGGATAACCTCACACTTATCCACATTAAACTGCATCTGCCATGCATCCGCCCACTCACACAACCTGTCCAAGTCACCCTGCAACCTCACAGCATTCCTTCTCTCCAGAGATGCTGCCAGTCTCGCAAGGAATGGCATTCCATCAGAATAATTACAGAAAACTATGATCCAGTTTTAGATTTTATGGACTCTTTTTTTTTTATACCTGCTGAACGTGAACAAAAGATTTTAAATCAATTAAAAAGCTTAGGAGAATGGTTATGAAATTTCTATTTTGCATCCACCTTTGTAAAGAATTTAAACGTGGTCATAAAAGTAAAATACATTTTGCATGTTCAAATTTGTTAAAAGTACCTCCAGTGAATTTTAGTGCAGCAAAACTGTTTAAATTAAAGATCAAATATCATATGCTGTGAAATCCTTTTGTTACATTTAGTCCAAGTCTGGATACATGGACACAACCAATGTGTTAAGCTGAAAATAGAGAAATAAGCAACACCACCTGTGTTCTCCTGGGCGGGCAGTTAAGATGCTGATCCTTCCTATCCAAAATTCTTCAAGCTTATGATCTCTGCTAATTTATTACATGATAAACAGAATGAGATCTTCCCTGAAACCCCATCCAAAAAATATTTCATCTTATCTAAACTTTAACAAATATCCTAAGCTCCACTGTCTCATTTGCTACCTCAAAGCTGACCCGCCTATTACTTTTTATAAACTCCACAGATATGAATCTCACATCTTGCACTTCCAGCAGAAACTTAATGACGTTAAATTGTGCCCTGCCTCATGAAACCAGAAAACTTCCTAGGAATGGTTTAAAAGTTTCATTATTTCTGGCTACAGCACTACTGACAACCGATTAAATATAAACCACAAGTTTAAACCAAGTCATAAAAAGTATTTATGCACAAGTAGGTGTCATTGCAGTCCTGTGACATGTGTAAGGAAGGCATTTTAACAATCAACAAAGGTTTATTTTTAGGAACTGGTCAAAAATGGTATGATTTACACAGGCAAGCATCACCATGTCCCCCGCCTTCAACATGCTAGGGACCACCATTAATGAAACACTCAGCTGGGTTTGCATGAGTGCAACTCCATCATCTCTCAAGAAGGTCAACACCACACTGGACTAAGCAGCCTTATTTGATTGGTGCCCTTCTACCCTAAACAGGCACAGAGTGCTACGACCTACAAAATTCACTGCAGATACACGCTGAGGCAACTGCAATTTCTATTGTCAAGGACTATGATTTCAGGCCCACGGGAAAACTGTCGCAATCACCTTTTACGTTACACACGATCTAGGTCAGGAAAGATATCATCAGCCCTTCTTCATTCCAGAACTCACATTCCCACACTTGTGGCAGTACCAGCAAGACTGCAGCAGTTCTACAAAGCAGCTCACAAACATCTTCTCACGGGGATAAGGAAGGATGGCTGATAAAGCCTTGCCTACCAGCAACACTCTGATTCCCATGAATAAATAAAATGTACCTACCAGAGGGTCGTCGAGTTAATCTGTTTTTGACTGGAGCTGGAAAGCAAACAGTCAATATTTTAATTAATTATTTAGGACACTCAACACTACATCGGTTTCAAT
Organism: Rhinoraja longicauda; assembly: GCF_053455715.1. Classification (NCBI taxonomy): domain Eukaryota; kingdom Metazoa; phylum Chordata; class Chondrichthyes; order Rajiformes; family Arhynchobatidae; genus Rhinoraja; species Rhinoraja longicauda. Next base: position 22,358,605 of record NC_135975.1, read on the forward strand.
TGTAAACCTTGCAGAATCTATTTTGTTACAAAAGCCCAAAATAAATGGTTAGCGCTGTTTTACAATGTTTAACTTGGTAAGTAATTTAAATACATTTTTCTTAATAATGTGCATCTTAACCACACAAGTCAATAGCTAAACCTGATGACATATTTACTAAATTGCACTAATATATTTTTGTATTCTCTCACTGAAGATCATCATTAATTGGAGGTGTATTACAGACTGGCCATATTTCTCATAATTCCCTAGGTTTCAAAGTACAATTAATCTATTAGAAATGTACATTTTTGGTAGTGCAGCTTTCAAAAGATGGCCATGAATTGCTCTGTAGATTCAATGTTGAGGTGTTGAATAGTGTTTAAATAGACAAACATGTGACAATAAACTGATCTTTGAACTTTGAACTAACAGAGAACAACCAATCCAAATGCCAACTTACCTTTGGCAATTTCACTGGTATAATGTTTGTGCTTGTCTATAATGTTTAACTGCTCTATAATGTTTTGCTTGTCCACATACACATGGTCTGGTAAAAGTTACTGCATCCCCTTGTGAGCATTTTAATAGCAATTACATTTGGATATTATATATGGTCATCTTTTTAGTTTACTCAATATGGAAACTTCCCAGTGATATTTCTGGATATTAAAATTGACCCCTTAATAGATTCCTCTTTCCCATCATCTCTTCCAGTTACAATTGCCCTCCACCATGTTATGACCTCAAACATCTGTTCTGTTGTGGCATGGCAGCCAAGTTTCACATCCAACTCTCATCAGATCTTACCACCAGACCCAATGTATAAATGTTTCAGTTCTTTTGTTCTCCTTGAAGAAAGGAAATGAATGGCTTTAACTCTGAGCACTCCATGTCTAGGAATTTGACAACAGGTCTGCAGTCACTCCACTCTTGGCTGTTCCTTGTTGCTGTTTCGCAAGGATTATCTTGATACAAGAGGCCTGGATGAACTCAACTGTTTGAATTCAAGGAAAGTATCATTCTACAAATCAGCCAATTGGTATGGTTAAAAAAAAAAACAGCCCCTTCATGTTTAACACTCATCCTCACCCACAAAGCCCTGGTTATGAACTGGATTGTAAACATTTAAAATCACTTTTGAAGTTTGATCCGACCCAGATCTAAGTCAAAATGGTCAAACACTCTGAAACAACATTGTTGCAATTTTAATTTCTGCAGTTTGCTTAAGCAATGTCAGCATTCATTGCATTAAAAGTCTTGAAATAAAAGGAATGTGCGAACACAATTTTGAGTAAATGTTTACAATGGGAACTTTTTCTGTAAACATTTACCCATCATCTAGTACTTCCAAGCTTCCCACCAAACTGCTGAGCCTCCTCTGGCTGCTTTCCCATCTTTTAGTCTCCGAGTGCTTTTTTGTTCAAAACTTTTGGCTCATTTCTACTTTACCAGTCATTTTAACTGACTTCACAACTCAAGAGCCTTATCCCACTTGCATTCTTGGGTTCATGCTTGCAAATGTCTCAGTTTTCCCTTGGACGGCATCCAACCCCCAATTCCAGAGAGAAAAGAATAACATGCTCCTTACCACCCACCCCACTCATTTTCCTTTTGCCTCAAATTTCCAACCACTGCTTCTTGCCTAGGTCAAAAAACTTTGTTTCTTACAAGTGTTCCAAGCTCCTCTCTCATCCTTGACTTTGATTGTTTAAGGCCACCCTACTCATCCCAGCCCTCTCTTTGGCCACAAGCATTTAGCAACATTGGTCTGGCTTTTAAAAATGCCGTTTCATACTTTCCCACTCCCTCCCAAACTTGAATGAAAAAAGAATGCTTCTACCATTGCCGATCCAGGCCCAATCCTGTTACCATTCACTCAATCTCAGTGCCCAAGAGTTTTTTGTTTTTTTCCCCACTTTTCCAGTACCTCCATCACATCTTCCAAAATATGTGTAATACTTAGTGAGACCCAACAACATGAAAAAAATAAGTGTTTCTTGTAGATCAATTGGAAAGTTTATAACTTTTGCATAAAAAGTCAGTCACCGGTGAATCAATCTTGGACTAAAGCACAACAAAAACAAGAGCTACTTAGTGAAAGTTGGATGCTCTTGGCTTTTGAGAAGTAACAATGATGGTACAATCACCATTCACACCACTGGTAGATCAAACCTGAGAAATGAATTGAAGCACGGAAATTGCACCAAATGATATCAACCCACTGGAAGATTTGGAGGATTTTATAAAAGGGAGAATAATAATAATAGCCACCATATCCCTGGCCCCACATTCACCCCTGAAACATCAAGACATCTGTATAACAGAGAATCATGTCAGACTCCTCCTACTTATTGACTCTAGCTCCACCTTCAACATCGTAATTACAACCAAACTCATCTCCAAACTCCAGGTCCCAGCAAACCCTCTGCAAATAGATCCTTGGATTTGTGATCCACAGACCACGATCAGCGAGGATAGGCGACAAAATATTGTCCATAATAATTTTCAACGCCGATCCCCTACAACACTGGATTCTCAGCCCCTTACTACATCCCCTACACACTCACGACTGTGCGGCCAAATTGTACTTTCTAACTCCATTTTCTGTAAGCGGCTTAATCTCAAACAATGACGAGTCAAAATATCAAAGATGGAGAGCCTAGTAGCATGGTGTCAAGACAACAACCTCTCCCTCAATATCAGCAGAATGAAGGAGCTTGTCATCGACTTCAGAAAACAGGGTGAACAGCCTTATCTCCATCATTGGTGCTGAAATGGAGGTGGTTGAGTGCTTCAGGTTTCTTGGTGTAAATGCCACTAAATTTATCCTAGTCCAGCGACACTGGCCCTACAGGCAAGAAAGTACACAAACACCTCTATTTCCTTAGAATGCTAAGGAAATTCAACATATCTCCAATGACTTCTATCCATTTCTCATGTACACCATAGAAAACCCTTGTCCAGATATATCACAGCATGGTACAGTTTGCTGCTGTGCCTGAGAACATGGGAAACTACAGAGATGTGAACGCAGCCCAGTTCATCAAACAGCCCCCCCACCCCCACAAACCCTCAATCAACTCCAAATCCATCCAAACTTCACACTGCCATGGGAAAGTAGCCAACTTGATTAAGGACCATTCATATCCCAGTCATCCCCTCTTCTTCTCTCTCCTGTCGGGCAGAAGTCACAAAAGCTTGAAAGAGATGTCACCAAATTCAAGAACTGCTTCTTAGTCACTGTAATTCCCCGGTAAAACGTTGATAATGATCTTTCATAAAGTAATGGGGAATGATGAGAGGAGAAAGTGGTGAACATGTACTTCCAAACGCATGTGACAAAGTGGCAGAACATAAGATCATCATCGGTACCGAAATGGAATAAAGTGGCTGCAGCAATACAGATATAAAATTGGCCAAATAATGGGGAACAAAGAATTGGAGTGAAAGGTTTAACTACGTCCTTTGTTTTTCTTGATGTACATCACAATGATTTAGCTTTGCGCGTACAGGGCACGATTTACAAATTTGCAGATGACGTTGTGAACCACAAAAAGCAGAGCAATAGGCGAAGGACAAGGACAGAGTAGATAAAGGGAAGTGACAGATGCATTGCATGGAAGCAGATTTAATTGCAGCATTCAAAAGGGAGATGGATAAGTACGTGAAAGGTAAGTATTTTCAAGGTTGTGAGGAGAATAGAGCAGCTGAATTGCAAAGAGCGGTGCCAGACTCAATGTGCCAAATGGCCTTCTTCCATTTGGGGTCCAGCTGCAAAGTATAGCAATAGATGTTACCCCGTCTGTCACTTAGCAAGTCCTAGACCCTCTGTGCACATGCTAACATTGCTTCTATTTGAATGGCTGAACACTGGCACTTCTTAACAGCAGGATTCAGCCCACGTTGCCACATATGGCCTGGAAGCCAAGATCACAATTTAAACCAAATAAGCTCAACTGTAAAGATAAAAAAAGTAAGTATTTGTTGAAAAAATATCTTGTCACTGGCCAGAAATGTATTCAAGAATCAAAATGACCTAAAGATGTAGAATAATGGCAAGACATTGCAACTACAAATACAGAATTAACAAAAGGGCTAGAAAAAGTACATTCCTAAAGTGTACTAGCTAGGGAAAGTAGGAAATAACAATGAGGTTTAACAAAACAGAATATAATCCATCAGTAGAATTAGGTGTGTATTAATCTTAGACACTTAACCCAAGGAAAATCCAACTTATTGGAATGGCTATTTGTAACCACTAGAAGCATTTTAAGTATCTGTTGTGTACGTATTCAACACATCAAGGATCTTCCAAGTTGCATCTCCCTCCTAGAACCATGTAGATGGGATTGTAACCGGTGCCTCCAGCCTGATTCAATAGTCACTACTGTTTCCATGCCATGCAAACTTGACCCAAAAATTATTTGCATTTCACAGAATCGTAAACCCGCTGGACCAGTTACAAATGAATTATTTTAACAAAAATCACTCTTGGGAATTTTATAAATGCTGATTTTAGTTCTGGCTGAATGACAGATAATATTTCCCATTAGGGAAAAATAAGAAGGGATTCAGCGCGATTTTTTTTTAATGCTGTACGCTTGTCATCCTTTTAAGGAAATCTAAACCGAATAGTTGCTATAATTCAACAAGTATATTTGTACAGGTTCCAAGACAGATATAAAAACGTCATGGCAAGTTAGAAACAATTTCACGTGAAACAACTCTATTTGTGGATCAGTAAGGGATCTGTTAAATATAAACCTTCGAACAAAGAAACCAGAGTTTCAGTTTTTAATGCATCTTAAAACAAAATGTTCATTAAAAATTTTGCAACCTCCTTTTCCATCTTCTAATACATTGAGTGCACAGGGCCTCAATTAAAATAAACATACAATTACAGTTGACCCCTTCAGTGTATTCTGCCTTTCAGCAAGATCATGGCCAATGTAACTAAACTCAACTCCATATTTCTGCATATCCCCAGCAGCATTTCATCCCCTTGCTAATCAGCAATCTATTTACAATAGAATCCGTGAAATCCTTTCTATCTGCAAGAATCAAACAAAATCTATGTGCCTATTTTCAATGACAGCTTTGAAATAATTACAACAAACAGAAAGCTCACTGCAATTGCAAATGGTGACTGATGGAGTAAGTGGAGGAGAGGTGGGTGGTTGGGCAAAGCATTTAAAAAAATAATTATTATGCAGAGTGGTCAGAATCTGGTATCACTATCTGAAAGGATGGTGGAGGTAGACAATCACAATAACATCAGATTTTAAAAACTACATGAGCACTTCAGGCATTAAAGTGTACATGAATGTGGGCAGATTTCCTTTGACCGCCATGCATACTGTGGCCCACATGTCCACCCATTCAGCCATAGAGTTCCATGAAACAACTTAATATGTTACAGCAATGTTTGTTTACTTTGCAAAATAATGAAATTACAACTTTGCAGTACATAAGTTATTGAACTCCATACAAGTAAAATGAAACTAAGCGTCTTGTTCGTTAATTTATGCTCCATAGCAAGCATTCTTTTGAGATGCATGACAGCTTTATTTGACATCTGCTCTGACCAAAAGTAAGAAATTGTAGCGAGCTGCAGATGCAGCCCAGTCCATCACGCACACCAGCCTCTACCCCACTGACTCAATCTACATGCTGCCTCAGGAAAGCAGCCAACACCATCAAGCACCACTCAGTCCTGGTCCTTACTTCTCCAGTCAGCCAGAAATATGAAAGCTTGAAAACACGTGCCATCATGTTCAGGAATAGCATCTTCCTTTATCAGACTCTTGAATGCGCCTCCATAATGCTAAGGATGCATCCCCGGTCTACCGTGTTGCAGCCCTTGCACTTTTTTTATCTGCACTTTCTCCGTAGCTGTTTCATTATACTCCGCATTCTGTTTCCTTTCCTTTTGTGTAGTTGGTTAAACATGGATTGTAATCACATATGCATGATTTACTTGGATAGCACTCAAAACAAAAGTTTTTCACTGCTTATTGGTATAGGTAACAATAATAAACCAATACTAATAAATCAAAAAGGTGCAGGAATCTGCTATTTAATCACTTTCCCATTCGAACCCTGGCTTATTGCCACCACGCAAAGCAAACAGTAAATAAAAATAACTGCTTTATAATACTTTATTTTATTTTCCAATTATTCACAGGGTGGCCCAGAGAAAATTACACGACTCATATCATTGGTTATTCCCCAACTTCGTGTTGCTGTGAAGAATTATTTTTTTAAACTACAATGCTGCACAATGATAGGTCAATTAGAATCTTACGGGTGAAAAGCTTATCTGCAGTTGCCAAAATATTCTCTTTAATATCAATTATTTAAATTACACCCAAAGAAATATGGTCCCATAGACTCTCATTAGTCCCGTGTGTTTATCAAAAGAAATGGTTCCAACATACAATCAACACTACAGAACCCCACAAGCCATGTGTGGCTTTGCCTTCATTAATAAATCCGCATTTAATGCCATTTTCATGTTGGATGTAGACATCAAAGACAGTTCCTCACCAACTTCACAAAATCCACTAACTGATCATAAATGATAATCAGGCATCATTCAATGCATAAAACTTCAGAGAGACTGAATAACTAAACTCAACAACCTCCTGCCCCCAATCCGAACCATTTAAAATAAAAGACTTGCTGTTCAAAAGTTGGGAAAATAGCCTGTAAAGATAAAATGCTTTTAAAAGTCATCCGAGTAAGCAAACTCTGCATGGGCATTAAACCCTGACATTTATTAAACTATCACTTAAATAGTTAGAAATTCTTTCCAGTTGTTCATCTCCCACTCATTTGAAAATCATCTCCTCAGTTACATTTTTGGCTACCGTCCTGATTGTTCCCATCACCGAGCTGGTGTGCTTTCCTGTACTTCCTACTCAGTTAACCATTACAACACATCTGCAACACCCAGAAACTAACCAAAAATGCCTTGATTAGATTAATATTTAATGTTCCACTAAAATTGGCATAAACAATAAGATTTTAAATTTTCATGAACTAATCTACCCAGAAAAGCAGATTATAATTGTTTTCGCTTTCTCATTAATAATGAGAGTCTCCTGATATATTTTAAAAGCGGTAACTCTGATTGTACTGCTGAAACCGAGTTTAAACATCGAAAATAAGAATATTTAAATACAGATTAGCACCAAAGATGAATAACTTTGGAACAAACCTATTTAAAAATAACACTGAGAATATATTGTTAACTCTTAAATTTACAGTAGTCATTACATGTACTTGACCGCCCCGATGCGGGGGCTTCGACCGCCGCCTCGACTGTGGATGGTTCGGCTGCCCCAACCATGGGAGAAAAAGAGGACCTTGAACCTTGATAAATAGCATTCCCAAAAGTGCCTGTGCACCTCGGTAAATGAGGGTGAAGAGCCTTCCTGAACAGCTTCTTGGGCAGAATTAATCAATTGATTTTGACCTGGCTGGATGCGCCAGTTCTCATGGGAGGACACAAATCAGGGGAACTGATTCTTGAACCATGTGAAAATTCAAGGAACACATGGTTGCAAGTGCTTCAGTCCATTACTCTCTCATGCTTGAAAAAGTCTCAATTGATTGCATTGGTTTGGCTCATTGTAATTAGATTATCCCGACCCACAGAATGAACCGGAATGTTAACTCCATTATACAATAGTTACCACAACAAACACAAAACTCCAATGGAGACACCCTGCTTCTTTTTCATTTAGTTTAAGTTAGCTGAATTAAAAACAGAGTCTACCTTGGCCAAATACAAAAGAGCAAATATTATTTTGGGAATGGGATCTGAATAATGGCAGGTTATCCACTATCAACCTCTGCAAGATATGGGCCAGAGCTTCAGTTTCCACACCAATATTATAGTGCCCACATCTCCCCAGAGAAGTACTGACTTCCAGAACATGTGTGCATCCAAGTTAAGGAAGATGCCTCACCTCCCATCAGTTCCTTGCATTACTCTGGTGGTCTCTGCATCGGGCCCGCAGAGCAGCACCAACTTCACTGGCTTTCCCGCTGAGAAGCCCACACACCCAACCCGCAGAGGTGAAACCAAATGAATACGGTTGCTGGGAGAATACAAGTTTAGCCTGTTTTAATTCCCTTTGGGAGCACAAACGGCTTTTCCGTGGTTTTCCGTGCAAAATATTAATTTCATGTATCTTTTTTAAGTGCCGTACATCTTAAATATCAAAGATATTCACAAACTTCAAGATAAACCAAAATCAGTGGTAGTTTTGACCCCCAGCAAACATGGAGAGCAAGGACCTCAATATGTTGAGGGAGTTGTTCGGCGCGTGCACCAGACCTCTCTTGGCTGAGATAACACAGGTACGATGAACTGCTGGGAGCCAGGTACCAACTGCATATCCAGAAATATGCAGGGCAGAAAGAGTTATTGATCTACATTCAAATGACTAACTTAAATAATATATTAATTCATACATTAGAATCGTTATTTAAACCAGAATCATTTTAAATATCCGGTGCCCTCTTGGTGTAATAGCATCTTAAGTTAGGTGTAACTGTCACTTTGATCCATGCCTTGTTGTCTCCAAATGAGGCAAAATGACTCAAATAAGCTTTGCCTCAAATCAGCTGATCAGCCGACAAAGGTTGTAGAGACTATGTCAAAATGGATTGCGATGTGCAATCTTGTTTGGTTCCATTTTGTTCAGCTTTAATTACTTTACATTTCTGCAGAACCTACTGAAGAAATTTTATCTTTTGTTGTTATCCAAAACAGATGGAAGTGCCATCATGACAGAAGTTTTCCTTGATTACAGTCACCAATAGTGCAAACAAGAAAAAAAGGTTTCATCTGGATTCATTTAATGAAAAAATGTTCAACAACAAAAAGTTGCAAGACCTTGCATGACAGTAAACAAAGCACCAACAAGTCCATTAGCACTCACGAAAAAGATAATAAATACCAAATTCAATTAGTTCCTGCAAAGTTTTATCACACATTGCACCACTTTTCAAATTCACATTTATTCTCAGACATTTCTAAAGCTAGGTTCTACTAATTTTCCCAATGGCCTTTTTTTGCATAAAGATCATTTTATGGTATGGCACCGGAATTACTAAACACAATTTTTCACTATAGCACACTGCAATAATTTTCAAAAAATATATAAATGAATGAATTGTCCAATGATATACAGACTTAAAATTGTTGCTTTGACAAATTTGATGAAATGGTTTACAATTTAGTATAACTCACAATAGCCTAGATAAGATGAATGACTGATATCTCAAAATTAGGCAACTGAATCATCCTACCACAACTCGAAAACAGTGCTGAACTACTATCTACCTCTTTGGTGACCCCTGGACTATGCTTGATCGGACTTTGCTGGCTTTACCTTGCACTAAACGTCATTCCCTCATCATGTATCTATACACTGTAAATGGCTCGATTGCTATCACGTATCGTCTCTCTGCTGACTGGATACCAGTGACAATAAACTAAACTAAACTATCCAGACGACAACTATCAGACACCTCTTCCTACCTATCCCTGGACCATGACCCCACCGATAAACACCAGACCTTTATCAGCAGCACCATCACTGACCTCATCATCTCTGGCGATCTACCCCCCAGTGCCTCCAATCTCATAGTTCCCCAGCCCCGCACGGCCCAATTCTACCTCCTACCCAAAATCCACAAACATAACTGTCCCGGCAGACCCATTGTCTCTGCCTGCTCATGCCCCACCGAACTTATCTCTACCTACCTCGACTCCATCCTATCCCCCCTGGTTAAAACGGGGCTTCCCCTCCTCCATTATAGATGAGGCTCTCACTAGGGTCTCTTCTACATCCCGCAGCTCCGCTCTTGCTCCCCCTCCCCCCACTCGCAACAAGGACAGAATCCCCCTCGTTCTCACCTTCCACCCCACCAGCCAGCAGATCCAACATATCATCCACCAACATTTCCGTCACCTACAACGGGACCCCATCACTGGTCATATCTTCCCGTCCCCTCCCCTCTCTGCGTTCCACAGAGACCGTTCCCTCCGTAACTCCCTGGTCCACTCTTCCCTTCCTACCCAAACCACCCCAACCCCGGGCACTTTCCCCTGCAACCGCACGAGATGCAACACCTGTCCCTTTACCTCCCCCCTCAACTCCATCCAAGGACCCAAACAGTCTTTCCAGGTGAGACAAAGGTTCACCTGCACCTCCTCCAACCTCATCTATTGCATCCGCTGCTCTAGATGTCAACTTATTTACATCGGCGAAACCAAGCGCAGGCTCGGCGATCGCTTCGCTGAACACCTGCGCTTGGTCCGCATTAACAAAACTGATCTCCCAGTGGCCGAGCACTTTAACTCCCCCTCCCATTCCCAGTCTGACCTTTCTGTCATGGGCCTCCTCCAGTGCCATAGTGAGGCCCGCCGGAAATTGGAGGAGCAGCACCTCATATTTCGCCTGGGCAGTTTGCAGCCCGGTGGTATGAACGTCGACTTCTCCAACTTTAGATAGCTCCTGTCCCTCCCTTCCCCTCCTCCTTCCCAGATCTCCCTCTATCTTCCTGTCTCCACCTATATCCTTCCTTTGTCCCGCCCCCCTGACATCAGTCTGAAGAAGGGTCTCAACCCGAAACGCCACCCATTCCTTCTCTCCCGAGATGCTGCCTGACCTGCTGAGTTACTCCAGCATTTTGTGAATAAATTAAACTGAAGTTGACTAGCAATGCTGAAGAGATGTGGACACCTTGCAGCATAAATATGCCTCTCATGGAACCAGCAAATGTCGACGACATCTCTTTCTAACCAGGATTTTACACAGAATACAGAAACCAAATTGAAGATGGGAAAAAAAAGATTGAAAAGAGAACTGTTTTCCAGGTTCTCAAGCCAAACACTATTGTCGGGGCATTTTAAATTCCGAAAAGGAACTTTGTTGTGCAAGAGTGGACGAAGTATTGTTATGGAGAAAACTCTATGCAGAAAACTCAGTTCAAGGGCATTGCTGTGAATAAACAAGCTAATTTTATCTTTTGAATGATGTTAAACCTCCTGGGCAAAACAAAATCCCACAATGCTCTTAGTGTTCCACTGTCTTGGGCAACATTTCTCCATCCATCAACAGCACACAAAAAAACTCGTCATCTGTCTCATTGCTGTTGGTGATACATAAGTGTCACATTTCCTTACTTTTCACTCCAAAAGATCTTTATTGGCTGTAAAGTGCCCATTAGCGCTGTATAAATACAATGTCACTCGTTTTCTTTTTCAATTTGGGCATTATTAACAATTAGTCAAACTCTCTTTAAAGAGATTGCCCATGAAAATAATATCCTCTAATGACCAATGTGAGAAGGAGAAAATGATGGAGATATTTATGTTGGGTAACATCTGTGGGGCACAATTAACATTTCAGGATCAGATCAACATAAAATTCTAATAATTTATTTTTATTTTACATATTCTGAACTCATTGTAAAATACCCTGCAACGTGCATATTTTGGACATTTGATGAGGAAACAGGACAAAAAATAACATTAAGGGGTAATGATTTCTTCATGAAGTTCTGAAGAAAGCTGACAATCCAGGTGCAAACTTCACGAGCTTGATTGATGCTGGGAAGAAGCTGTTCTTGAACCTGAATGGTGACAGCATTTGGGATCCTGTACCTTCTTCCCAATGGTAGTGGTGCGATGATGATGTGAGTCTTTGACGATATTTATGGGACATCTTAGTCAGAAGGGGCGAGTTGGTCCTAAGTGCCTGTTTCGGTACTGTATGACTCTGAGTTGCAATATTAGCTACCTTTTTGAGGCAGCATATCCTGTAGATCACTTTGATGGTGAGGAGGTCAATACTTGTGATTGGCTAGCAAATGTCTACCCCTTTCTGCAGCCTCCTTAATTGCTGGGCATTCACTTTACTGAACCAGGCCAAATTGTAACCAGTCACTATGCTCTGGACTGCACCATGCAGGTTAGATGGAATCTTTGGCAATATATATCCTCAACCTTCTGAGGAAGCAGAGACGCTTCTTTGTGATTACATTAATATATTCGACCCAGAACAGATCTTCAGAGACATGCACACTCAGAAACATGAGGCTGTTGACTCTCACCACTGCTGTTCCATCGACAAAGACAGGTTCATGAACTCTAGGCTTTCCCCTCCAGAGGTCAACCATGGTCTTGCTAACACTGAGAGCAAGACTATTGTTCTGGCATCATTTAATCAGATCATCAGTCTCCCTCCAGGACTCTAACTCGTCGTCACCAGTTTCTTGTCCATCAGTGGTGGTACCATCGGCAATTTCAATATAACGTTGGAGCTGCATCTGGCAACTGAGTCATGGGTACAGAGTTAGTAGAGCAAGGGACCAAGTGCACAGTCATGAGGGAGATGGTTAGCCAGGAGGAAATGTTGTTGCCTTTTCATGTAAATTGTGGTCCACTGATGAGGAGGTTGAATGCCAAGCTGAAGACATGAACATCAGCCTGACGTAAGTATTCATATTGCCCAGCTGATCCAATGCAGAGTGGAGTGCCACTGAGATTGCATCTTCTTTGATCTGTTGCGGCTGGAAATAAATTGGAGGGGGCTCGGGTCCTTACTAAGGCAGGAGTTGATGGGCATCATAACGAACCTGTCAAAGCACTTCATCATCACGGATATCAGTGCCACTGCTCAGTAATTGTTGAGGCACGTCACCAAAAGACACTATTTCAAGGCACTATTCATTAAATCAGCTTTAAAAATACTATAACCAAAATCAGCATATGTTGGTTTGTCTGACGTCAAACCACGTTGGTTTGTCTGATGTCTGTTGGTTTGTCTCATGTGCCAGCAAAATCGGATGAGAAACGACCATTTGGAAAGACATAAGTGTAACATGCAGCAATGGCAGATCTGTCCACACAGAACCTAGAACATCTGTCCTGTTATCCTTAATCAGGTTCCCACACCTGGCTATACCTAAAAAGAACATTAAAAAAAAACAAAATGCATCCAATAATAATAATAATAATGCATTACATTTATATAGCGCTTTTCTAACACTCAAAGACGCTTTACAAGGTTTACTAAAACATAAAAGAAAATAAATAGATAAATGAGTTAACGAAGAGAAAAGGAAAAAGAAGGTGAGGTAACGGTCAGTGATTGAAGGCAGTGCTGAACAGATGAGACTTCAGTGATGTTTTGAATGTGGTGAGTGAGGAGGAGTCTCTGACGGTTTGGGGTAGTGAGTTCCAGAGGGTGGGAGCAGCGATGGAGAAAGCCCTGTCCCCCCAGGACCCAATAGACCAACGTTCCACAACAAGATGTAATGGTAACAATCATTATGTCTCTCCATTTTGTCTTTATGGCCTATCTTTAAAATTCACTTTTTTTTTTTAAAATGAAAAGCTTTTGATCGTCAAACCATTTTACCCGCACATCACTGTTTCTGTCATTGTGCTTTTGTGAAGACCGATAGCACATTTTTGTAAGTTTGTGAATGATATAAACAATTTATTACTACATACACATCCTGCCAAATTTTCTTTTATAAATGCTTGCATCGTACTGAAGATGGAAAATGTCTATAGAACTTCATAACCTGCCTTCACATCCTCTGTCAGTGGAAGCACTGATGCATCGTCATCAGCAGATGACTGCAAGGCAAGCGAGACGTTCACGTTAGAATTTATTATAAATGTGCAATATACAAGACGTTTTTAAAAAATCCAAAAAGAGACTTTAAAATAGCGACATTCAACTCCACACCACATGTTAAACCTTGGAGGAAGCAAATCATCCCATGGTTTGTACCAGCTCTGTGCAAGATCAATGCACCCTCTCCCAAAAACCAAGCAAATTATTTTTCTCCTCCCCTTACCAGCACTTTTTGAATACTATAAACTGAATCCATCTCTACTTATACCCCTAACAGTGCACTCTCAACTCTTACCACTTGGTGTGTGAAGTTTATCCTGTGGTCAATTTTGATCATTTCTCATCCCTTAATTCTTCATGCTTCCAATGATGGAAGCAAGTTTCTCTCCACACATTCTGCGTACTTCATATTTTTAGTACTTCAGTCAGATATCCTTGCAATGTTTTCCTGTCCGAATACAATCCCAGTTTTTCTTTCACTCCTGGAATCTTTGTGTTAAATCTCCCCAGCACCCCTTCCCAAGACTTCACATCTTTCCTAGAACCAGACTCCCAGAACCAGACATAACATTCCCCTCCTGGCTAAAATTAAATTAAAAATTATCATGACTTACTTCCTTGCACCTCGACTTTACGCCTCTAGTTATCAAGTCCAGGGTTTACATGTCTTTTTTAAATCATTTTCTCAACCTGCCCTGCATCTTTGAATCATGGACATACAGTCCCCAATTTTGGTCCATGCTCCCCAATTGCCAGTGTGCCCTCAATTGTCTCTTCTCATTATTCCTACTAACATGCAACACTTTTCACTATCTGCATTAAGTTTCATCTAACAACTATCTGCCTATATCAGTACCATCTTGAAGTCTATTACCATCTCCATCACAGTTCACTACACTTCCAAGTTTTGTATCATTTACAAGATTAGAAATTGTACCCCTTATATCCAAGTCTCTGCAATCAATCTATTTCAAGTAGTGGTCCCTCTCCTGCTGATACCAGTCCCTGAACAACTAAATAGCACACTTCCCTCTCCAATCCCAAGATACAGAGTGCAAAATATGGTTCTCATCTTCAGTTCCATACAAAAATCTACCAGAGCATTCCATGGGACTGAGGAGTCCAGCCATTCCACTATTTATTAGATTAACTCAACCATCAGAAAACAATGTGTATGAAGGAACTGCAGATGCTGGTTTAAACCAAAGATAGACACAAAATGCTGGAGTAACTCAGCTGGACAGGCAGCATCTCTGGAGAGAAGGAATGGGTGACGTCTCGGGTCGAGGCCCTTCTTCAGACTCGACCCGAAACATCACCCATTCCTTTTTTCCAGAGATGCTGCCTGTCCCGCTGAGTTACTCCAGCATTTTGTGTCTATCCAACAGAAAACAATTTTAGACACCATTGCAGTTAAATTACAGTTACTTACCCTGAATGATTTTTTGGAAACTCAAGGCCTCTCCTCTAAGAATGCCTAATAAGGCTTTGGCATAATAAGTGATTACTTTCTTCTATACGCAACTAACTGTAACCTTTACCTGACATCATATTGTAAGGTTAGAGTAGTTAGTTCTTCCTACAAAACCTCCAGGAGCAAATGCTACTAAAAAGGAGATATCACAAGGACTGAATGTCTGATAAACCCTCCACCTTCAAGAAGCATTTGTCTCCTCTTAAACTCCTGAATCACAGCTCAGAGTGGACACTCAATTCTCATTTTTTTCTCTCTGTTTCGACTTGTCGTGGTCTTAAGCCAACAATGTTTCCCTCAATGTCAGCAAGATGAAGAAGCCAGTTAGTGAGTCCAGAAAGCAGTATGATGTACACATCTCAGTCAACATCAATGGTGTCAAAGTGAAGATGATCGAGAACTACATGTTTCTAGGCATAAATAGCATCCACAATCTGCCTTGGACCAACCACATTGAAGCAACGGCCTAGACAGCACACCAACGCCTCTACTTCCTCAGAAAACTAAACAAGTTCAGCATATTTCCAATGACTTTTACAAACTTCTACAGGTGCACCGTTGAAAGCACCCTCTCAAGATGCATCACGGCTTGGTTTGGCAACAGTTTTGCCAAACACCGTAAGAAATTGCAGGGAATTGTGCATGTAGCCTAGTTCAACACACAAGTCAGCCCATCCTCCCACTGACTCTAAAGACTCCTCGTCTGCGAGTCCAGTTGAAAAATGCAATATAAAAAGGGGCGGCACCGTGGCACAGCGGTAGAGCCAGAGTGGTCAATCCTGACTACGGTTGTTGTCTGTACGGAGTTTGTACGTTCTCTCGTGACCTTGTAGGTTTTCTCGTGACCTTGTAGGTTTTCTCCAGGTGCTCCAGTTTCCTCCCACACTCCAAAGATGCGCAGGTTTGTAATTAGTCAGTATGCTCTCTACTGTATACTGTAATTGACTTTGGTAAAATTGTAAAAATTGTCCCCAGTGTGTAGAATAGTATTAGTATACGGGGTGATTGTTGGTCTGCACAGACTCTGTGGACTGAAGGGCCTGTTTTCGCACTGTATCTCTAATCTAAAATCTAAAGTAAAGACTCCATCTATATTTCGCGCTGCCTCGGGATAGCAGCCAACATAATCAAGGGACATTTTCACCCGTCATTCCCTCTGCTTCTCTCTCTTGTCAGACAGAAGATAAAAAAAAAGCATGATAGCACGTACCACCAGATTCAAGAACAGTTTCTTCCCTGCTGTTATCAGACTACAGAACTATCCTCCCATAAGCTAGGCTGCAGTCCCAATCTTCCCAACTACCTCATTGCAGACCTTGTGCTTTTCTTTATTTGCATCTTATCTGCAGCTGTAATGCTTTAAAGGGGTGATATTATATTCTGCACGCTGGTATTTTCCTATTTGCACCAGCTGTTGTACTTGGGTATGGCTAGATTGTAAGCACATAAAGTATTATTTGATTTGATGGTTAGCACACAAAGCATTTCACTGTAGCTCGGTACACATGACAATAATATAATCAGTATTAGTTGGGTATCATGTTAGATCCACACGTAGAAATGAGAAACTTGATTGTAATGTTTAAAGAGGTTACGTACTACTTTATACATCTCGCTTAGGATGTGGTTTGTTGCACATTACAACACAGACGTCACATACCTGTAAGTACATATACTGAGACAGAAATAACTGCATATGAGAATGAAGGATGATACATGTTTGGCTAATAACTGCTGGGAAAGGCGTTAGCCTAGGTTGGCAAGTTGCTACTCCCTTAAAAATTGTTTCACATGCTCTTAGATATTACATTGTTTGCACCTTGTTTGCAGCTCAATTGATGATTGACCCCCTAAAAACAGAAGGTCATATTGGTTCAAAGTTCTATTTCTAAGCATAAATGAGTGGAAATGATACTCTGCTCTGGAGATCAGTTCAGGAGAAACTGTAATACTGTACTCCACATTGATGACGGAGATAGGATGCATGGACGTCGTAGGTGGTAGGAAGTAAAACTGAGTGAGTGAGCAAATATGCTTACATGTGTGGAAACCAAAGCCCCCCCCACTCAAACCAAAATAAGATCATGCACAAAATGAGCAATGGCAGGTTAGCAGAAAAAACACAAATAAAACTCATTAGTAAGCTTGAAAAATATGATCAGGCCCAAGAGGTGTTCCCTTGGAACAAGCTGTTGAAAGGTTAACAACACTGAGGAGGTGATATGAAACAATCCTGGAGACTATGATGTGAGAGTCTGTAAGCAAGAAAAGCTATTTTATTAGGAGTGGTAGGCTCCTACACTTGGCAAACTTTCTGCCTTCATAGAATATAGTAGACTTCCGTCATAATAGTACTTTATTAGACAAGTATGTTTTGCAACATACGTGGAATTTGATTTGCCATACTAATAACAGTCATACTAATAAAGAGCAACAAGACACCCAAATAAATGTTTAACATGAACATCCATCACAGCGACTCCCCTACATTCCTCACTGTGATGGAAGGCAAAAAAACTTCAAACTTCTTCCCTTCCTTGTTCTCCCGCGGTCAGGGCACTCGAACCTTCCGTTGTCGGGGCGAGCTTGGCTCCCGCAGCCGGCAGTCGAGCCCTCCGCGTCAGGACGATCAAGCTCCCACATCGGAGGGGATCTCAGCTCCCCCGCGCCGGGCGACTGGACTGCTAGTCGAACCTCCTGTGACTTTGGAGCTTCCCAACATCAGTCTCTACCCGACACTACGAGCTCCTCGATATTGAAATCTGCAGGCCTCGGTTGGAGCGTCGATCCCAGGCAAGAGATTGCAGGCTCCGATGGTAAGTCCACGGCCCTGCGGTGGGGCTCAAAGTCAGTCTCGAGCAAGGCCGCCAGCTCCATGATGTTAGGCCGCAGAGCGACTGGAGATACGACCCGGAAAACAATCGCATCTCCGGCAAGGTAAGAGATTGAAATCAGTTTCCCCCAACCCCCTCCCCCACCCCCCACATAACACAAACTTTTAGAACACGCTGAAAAGAACAGACAATATGAAGACAGACAGACTGTTGGTGAGGCTGCCGTCGCTGACAGCGCCACCCGGTGGATTCTGAAGAGACTGTTGAGAATCTATCTGCACATTTCAACACAACACCACACAAAATATTAGAGTACAAGTCTTATACTTGTGATCACATGCCAGTGAAGGCATTGAGGATTACATCCTCAGCTTCAGCAACTTAGCAAGGTGAACATTTTTTAAGTTTTGTGGTGGCATGAGAATACAAGCCAAATACGAACATGCATGTACTCAAGTTCAGAAGTCAAAGAAAACTGCAACTTTGATAGAAATTACACAGATATACTTGAGCATAGGTCTGAAGATAGGTCCCAACCTGAAACATCGCCTGTTCGTCCCCTTGCAGATGCTGCCTGACTCGTTTAGTTCCTCTAGTACTTTGTGTTTTGCTCAAAATTCCAGCATCTGCTGTTTCTTGTGTCAACACTGAGATACTACAAGTTGGGAGGAAAAAGTCACATGGGCAGTAATTAAGGCAATAGCCATAATCTCGCCAACAGGATCAGGTTTTGTGTTATTTTGGAGAAAACCAATTAACCACAGGAACCCGAGAGGCAGGAAAACCACAAGTCACACAGTTGCAAAATGCCTTGCTACTGATGTCAGCAAAGCCACACAGCCTCCATCTCCCCATTTGAAGCAGCCCACTGTTATAATTATAGTACAAAAAAAAGTCTAGTTTGCTTGAAGGCAAGGAAACTTGCCTAGCAAATGTATCCTGACAGGTGCGGCCTAAACCATTAAAGTTAACAATCATAGAGCATGTTGAATGGATGGCAACACGATGAAAAATTGCATCGTTCATAACTGTCATTAAAACAAATGATTGAGGTTTTATACTGAGTGCAGATAATGCAGCAGGTCATTCATTAATGGAGCAAAATGGCCACAGGATTCACTTCAAGCAAGTTCCACTGAAGAAGAGTAATCTGCAGAAGTGTTGCAAACATTGGTAGAAATGAGATGCACGATGGCCCGATGTTATTGGGAAACAGACCCACATGTGCGTGCGGCAGGCGACAGCCAGAGGCCAATGATGTTGCAATTAGATTGGGAAACGGAGTAAGAGGATACATCTTCTGTTTAATCCCTATGCAAGTGGGTCACACATCTCCAAGATTACTGGTTTTGCTTTTAACTCCTCCCAGTCGGTGGAAAGTACAAGGTGTCAATCAGTCTAGGGCTAGTAATGGCACACAACGCTGCTCACAGTATTGGCAGGATCAGGCCAGTACAGTGATCCAATGATCCTGAGGAAGTTCACCAAGGACTGAGAAGTTGAAAAAGGCTGAGAGAAGTGAAATATCACAAGGGAAGTTGCATATGTACCAGGTAACCAGGGCTATCAGGCTTCTCAAATAGAGGTCATGATCATACAGTTAAGAAAGTGAGAGTTTGCAGAGTGGGGTGTTCAGAAATTTCAGAAAGCACGACTGAAATAAAATGTCTTTAGAAGAAAAGCATACTCTCTGCAATAACAACAGGCAAACTTATGACACATCAGTATTTGGATCCAGAAGTTTTGCAAAGTATTTTCAGCCAATGCAGGAACAATCACTAGCTGAATTAAGACAAAGATAAAATGTTTTAGGTAAGAGTTTCTATCAACATTGTCTGCTAAAGGACTAAGCCCATGTTTTGAAGCATAAACTAAAAGTCCCAGCAGTTGGGAAATGCAATGATGGAGGGCAATTTGCTCCATGAGGATACAAACTCAATGACCAAATGGAAGGAATGTGATGGAAGAAGGCAGCAGAGTAGATAACCAAGGAAGGTTTTGCAGGACACTGTCAGTTGATAATCATATACGACCACGGAAATGTAATTGTCCCTAGATATATGGAAGTCCTGTTTCAAATTGACATAGCGCATTGCAGGGCTATCTCCTTCTGGCACAGATGCAACCTTGAAAGTAGTTTTGTGGGACTAAGGCACCGGTGGTGGTGACACATGAGAAGGCACAATGATAACTTAACAGAAACCTGAGTAGCACAGTTCTGTGCGACAACCAAAAGCACCGAGAAGCAACATAATCTTGATTTGAACCAGGTTAGGAGTACTTTGTATTCCCACTGAGCAAATGACAAAAACATAAGAGTAAAGTCAAAGGAGAGGTCAGATGAAACATTTGGGGAAAAAGAGCAGCACTTTATAATAATAGACAATAGACAATAGGTGCAGGAGTAGGCCATTCGGCCCTTCGAGCCAGCACCACCATTCAATGTGATCATGGCTGATCATTCTCAATCAGTACCCCGTTCCTGCCTTCTCCCCATACCCCCTGACTCCGCTATCCTTAAGAGCTCTATCGAGCTCCCTCTTGAATGCATTCAGAGAATTGGCCTCCACTGCTTTCTGAGGCAGAGAATTCCACAGATTTACAACTCTCTGACTGAAAACGTTTTCCCTCATCTCCGTTCTAAATGGCCTACCCCTTATTCTTAAACTGTGGCCCTTGGTTCTGGACTCCCCCAACATTGGGAACATGTTTCCTGCCTCTAACGTATCCAACCCCTTAATAATCTTATATGTTTCAATAAGATCCCCTCTCATCCTTCTAAATTCCAGTATATACAAGCCCAGTCGCTCCAAGTCACTACAAGTTATTTGAGAGACTAATACATCCAAGCATCAAAAGAACAGATGTTAAGTCAACAAGACATTAAGAATTTACCAAATAAACTTAGAAGTATCCAGAAGAGAAAGATGTTTGCAATACTGTCAATCAGTATGTAACTGAGGTGGATCAGAACATAAACGTCCAGACTTTGTGTATAGAACTGAACAAATACAGTGAAATACAACAAAAATTTTGGGCAGTATTTTGCCAGAAACAGTCAGCAGGGATCACTGTCCTGAAACTTTGACTGTTTCCCTCTCTACAGATGTTGCCTGATCTGCTGAATACATTTTCTGTTTTTACAACACGATTAAGCTTTGTCCAAGATTCCGTTTACACCAGTGGAGAAGAGCCAACAATAAACTGGAGATGACAGAATCAGTCTATCCCAGGACTTGAAGCGGATTTAGTGACAAAGGGTTCAGGGAATGGGAAGATGGTCTTCATGGTGGAGAGATACAGATTACACCACGTAGCATTACAAGTTGCAAGTTGTAAACTGTCCCACATATTGTCCAGGTTAGCCAATTTCCAGGAGCAAAGGATTCCAAGTCAAGTCAAGTCAAGTTTATTTGTCACATACACATACACGATGTGCAGTGAAATGAAAGTGGCAATGCCTGCGGATTGTGCACAAAAAAGAATTACAGTTACAGCATATAAATAAAGTTAATAAGTTACTATAGTGTAGATAAAAATTTAGTCTCTGGGGTTATAAAAGTTGACAGTCCTGATGGCCTGTGGGAAGAAACTCCGTCTCATCCTCTCCGTTTTCACAGCGTGACAGCGGAGGCGTTTGCCTGATCGTAGCATCTCGAACTGTCCGTTACTGGGGTGGCAGGGGTCCCTCATGATCTTGCTTGCTCTGGATCTGCACCTCCTGATGTATAGGTCCTGCAGGGGGACGAGTGTAGTTCCCATGGTGCTTTCTGCCGAACGCACTACTCTCTGCAGTGCCATCCTGTCCTGGGCAGAGCTGTTCCCAAACCAGGCTGTAATGTTGCCGGACAGGATGCTCTCTATAGCCCCAGAGTAGAAGCAATGAAGGATCCTCAGAGACACTCTGAATTTCCTCAGTTGTCTAAGGTGGTAAAGGCGCTGCTTTGCCTTACCCACCAGTGCGGCAATGTGCGTTGCCCACGTCAGATCCTCTGTGATGCGGACTCCCAAGTATTTAAAACTGCTCACCCTTCCACAGTAGACCCATTTATCTCCAGTGGCGTGTACGTCCTTGGATGTTTAGCCCTTCTGAAGTCCTCAATCAGCTCCTTCTTTTAGTGACATTCAAGAGGAAGCTATTGTCCTGACACCAGAGTGCCAGATCAGCCACCTCCTCCCGGTAGGCCTTCTCATCGTTGTTGGAGATCCGGCCCACCACCACAGTGTCATCAGCAAACTTGATGATGGAGTTTGGGCTGAACCTGGCCCCACAGTCATGTGTGTACAGGGAGTACAGTAGGGGGCTAAGGACGCAACCATGTGTGTTCCCCCATCCTGACCACTTGGGGCCTGGCGGTGAGAAAGTCCAGGACCCAGGCACACAGAGGGGTGCTGAGCCCCAGTTCCAGCAGCTTCTCATCCAGGAACAATAGTTGTAACAATTCGATCAATTGCCGATCAGCCTTCCTCCTTTCATCATTTCCAGCTTAATGAGACTGTCCCTTCTCTAAACTCTCAATGGTCGTAAGGAAAAAAAAAGTCACCCACCAAGCCAAATTCTTGACTCCTGTCACCAACCCCTTCACGAGTGAATCGTGCATTTTCCCAATTTTATCCTCAACCAACCCAAGGAAGAAAAAACGAACCAATCCAAACTTTGGCCTGCCATTCCCAATGATGTTAAGAATGTCTTTTTATTCCAACAATAATAAAAACTTCCCATCGTTTTTTTCCTGCGAGCGGGTTTGTAGTGTGCTAAGTTGCAACACTGATTGCACATGGAGTTAATGGCATTACATTGATTGTACAGAGATCACCCAGCACTCCAAACAAGCCTCTCCCACCCTCCTTGTCCGACCCCCCCGTCAACTTGCCGGATGGTCCTTGTTTTCGATTCCTTTCTCCACAGCTTCCCATAGATCACATGATGGCCCATCGCCCTCTCAAGTACCCACACACCCTAAACTAAACGCAATGCAATAAACGCCAGTCAATATAATATATATTTTTAAATTATAAAAAAGTTTACCTTCGAACTCTTCGTCGTCCTCGTCGTCGTCCTCGGAGTCGGTTTGCATGGGCTCATCGGCGAAGTTGACCGTCCGGGGGGCTCTCCCGGCGCCGCTGCCGTCAGTGGGGCTCTCCCCCTGCTGTAGTTTGCTGAAATGCTGCACGGCGAAGCCGACCAGGTCGTCGGGCTGTTTCCGCAGCACCTCCACGGTGAAGCTCTGCAGCAAGTCCGTCAGCCCAGCGGGGATCTTCACGCTCATTGCTGGTGTGTGTGTGTGATGCGCCGCAGAAATGACCACGGGGTTGAGTGAGGGTGGCTGCAGGGAAGCGATGTGATGCAATGCAATGTAATGTAATGCACTCCACGATCACTGGGACACATGCAAACTCTGGCCGGTCCTGGCGAACGCCGCCCTGCTCAGTTGAAGAGTCATGGTACTCCCCCCCCCTCTCTCTGTCTCTCTCTCTCCGTCCCTCGCCCGCTTTCAATGGCACATCATCTTCTACAAGAACCCTCCCCACTCACCCCGACTGCCAGCTTACACGTGATGCCAGAAACCATGGGAACCGCCGCTTACGTCTGTAGAAGAAAAATGACTGGGAGGGCGGGGAGTTCCACAGCCAGCCAGCCAGCGCTGCGGCAGGACATGGGAGATAAAGTGTTGCAAGTTCACGCATCCTCTCATTGCTGACCGATACAAGTCCCCCAAAGGTGGACAAGTCTCAGAAATTGGCACAGAACGGCAGATGACCGCAAAGGGTTGCGTTTAAAAAAAATTTTTTTTTAATCTTTCACAGAATGTGGATGTTACTGTAAATGAGGTTGAGCTGAGACAATAACTGCAGATGCTGGTACAAATCGAAGGTATTTATTTCACAAAATGCTGGAGTAACTCAGCGGGTCAGGCAGCATCTCAGGAGAGAATGAATGGGCGAGACCCTTCTTCAGGCTGAGTTGATAGTCATTCGCATTGATGGTCTGGAATCATATAAAACCCGGATCAGGAACTAATGTTAGTGTACAGAAAAAACCCAATCTCTGCGAAGATCAGGGTCAAAGAAGCCTGCGTTATTGCCCCGACCTCTTTCGTCAGAGGGCAGTTAATCTGGAACTCATTGCCACAGAAGGCTGTGGAGGCCAAGTCAGTGGATGTATTTAAGGCGGAGATAGACAAATTCTTGATTAGAACGGGTGTCAAGGGTTATGGGGAGAAGGCAGGAAAATGGGATTAGGAGACAGATCAGCCACGATTGAATGGTGGGAGTAGACTCGATGGGCTGAATGGCCCAATTCTACTATCACTTGTGAACTTGTAACTCTTTTCTCAATCTTTCTCCACTGCAGTGTTACATCTCGTCTCCCAACAAACTTTGGAAGTGCAACTAATCTTAACTAATAAGACTGTTCATGGTGAGAGCTTGGCAAATGTGAATCACTTTCCACGCGTTGGAGGCACTTCCCATCAAAAGCAGACATCAATGATGAAAATCATCATCATCTTCAGTCTGCCAGCACAGCCTTTGTTTAATTGAGGAAAGGAGGTGCTGAAAGCCTCCCTGAAAGGTTGCAACATCCTAAATAACTCTTGGGAATCCTTGATCCATAATTGCTCAAAATAGAGAAGAAGTTGTCAAGATGGTATTGAGAAACTA
This sequence comes from Rhinoraja longicauda, assembly GCF_053455715.1. Lineage (NCBI taxonomy): Eukaryota > Metazoa > Chordata > Chondrichthyes > Rajiformes > Arhynchobatidae > Rhinoraja > Rhinoraja longicauda. The sequence continues at coordinate 22,383,225 of NC_135975.1, forward strand.
GACTCCATACATCAGTTGCACTCAGAAGCCATACATAAGAAACAGTTGGAGTGAACCACCTCACAAATTACTCACCCATCTGCCTTAGTACGCACCTCCTTTCCAATCAGTAGAAAGGTCTGCAGTTCCCACATTAGCCGTATCCGCCATTCAAAACCAAATCCAGAGAAGAAGCAAATAATTTTTGATCCCGAGCAACTCCCGAAGAAGGAGACACCTGGTAAGGTTGACAATTTTCCTTTCCTGAAGCACAAGTGAATCAGATGGGCTTTTATGAAAGTCAAGTAGTTTTGCGGTTACAATTACAAAGACTAGCGTTAAAAAATATAAATCCATATTTATTTAATTATTTGAATTTAACTCCTCAGCCACCACAATGGGATTGGAACTTTATTTTTTTGTATCAGTGTTTTCAACCTGACTAAGGTATCAAACTTGTGCACTGCCCAAAAAAACCCGTAAGTGCTGGAAGAGCTCAGTGATTTCTTCAAACCCTTGTTCTCACTGAGTTCTTCTAGCAGCTTAATGTTTTGGTTCTGATTCTAGAGACTGTGCTCTAATTTGACTCCACTAAAATATTTTAATGCAGTTCCTGCACAGATCAGTTGTGATAGTGGGCGATTTGAATAAAATAAATTGAACTGAGTGAAACATACTGGCTTCAAGTCAAAATGTTAAGCGTCTCTTTATCTTGGATTGTTGGTGGATCAATAAGAATTTTAAACCTTTAGGGTCTTTCTAGGAGCAGTTAGCACTGGTCTTGTACCCTGGGATTAAAGATATCTATTGTAGTTTAAAAATAAGAAACACTGTTTTGATGGAGACACAAGGATGCTGCAGATGCTGGAATCTTGAACAGAAAAACAAAATGATGGGGAAACTCAGCAGATCATGTTGCATTCATGTAGGGAAATGGGCAGATGGCATTTCAGGTTGGGACCCCCTCCAGTACCTTGTTTTATTGTTTGGCAATTTGCTGATGTTACTTCTATCCTCTTCCTCCTCCAGCTGTGGTGACATCAGTCATTAAACAGTCAATTGGGTCCTGCCATGATGTAGTTCTCTGCTCAGATTTCTGCTCAAGAGTCTTTTTCTCCCAGTAGTTTCTGATTGGGTCTTTGCAGGGCAAGTCTTTAAGTTTAAAGTTTTAAAGCGTGGAAACAGGCCCTCTGGCCCACCGAGTCCACGCCAACCAGCGACCACCCGTACACTAGCATTATACTAGGCACTAGGGACAATTTACAATTTACAGTGGCCAATAAACCTATAACCCCCTACGTCTTTGGAGTATGGAAGGAAACCAGAGCACCCAGAGAAACCCCACACATACAGACAGTTGTAGGGAGAATGCAGAAGCTCCATACAGACAGCACCGATTGTCAGGATCGAACCCAGGACTCTGGTGCTGTAATGCAGTAACTCTACTGCTGCACACTGTGCCACTCCAAATGAGTCAATGTTGATGGCTATCTAATGCTGGCTGTGAAATCTTGCACCAGGGAATGTCTGGTCACTACAAAGGCAAATATTGCCCTGAGGTCATTCGGCATTCTATTGGTTCATGACTCCATTTTTGTCGATCAGGTGCCTGATTCTAGAAATTTATAGGGGAAAAAGGGTCATCCCATCCTGATGGCATACAGACAGCCAATTTCCATTATGGGATATTGGATCGGCCAGAGGGGAAGTGGTTTGGTGGCATTGTGTTTAAACTACTGGATTAATGAACACACTTCTGAAACATCACTTGAGTTTAAGTCCCACCATGGTGGCTGGGAAACAATTAATTTGGAACTAAATCTCTGGAATATAATGTCGATCATTTCAAAATGTTGTCTGCCATAGGACCGGAAACATGGCTGTCATGGTGATGAATGCAGATTATCCACATCCACGTATTTTAATCAGAATTCTTTTGTGTCAAGTTATTTTTTATTTGTATTTATTCATTTATTTTGAAGCATATCTCAGGAAATATCCCAGGCAGCACATCTGGTGCCTTTCCTGTCTGGGATAATAGGATTTGCAAGTGTACTAATGATTTGGAAAATAAAATTATCCTTCCGGGTTACTTAGCTAATATTGAACCAAGCGATGGTATGTGCAAGGTCATAGAAGGGAAATCTCCAAAGAAGTTAGAGACACAGATCCTATGAGACCATGCAGCAAATTCAATACGAAGATATATTCCCATCGATGTTCAAATATATAATTGCATTGTGCTTCTTTTGCAAGAGATAGTGTGAAAGATATTGTGTAAAAACATATGGTCTTCCTGTGGGTTGGATTAAAGATTTTGGCATCTCTTACATGCTTTTTTCATTCCTCAGTTGTAAATATACTGTGGCATTTCAATGGACAGGCCCTTAAATATACCTGGACTATCTCTGACATCTCCCTCCCGTTTCTGGACCTCACCATCTCCATCACAGGAGACAGACTAGTGACGGACATTTACTATAAACCCACTGACTCGCACAGCTATCTGGACTACACTTCTTCCCACCCGGTCCCCTGCAAAAAGTCTATCTCCTACTCCCAATTCCTCCGTCTACGCCGCATCTGCGCCCGGGATGAGGTGTTTCACACTAGGGCTTCTGAGATGTCCTCGTTCTTCAGAAAACGGGGCTTCCCCTCCTCCATTATAGATGAGGCTCTCACCAGGGTCTCTTCTACATCCCGCAGCTCCGCTCTTGCTCCCCCTCCCCCCACTCGCAACAAGGACAGAATCCCCCTCGTTCTCACCATCCACCCCACCAGCCAGCGGATCCAACATATCATCCACCAACATTTCCATCACCTACAACGGGACCCCACCACTGGCCATATCTTCCCATCCCCTCCCCTCTCTGCGTTCCGCAGAGACCGTTCCCTCCGTAACTCCCTGGTCCACTCGTCCCTACCCAAACCACCCCAACCCCGGGCACTTTCCCCTGCAACCGCACAAGATGCAACACCTGTCCCTTTACCTCCCCCCTCAACTCCATCCAAGGACCCAAACAGTCTTTCCAGGTGAGACAAAGGTTCACCTGCACCTCCTCCAACCTCATCTATTGCATCCGCTGCTCTAGATGTCAACTTATTTACATCGGCGAAACCAAGCGCAGGCTCGGCGATCGCTTCGCTGAACACCTGCGCTCGGTCCGCATTAACAAAACTGATCTCCCGGTGGCCGAGCACTTTAACTCCCCCTCCCATTCCCAGTCTGACCTTTCTGTCATGGGCCTCCTCCAGTGCCATAGTGAGGCCCACCGGAAATTGGAGGAACAGCACCTCATATTTCGCCTGGGCAGTTTGCAGCCCGGTGGTATGAATGTCGACTTCTCCAACTTTAGATAGCTCCTCTGTCCCTCCCTTCCCCTCCTCCTTCCCAGATCTCCCTCTATCTTCCTGTCTCCACCTATATCCTTCCTTTGTCCCGCCCCCCTGACATCAGTCTGAAGAAGGGTCTCGACCCGAAACGTCACCCATTCCTTCTCTCCCGAGATGCTGCCCGACCTGCTGAGTTACTCCAGCATTTTGTGAATAAATCGATTTGTACCAGCATCTGCAGTTATTTTCTTATAGAACAATATTGTATCCTGACAAAATAGCATGCATTTTTCTTCCTAATTATTCAATATGTTTTTCAGCTGTGGTTATTTTCCAGAACAGTGGATCATAAGAGTCATGGCACGGGTGGTTCTGGTGTATAAACAGCCTTTCAACCCACTGAGGCCATGAAATTCTCTCCAACTATTTCTCCTGTTCATGAGCCCACTACCCACCTACCTCCCAGCTCTGCAAATTATTTTTCGTCAAGCGCACATCCAGTAACCTTTTAAAAGTTTAATTTATTGTTCCCATTTCTCCGGCAGGCAACAACCCACCTTATAACTGCTCCCTGAGTGTTTTTCCTCGCTTCCCCTTACACCTTTCACACTTCACTTCATCTAGTTTCTCCTGTTCCTTGTACAATGGGACAGCCTCTTCCTATTTAACCTGCCATCATATTTTAACATATCCGCCTCAACATTCTCTGCTCCAAGGAGAGCAACTTTGAATTCTTCAGTCCAGTCTTGCAGCTGAGATCACCCATTCCTGGAACCATATTTTTTGAAACCCACTTCAGGATCCACATAATAGAGATAAACTGGGCAAGAGGAAGTCACAACAAGACTGAGTGGCCTTGTACACCAGTTCTTCAAAGCAAGGATTGAGGAATGCAAACACTAAAGAAAGCAAACGCTATGTTGATCTTTATCGCAGGATTTGAGTGCAGAAGTGTGCTTTGTTGTATGAGGTCTTTGAGAGACTCTACTTGAAGAGTGAATTTTTGGTACCCTTATCTAAGGAAGGACGTTCTTGCCACGGGCCAATGCAACAAATATTGTGCTAATTTCTGGGATTGCAGGGTTGACTTTTGAGGAGAGATTGGCAATATTAGGCCAACATTCAGTATCTCATAGAAACTTATAAAGCTTTCAACAGGACAATACAAACTAGATACAGGGAGGATGTTCCCAACAGCTGGAAAGCCAGAACCAGTGGTCACAGCTTCAAGATGTGGAGCCTTCCCCATTCAAAATTCATCACGCAGGGGTAGAGTACCTGTAAAATTCTCCACCACAAAAGGCAAAGTTAAAGCAAAGGGATAATGGGAGAAGGCAGAAAATGGGCATTGAAGTAGATGTAGTGTAAAAGGGTCGTGCAGCCCCGTAGCGCCAAGTGGCCTATCTTACTCCTATTTCTGTTTCTCTGCATCTAGATAAAATGTAGCAAACAGAATTAAATGCAGTCCTTGAAGTGTGATCTTGGTTATGTTTTATAAACATTCAACACAATATCCAGGCATTAAAAAAATGATGACGGCGTGGATGTTTCCGTATTTGGCAGTTAAATGTTGTACAATTTAATTGCGGCATAGTAGTTTCCAGAAAAATCCATGAAAAAAACAGAGCAACATATCCGAGGACATTAATTTGTGAAAATATCCAAGCAGGTAGTAGGTCCAATATGGACAAACTTATTAGGCGAGAAGAAAGTATTTTTAGGTGGTGGAACAGAGATAGCGGAGCTTCAGGGTTTCATGTACATGGATTATTTATAATTCATGGATAGGTATGGAAAGTAATCAAATAGCCTAAGGAAACGGTATCCCTTTAGTCATTTGTGTAATCTCACCTGCAATGTTGCAAGTATCATTCTGGAAAATCTATGCCACACTCCTTCCAAAACAAATCTAGCAGGGAATCTGGCACGGGTTCATAATACCACTGGAGACTGTGGTTCCATAATTTTTCACTGCTGCAATGAAGGCACTGGCCCAGGAAGTGTAAAGCAGAATTACCGTTATATCCAGGAAACCCCACTGGTGAATCTTGCACAGGCATGGGGAAGAGGCAGCAGAAGAGCTGAATGATTGGAGTTCAGCAGCAAGGATTTAGGTGTTATACTGCTAAAGGTTCAACAAAACCACATGCATGATGAAGGTTAAAGAAAGCAAAATCAAATATATGTCCCATGAACTTTCCACTAATATCACAGTTCGCTCATTGCAGTGCACTCCAATCATATACATATGAACAATATTTCACATGCGAATGCATACCTTTATGCAGTAACTCTGATCACAGGCTCACCCATGCTTCAGAGATGGCATGACCATGCACATGCACACGCATACATGCACACACACACACACACACACACACACACGCACACACACAAACACAGCTGCAAGCAAATGATACATTGTCCAGCAGTAGCAAACTTCTCATTAGAATAGTAATATGACATATTAGATTAGATTGCTTTATTGTCACACACACCAGGGTTCAATGAAATTCCTTATTCACATGTAGTTCACAGAGTAAACAGTATACAATATAAATATAACTAAACATAAAGAGGAGGGCAAAACAGTAGAGTGTACTGCAACGTCCAAGTAGTGCAAAAGAATGTTATTGTACAATATCAGGATAATTGAATGAGGTAGAGTTAATAATCAGAGTATTTGGCAGCACCTCCAGGTCAGGGGTGTGAAAGAGGTGATTGATTCATGAGTCTTACAGCAGTGGGAAGAAGCTATTTTAATGTCTGGACACCCGACCTTTCAGGGTCCTGAATCCTCACCGAGAAGGTAGAAGAGAGCAAAAGTGAATGGCCTGAGTAACAGGCATTTTTGATGATTCTTCTAGCCTTCCTGATGCAACGCACCATGAAGATGGACTGAATGGAAGGAAAAGATGAGCCTGTGATGGACTGTGTTCACCATTCTCTGCAGGTTTAGGTAATCAAGAGCAGAGCAGTTGCCATATCATATACAAGGACTCTTGCACTAAATGTTGTATTTTTATCCTTTATCTGTACACTTGATTGTATTCATGTATAGTCTTTTATTTGATTGAATAGCACGCAAACAAAAGTTTTTCTCTGTACCTCGGTACACGTGACACAGACCCCCCCCCCCCCCCCGTAGATTGTGGCATGGCTTGTACACTATAATGGGCTTCAAAGCAAGGTTGGGTAGTATCAATAGCAACAATGTGTCCCTTCCTGATGAGCTCAATGCATTCTACACCCACTTTGAACAGGAGGTCATACTGAATGGAATGGCCCAGGGAATGCTGTTGAGCAAAGGGGTCTAGGAATGCAGAGTGAGTGAGAGAGAAATAGAGAGAGTGAGAGAAAGGGAGAGAGAGAGAGAGAAATAGAAAGAGAAAGAATAGGGGAGGATAGAGAGTAAGTGAGTTTTAAATTGGAGAAAAGTTGGGGGAGGATGGAGTGGGCAAAGAATATCTTTGATAGGGCGAGACCAGGATTGTTCTGCTAAAACCATCTGATGGATGGGTTAATGGGTGAAGTAGGCCAGTAAGAGAGAGAGTATATCCTTCTGTAATATTAACTCATTTTTCCCTCTCTGCTAGGGCTCTGCAGCACTGCAGTTAACAGGTTTTACATGTTCCCTTTTGTTTTCTCTCTTGAACTCTAATTAATCCTCTTTCCGAATATAATTGGAAAATATTTGGGTTAATCGCAAAGTCTCATGCCCAGATTGAACACAGGCCAGACCACTGGTATATTTCAGATGGCAGAAAATTAGTTTATCCTGACATAAACTAGAGCTAAGACATGTACATTTTGACACAATGCCAACGCAGCCTAAATGCAGCAACATTTCCCCATCACCATGTACGGTATCAGAAATCATATTGTATCAACAGTGTAAAGAAAAATATGTATCCCACAGAACGTAAAATAACAATGCTTACATTGAGAATATCACTTAATAAAATACCACTTTACAATAGTTCCAGAAGGTGCAACTTCACTTTATAAGAATATTATACTTTATTTTATTCCGCATTCCATAATCAATAGCCATATTCCCTTTTTGTGAAATGGTTATATTTATTTCATCATCACACATTAAAAGTCCATTATCTGAGTTATTTAGATAAGTGTAAAATATCTTATATTTTCTGTATAACATTATTTGTATTGACAGTCATCGACACAGTGGACAAGATTGAGAATTCCTGTTTGTCAGTTTTCCGACAATTCCTTGTTTATGAAGGGTAGCTTTCTTGTGGTTCCCTGGGATTAGATTGGCTGTCTATCACAGCTCTCAGGAAACCTGATTAAAAGAGGCACAAAGGGTCAAACTGCCTCATTATGCACTGTATTATTCTTACATTTCAAAATGTCTCAGTTGCATTGAAATAGTTTTATTGGTGTCGTTTGGGCACAGATATAGGGTGATGGCTTCTGTACTGTATAATCACACTTTATCCCTTCATGTTTTCCTTGTATCTTTAGGATATATGAATGTGCAGACATCTAACTATGCTCACAGGAGAAAAAAATGATGGAAAAAAACAACGAAATTGGTATTTATCATTGCTTACTTTTGCAATCTGGTGAAGGCCAGTTTTAATTCAGCCTCTGCAGCAAATTGCTTTATAATCATGTTGGGTTAATTGATGGTTTTTACTACAAATGTGAACTACAAAATTCCAAAGCTTGCCCTCAGCAGAAATAATAACTGAACTAGTGAAGAAGCATCCCCCTGTTGGTGTTTGTCTTTTCCTTCTGCTGAGAGCCATTGATGCCTTTCTTCCTTGTGAACTTTTTTCTTTCTAGTCTATGATGAATTCGTGTCAAGGTACTTGTTGAAACTGGACTTTGAGAATGTGGTTTTTACTTTTTAAAGTGTTTTAGGAACTGAAATGGATATTGGATAGTGCATTGCCTAATCAAAGGAAATAGAAGCACGAGCAAGCCATTCAACTGCTCCTGCCTGCTCTGCCATTCAGTAGGACCATGGCTGATCTTTTTTATCTGCACTACATTTCCTGCACTAATCCATAATCCCTGATTTCTCCAAACATTTAAAAATCAATTGATCTCAAGGAAACGAGACCAATGCAAAAGTGGGCCTGGGGCTTCAGCCTCACGAATGTTGTTTGAGTGAGGTGTTGGTGCTTATCATCAATAGACAGGCATTTCACACGTGTAAATAAACCACATACCTCACCAGTGTTAGTGTAAAGGGAAGTTGTAGGTCTGCACAGACTCAATGGAGTAGCACTGTGGAGAGGTTGACAATCCTCAGCAATTGCCAAGAGACGCTACGTACATATGCTCCAAACTAACCTTTGTGAACCAGTACATGAGATAAATGAACTCAGTGTGTAACTGGATTAAACTAAATGGATTGTGAAGCAAGAAACTGCAGATGCTGGTTTAAACTGAAGAAAATAGCACAAAATGCTGGTGTAACTCAGTGGGCCAGGCAGCATCTCTGGATAGAAGGAATGGGTGAGGTTTCTGGTGGAGACCCTTCTTCAGACTAGTCAGGGGGAAGGGAAAGGTCTATATCTCTCATTTCCCTTTCCCCTGACCAATCTGAAGAAGGGTCTCGACCCGAAACGTCACCCATTCCTTCTCTCCAGAGATGCTGACTGTCCTGCTGAGTTACTTCAGTTTTTTTGTGTCAATAAATGGATTGTGAGAAGTACAATGTTTTCTGCGAAACCATTCTGATTACTGACACGAGGATTGTCACCAGTCCAGTGTTGGAACTGCCTTTAAAAAAGTTAATAGACTCAAATTAGAACACAAAAGTCTGCAGATGGTGGAATCTGGAGCAAAACATTAGCTGCTGGAAGAACTCAGTGAAAACAAGAACTAGAAGAAATCACTGAGTTCTTCCAGCAGTTTATTTTTTTGAGCCAGGGCACAAGTTTGATAATTTGGACAGGTTTAGATCATCAATTCCAAAAAAAAAGTTAAAATCCCTTCATGACAGCTGGGGAGTTAAAAAGGAACTGCAGATGCTGGTTTACACCAAAGATAGACACAAAATGCTGGAGTCACTCAGCTGGGACAGGCACCATCTCTGGATAGAAGGAATGGTTGACGTTTCAGATCGAAGAAGGGCCTCGACCCAAAACGTCACACTTCCTTCTATCCAGAGATGCTGCCTGTCCCAGTGAGTTACTCCAGCATTTAGTGTCTATCTTAATGAGGTGCTATCTCAAGAAGATGGCATCTATCATCAAGCATTCCCACCAGGCCAAGTCGTCTTCTCGCTGTTACCAATGGCCACGAGATACAGAAGCATGAAGTTCCACACTACCAGGTTCAGGAACTACTTTCCTATAACTATCAGCTTCTTAACCAACCTGTACAACACTAATCCTACTTGAGAACAGAAATCTCTGGTCCATTTATCATGAACGTCTTATTTTTTAACAATATTTTTGCCGTATCTCTTGCTTTTTGCAGTATTTTTACTTTTAGAAACTGTTTTGTGTACTTTATGTATAATTTATTTGGAATTTGTTTTTGTCTGTTTGTCTGAGAATACAGTATATGCCAGGGACTTAAAACAAAGACTACACAAAATAATTACGATGAGCAACTAGTTGCGACTTTACGTGTCAATATGAACGTAAAAGTAATTTTAATTCTTAGTTTTCTTCATTGTCGCTTCCTAATGCTATCAATAAAAAATGCATTGGAATCATATCAGAATAAATTTCCATATAACTTAATCAGCCAGAAATGTGGTTATTTGCATAGTATTAAAACATATCACCTTTCCTACACAGCCACGAGAAAATAAATCCCAACTCATTTCATAATGCTTGCATCTGTTTGGTTGATATTCATATTAATAAATTATTTTCTAAGAATCAATCTATATGCCTCTTTTTAATCTCAGCACCCAGACTGCAAGCTTAAAATTCAGTTAATAATTTAACAAATATATTCAAACTCTACAGATTTTGCTACAACATGGTTACACCTAATCAACCACTTTTTATACCTTCTTTCACCTTAACCTCTTGAAAAGGTCTGGACCTGTGAATGCTGTCTTCCTACAGTCATCACAGGAGTTACCTGGATGCTGTGTCAGGTCATTGCGGAAATTTCCAGGCCAGGATGGTTCAATAACTGAGATATTCAATATACCTCGCCTCACACGATGAAAACACTTGTGTAATTTTTTATTTTTCCAGATTATTTAGAAACACCTGGAGAATGAATTTTTGATACCTTTGATGAAGTTTCAGTCAAACCATTATCAAATCGTTAGTTCTTGTCTGTCGACAGCTTTAAATTATTGTGGAAAATTGTTACCCAATGTAAATTTTTATAAGAGAAATGTAAATGTTTTCATGACTGACAGAATTACTTGTTAGAATAAATCAAACACAAGGTGCAGAAAAGTACATTTATTTAAAGACTGCCAAGTATATATGTATCAGATTTTTCTGGTTTTAATCTAGATCATGTTTTTTTGCATAGCTTGTGTGACTATTTTTAAATGAATCTTACAGTGTCATCTAGTGGTTACTACATGTCTCAGAATTTTTGCACAATTCATGCAAAGTTATGGTAACAATGTGAATGCTTCATTCTGTTTGTTTAATAATATCAAAATCCACTTGAAAATATGTATTGGCTTCTCTGCTTTCCGGCTGAGAAATATCCCAGGCCATATCCCTCTAACTCTTTCCTATTCATGTACCTGTCCAAAGGTCTTTTAAATGTTGTTATTGTACCTGCCTCGACCACTTCCTCTAGCATACGTACTATATGTACCCTGCTGTGTCTGTGGGACAACAATGAGAGTTTTATAATCAGCTTTGTCAGGTGGTGCAACATTCTGCAAGTGAAATGAGCAAATGCGTCAATCGAGCAATTGATATTGACAGGAAAAGGGCAACAAGATCCAGCAAGAATCCTAATAGATCTCTTCAAAAACATGACTGCAGTGAAACATGACTGCCGAACATTTCTGGTAAATTTGTTGGAACTGTAATTTCACTGATTCTCCTTTACTTGCCTTCAAAATAATATTCCTCATGGTTAAAGGTCTACTGAGGTTCATAAACTTTCATGCTGCTTCGCCATGTAAGATGTTTATGAATGCTCTTTTACTTTGCATTTGAAAGCTTTTTTTCTACTTCAACCAATTTTGTTACACCCAAATTGGTTAAATTCAAAGGAGCCATATATAAAATAAATCCTACACCTTAATTCTGACCCAGCGCCCGTCGTGGTATAGTAGATCAATGAATATAACAAGCATGTTCTCCTTATGACCAAGTGTATTTTCCCCAGGTGCTCTGGTTTCCTCTCCCATCTCAGAGACGTGAGGGTTGGTGAGTTCATGGGCCACTGTGAATTGCACCCGGTGTGTAGGTGAGTGATGGAGTTGATGGGAATGAGGGGAGAATAGGTTACAGGAAAAATATTATGAGGGAATGGAATTGTTTGATGATCACTCAATGGGCTGAAGTGGCCTCCTTCTGAGTCATAAGGAAATACAGTAATACATGGAAAGATTTTGGTTTACCAACTTTCAAAATATGACATGGTATTATCGATGTGGCAACATCCACACTAATGGAAAACTGGTCCATTTCTGTGCAATTATCATAAGAAAACCATATCTCTTTCCTAACAAAGATTGACTTCTGACTGCTTTTTCCACCAGTACCAGGTGCAGCTTGAAGATGCAAGCAGGAAAGGAACGTTTAATCAAAAGTCAATACAGGAGAATTGCCATTGTGTTAAGAGAGATTGACATAGTCTCATTCATCTGCTAGATACAAATCTTCAGGGGACTGGACAGACATCACATCATGGCGGCATTTGGAGTGAGGTAGATTTGACAGCAACAAGACAAGCCACCAGACCATGCCAATTTCAAGGAATCCCTCACCCACTGCTTTTCTAAACTAATGGCTTGCTTCCCTCTGCTGCTGCATAATAACAGTGCTTGCATTCACAGCAGCATGGGAAGCATCCAATGGAGCCAAAACAGGTGATCCTCAGTTTAAGGAAGTAAGCACTGCATGAAATATGACCCTTTCGTCCTGATATTCGCTGCTCATCCCTCATGGCGCCTGTTTCTGTGCTGTGTGGAATCAGGTGCAGTGACACAGTGTCCATGGCTGCACCAGAGGTCTCCAATAACTCAGCAAAATTGAGGTTGTTTGGGTCAACAAAGTCCTCACTATCAGACTCGTCACCTGGGTGCTCCTCCTGCACCTTCCCACCTCTTCCTGTTCCTCCTGCTCTATGAGGAAGCTGCACTGATCCTATTGCTATGACAGTTAGAGAGGAAGCACTAGTCTGTGTTAAGTAGGGGATAGATATGCAGACCGATGACGGATTGGCTGTAATGCATAAAAAAAAGATCATTTAACATTGTACAGAAAATCACAAATCTGCCTGAGTACTGTCAGCATCTCCAAAACCTTGCGGCTAACCCACACCATTCCTCATAGAGGAATAGATGTAAGGAGGTCAGAGTTATGCTTGGTTCACCACTAGTTTGGAGGGATGGTCTGCCATTCCTGGCAACAACAGCAGAAAAGTCAATGTATTCCATTGTGCTTGCTGTTGTAGATTTTGAAATGAATAAGATGCAACATGTGTACCTTAGTCTTTGCTGTAGATGTATCTGTAGCTGTGTGTGGCAGACATGACGAATGCTTTTGTGATCCTATTTGTGCCTGCGCACACTCTTTTATGTGTGTAGAAAGTAAAAATACAATTATGAAGAATAGAGTTGTGCGGGCAAAAGTTTAACCTTGACATAACAGGTCAAATGAGACTTCCTCCAACCGTGATCTCCAATTCGAGGAACTGGAGCGTGTGTAAATTCTCTTGTCACTGTGCCTCCAGCCCCCTGCAATGGCCCTGGCAGGTTGTCTGTAAAATAGACTCCTTCAATTACCTTTACCAGAGTTTCCATATCACTCTCTGAGAAGCACTGTATACAGTCCCTGGGGTCGGTATTGTCTCTGCGTTGCGCTGTCAAACACAAACTACTTGTTGTAGTATGTGTTTGCAGATGTGAAGCATTGAGGCTGGGACCTATGCCACAGGGTCTGAGTAAACAATTTGATATTGGAAAGGCAGCACTGTTTTATCATGTTATTTGGCTAAGAAGCATGGGTTTGGCATTTCAAACAGTGGCAATTGAATATCGCATTGTGAGTGACACCTCCGCAATGGCAATGTTAAACATGCTCTGATGTTTCATCTCTGTGTTTTTCATCTGTAACTAACATTGTGGCCCAAATGCCTTTTCCAACCTTTTTCATTCTGCCCCATCATTCACTCTCTTCTCACTTCCCCTTTGTGAGATGTAACTTTGGTGCTCACAATCACGATGCCAGAGACAAAGTCGTGGTAACAAGAAATATTTATTTACGAGTCTGCAGAGCCGGGTACCTCTCCAAATCGAGACACATCGAGACACAGACAGTGTCTTCTTTTTATACAATATTATTTCTTTGAATTTCCCTCCCCTTCGTTGGATCCCCCTCCCCTTCGGGCTCCTTCCAATCAGAGCGCTGAGGTGCACAATCTTCTGTACCGCCCAGGGTAACTCCCAGATCATACATCGCATGTAAATGGTAATTAGCAGTTTCAGGATCAGGGGCGTATTTGCAATATTCATTTACCTCATTAAGCAAGCGCAGTAGCTATCTACATGACTCATTTTAACCCTTTCCTGCCGCGTAGACACCTTCTTAAGATTGTGGCTGATTGTGTAGCTTATCTCTGTCCACAATCATTCTCTCAGTGTCTTAACAAAGGCAGTGTTAAATTTTTATCATCCTGTCTCTGGGTTTAATCATCCTGTCTCTCACAAACCACCCTTTTTCTTTTGCTACGCTTCCTTGATTAAACCCCATTTTCGAACCCCTTTTTCTCCAACTGATGTAGCATTCTCCTAATTTCCTTTCTCTGTGAATCCAGAACCTCCCCTGGTCGCATTATCATAATTTTCTGCACCTCCCCTCTTGCCCCCATTGGTATCTCTACAGCCTGCATCTGGCTTATGTTCCTGGTTATAAGCTCTCTAAGACAAGGTATACAACAGGGGATAAAGATCAGCCCAGCCAGTGCACATAAGATCACTAGTGCCACCGTTTTTCACCAGGATCCTCCTAGAAGGGAATTCCACCATCCAACGCCCATAAATGAGTTTCACCTTTGTACTGGAACATGTGCCAATTTCCGGATTCCTTCAGATATGTCCATTACTGCCTGTCCGTTATCGTCAATATTCAGGCAACAATTAGAGAGGTTGAATTTCCCACATACCCCTCCTTCTTCGGCTAGGATGTAGTCCAGGGCCAATCGATTTTGGTATATTGCTGTTCTCATCTGCGTTTGCTGCTTTGCCAACATCTCTAGTGCGGCAGCCGTCCGATTAGTGATCACCTCCAATACCGCCTGTAAGCGTATTAACCGGTTTAGCATGTACACTGGGGTACGATATCCCCAGGAACCATCCTGAGCCCAGGTGGCTGGCCCATAATATGAAATGATTCGGGCCGGAGGCCACTCATCATCCTCCCAGGTTCCTATCTCTAACTCCCTTTTCTTTCTTTGTAGGTGTAGGTCATCAAACACTGGGGTGCCCAGCATTCATCCTCCTTCAGCTGGCAATAAAAAGAATCCTGGCTGCACTAACCCAATAAAACACGCTCCACTCCACCTCCCCGAGAGTACTGAGTAGGCCTTATGTCCACAGATCCAGAGTAATCCTTCTGGAGCAGGTCCACTAACCGTGTCACTTTCCCAGAGGTCCCGTAAGATTGGTAACCCCTGATATGGGTTGTTCCCTGTGCAGTTCCAGATTCGACTTTCATTGTCTGTTTTGTTTCTCCCTGGGGTGATGTTTATACAGTTCCCCCAGTCTCCTTTGGCCAGATACCATTTAGGTTCCTCAGGCCACCAGGTCCGTGTCTGGTTCTCCCACAAGGTTAAGATGCGTTGACAAGGACTGATGCCGACTTCTTCTTTCCCCGGAGTCCTTGGTCGAGCTATACATTCCGTCCCTATTGGAGTGTCAGTCAAAAGCCATTCCTGGGGGCCTCGATTTCTCCCTTTCGTGATGTTCCACTCAAACAGGTCCCACACTTCGACAGTTGATCCCCTCCAAGGCCATTGAGAACTCATAAGAGGTCCTCCACAAACCCAGCAGTCCTTGACACCCAGAGTCTGAGCAATCCTGGTAGCCAGGTCCACAAAGAGATTCCCTCCGAATTCAGGAATTTCTATCTGCTTCTGTATCTCTTCGTACAAGGATACAGATACTGGAGGTGTCTTAGTTGGGGCTGGTGGGGCTGGTTGGGTTATCCCTTTTCCTTTTAGCCTGTTTATTAGGATTTCCTTTTCCCTGTCTAAATATTCCTTCCCCAATTGGGACCCCATCCACCATTGCCCGGCTTTCCATAAGCAAAGCCATCTCTGTCCTTTGGGGCAGATCCTATACATCCTCATTCCTGTGTATCCCAAATTCTGCACTAAGTAGTATTCTACTCCCCCCTCCTTACAGCTGGTTCTGGTCCTATGGGTATAACCTGAGTCATGCACATGGGAATGATAGGTAAAAGACCTTCTGGTTTGTCCGCCATACCTGATGGGGTGGTAACAATTATCACAGCTGTCCATACATTTACTTACAGTGACGACCATCATGAGCACCAGTGCATTGTAATCTTCTAGTTCAATTGTTCTTTCTCAAAGATCAGAGTCAGTGGTTTACTTCCTTGCCTTACTGTCCAGTCCTCCTCAGCTGGAGGTTCCACTGGTCCCTTTATTCGCGCTGCGTGTGTCCACCCTTTTTCTTTTGTCCGCACTGCAGTCTCCGTGGTCAACAGTACCAAATACGGACCAGTCCAACGGGGTTGCAATTTTTCTTCCTTCCACGATTTCACAAGAACCCACTCTCCTGCCTTCACGGAATGGATTGGAAAGTCGAGCGGGGGACTCTGTGCCAGCAGCCCCTTGGTTTTTAATTCTGTAATAGAACGAGAGACTGCCAGTAGATAGTTCCTTAAGAAAACATCACCACCTTCTAGGGTGGGTATTCCTTCTATCTTTCCCAAATAAGGTAACCCAAACAACATTTCGTAGAGGGATACTGCTATATCTTTTCGTGGGGCAGTTCGAATTCTAAGCAAGGCTATCGGCAAGCACTTAGTCCAAGGTAGTCTAGTCTCCTCCATTAGTTTGGTAATTTGTGTCTTTAGGGTGCCATTCATCCTCTCCACCATTCCCCAACTTTGCGGGTGCCAGGGAGTATGCAACTTCCATTTTATCCCTAGGGCATCACAGATGAGCAAATGGACCTTTGATGCAAAATGGGTTCCTCGATCTGAATCGAGAGATTCGATGATTCCGTACGCGGGATTATTTGTTCCAATAGAATTTTGGCTACCGCCTGCGAAGTGGCATTTACTGTGGGAAAGGCTTCCACCCAACGGGTAAAGTGATCAACCTCCACGAGGAGGTATTTCCATTTCTGTATCCTGGGGAGTTCAGTAAAATCTACCTGTACTCTCTGGAATGGTCTGATGGCTAACTGTTGACCTCCCCTCGACGTTGCCCTCATCACTTTCTTATTTATCTTCTGACAGATTACACAGCTTGAGACTGCTTGTTTAGCCAGAGTGTATATCCCCCTACAAGCATACGTACGTAAAAGAGTATCACATAATGCCTGATCCCCCCAGTGTGACTGGGAATGTAATCTTCCTAATAATTCTCTGATAACAACCTTATTTAGCAGTTGTTTCCCATCCGGCGTCCACCACAACCGTCCATCGTTTGTTATTTTCGCTCCCAGCTCATTCATCCTATCTATCTCGAATTCGGAGAACACGGGTATCTTCTCTATCCCTTCCCTGAGAGGTATCAGAGACATCATCTTTACCGTCCCCTGTAGAGCCGCCCGTTTTGCCACTTCATCCGCGGCTCTGTTTCCCCGGGCCTCTAGAGAATTTCCCTTCTGATGTCCCGCTACATGTACTACTGCTATTTGCTCCGGCTTCGTTAATGATTCCAAGGTTTTTTCAATCAATTGTTCATGTGCTAACTCTTTTCCCCTTGCCGTTATCATTCCCCTTTCCTTCCAAATCTTTCCAAAGGTATGCACCACCCCAAAGGCATATTTCGAATCAGTATATATGGTGCCTTCTTTGCCTTCAAGTAACTCCAATGCCCGCATCAGGGCATAGAGCTCACAAGACTGGGCTGACTAACTCCCAGGTAATCGCCCAGCCTCTATATCACTTAACGTATTCCCGTCAACTATGGCATATCCACTGTGTCTTTTCCCATCTATGCACCGAGATGACCCATCTATGAACCATTGGCCTCCCTCGGCCAGAGGCTGTTCCTCCAGGTCTTCCCTACTCTTGGTCTGTAGTTCTATTACTTCGCTACAATCATGTTCTGGCTTCCCTGTCTCTTTCTCTTTTTCTTCGGGTGGGTACAGAAACTGAGATGGATTTAAGTTTTTGTCCGTAATCAGGGTCAAATCGTCCCTTTCCATCAGGATAGCTTCATATTCCCAACTGGATCTGCAGATCCCGTCCCATTAAGTTTACTCCGGCCTGTGGAACTAGAATCAAATCTTCCACCGCGTCCCTATTTTCGTATTTTACTTTTACTCCTTCTATCTCCGGGGCCGTCATCACTTTCCCTCCTACTCCAGAAATCTTCACATGCCCTTTCCCAGTTGCCATCCCTTCAGGTATTCTGGTCACACTTGATCTCTCAGCTCCCGAATCCACCATGAACACTGTGTCCTCTCCCTGGGGTCCGATTTTTAAATTTACTAGGGGTTCCCGTTTGTGTCCTGTTAACCCCAAGGAGGGGAACCCCTGACCCCCCTATTCCTCTTCCATCAGGGTATACGACTGAACTTCTCTCCTTAGTTTTTGGCACTCCCTTTCAAAATGTCCTTCTTCATTACAGTGATAACACCTGGAAGGTCCTGTTCTCCATGCCCCATTGCGTCCCATGTCTCTCCTCTCGCTTCCCATCCTTCCTCTTCCTCTTCCTCTATAGGTCTCTTTCCGTCTATCCCCTTCTCGGTCTTGCTCAACCACTTGCTTTACCGCCTGCATCATCATTTTGGCTTTTCCCTTCTGCCTTTCTTCATCCCGTCGCACATATACTCTCTGTGCCTCTGTTAATAATTGGTTTAATGGTTTCTCATTCCAATCCTCTATTTTTTCTAATTTCTTCCGGACATCAGGCCAGGATTTGGTCACAAAATTCGCCCTCAAAAGTTGTTGCCCGGCGTCTGACTCCGGGTCGACCCCTGAATATTGCTGTATGTTCTTTCTTAGCCTTTGTAGGAAGGCGCTGGGGCCTCGTCCTTCGCCTGCTGGTTCTCAAATGCTCGCTCAAAATTTTGTCCCTTAGGCACGGCCTCCCTTATTCCTTTTGTTATTATTTCCCGGAGTTCCCTCATATTTTTCTGACCCTCTTCGGACTGCTTGTACCAATTGGGCGAGGCAATCGGGTACTTCACATCTCCCGCCACAACTGGATGACCGGGGGATCGGTCCCAGAGTTTAATTCCGGCCTGTCTAATCATTTGTCTTTCTGCGGGGTCGAACAGATGTCCCATAATGGACATCAGCTCGTCCCAGGTATGTATGTTTGGACCCAAGAACTGATCGAGTTGTTCTGCCAACCCCAAGGGATCTTCCAGCAGACTCTTCATTTCCTTTTTAAAGTTTCTAACCTCCGTACTAGTCAGGGGAACATTTACAAATCCTAATCCCCCGTTTGATCTGCCCATGGGGACCTCCCTCAAGGGAAATGCAGTTGTAGTTGTACCCTTTTCCTTTATTCTATCGGATCTACGGGGTTCTTGGGAAGGTGGTTCAGGATTCTCTGTCGCTCCCTGTCCCCCTCCACCTGACGTCTCCCCTCCGTCTTCCCTTGGTTGTTCGGATATAGGCTCGGAGAGGGGAGGCGGTGGGACCGTATAGGGTGGTGGCAAATGTTCCAAAGGATTCCATTTGGGAGCATTTGGTTCTTGCTTGTCTGTCAATTTTTGTAAACGTACCTGGGGAACCCAACAGCCTGCATAACAACTTTCCTCCAGATTAGGGGAAACTTTTGAATTAACGAACACATTTAGTGCCTGCCGCACCCAATCCTCATCGGAGCCCAGTTGTGGCCACCAGACTGAACTCCCTCTTATTGGTTCCTTTGGCCAATCGAAATAACAGAACTTAATCATAGTCTCCTTATTTTTACCCCCAGTGCTACCTTCCCCCCAGAGTTGCAACATTCGCCCCAACGGACTATCGGGCGGAATGTGAGGACCCTCTTCCCTTGGTCCCTTTTCCTTAGTACATTGTTTATCTCCTGGGTCATTATGCTTAACACATTGATTACCCATCCTCCCTGTCCGACCTCTCCCGTCCGACAGAACCCAATCGCCCGAGTAATACTTGATAGTCACTTTTCTTACCCGGGCCCTGTGCACAGAAATTACTCGATTGATCCCTTCCTTACTCCGGATTCCCTCTTGTTTCCACGAGTCTCTTGTCCGGATATCACTCGCTCAAACCGCTGATGGCAAGCAAGGAGATCAGAGACGGCTGAAATCAGCAGGGTGCACCTTCCCTTCCTTCCGCGCCTCCGTCAAGCGGCCGAAGTGGCGATCCCGGACGAGCCCCCAAGCTTGTGAGATGTAACCTTGGTGCTCACAATCACGATGCCAGAGACAAAGTCGTGGTAACAAGAAATATTTATTTACGAGTCTGCAGAGCCGGGTACCTCTCCAAATCGAGACACACCGAGACACAGACAGTGTCTTCTTTTTATACAATATTATTTCTTTGAATTTCCCTCCCCTTCGTTGGATCCCCCTCCCCTTCGGGCTCCTTCCAATCAGAGCGCTGAGGTGCACAATCTTCTGTACCGCCCAGGGTAGCTCCCAGATCATACATCACATGTAAATGGTAATTAGCAGTTTCAGGATCAGGGGCATATTTGCAATATTCATTTACCTCATTAAGCAAGCGCAGTAGCTATCTACATGACTCATTTTAACCCTTTCCTGCCGCGTAGACACCTTCTTAAGATTGTGGCTGATTGTGTAGCTTATCTCTGTCCACAATAATTCTCTCAGTGTCTTAACAAAGGCAGTGTTAAATTTTTATCATCCTGTCTCTGGGTTTATCATCCTGTCTCTCACACCTTTGTTCACTCCTCCTCTCCATCTTTTTGCATCTTAAGACATGTGCTGCTTCTAACTTTTCCCAATTCTGATGAAACGTCGTCAAGTGTTATGACAACTCCATGTTGTCTCTACAGATGCTGTGCGACCTGCTGAGTATTGCATGCAGTTCTTGTCGCCCCAATTACAGGAAATGTGTGGAGGCTTTGGAGAGGATGCAGAGGTGGTTTCCCAGAATGCTGCCTGGATTAGAGGGTTTCAGCTGCAGAGAAAAGTTGAGTCGACTTGGATTGTTTTCTTTGGAATGTGAGAGGTTGAGGGGAGACTTGCTAGAGGTATATAAAATTATGAGAGGCATAGATAGGGTAGACAGTCAGAAACCTTTTCCCAGGGTGGAAATGTCCAAAACTAGAGGGCATAGCTTTAAAGTGAGAGGGGGAAAGTTTAATGGAGATGTGAGGGGCAAGTTTTTTTACAGAGAGGATGGCGGGAGCTTGGATTGTATTGCCAGGGGTGGTAGTGGTGGCAGATACGATAGTGGCATTTAAGAGGCTTTTAGATAGGCACATGGAACTGCAGGGGATAGAGGAATATGGATTATGTACAGGCAGATGAGATCAGTTCAGCTAGGAATCCTGTTCAGCATAAACATTGTGGACCTGTGCTGTACTGTTCTGCGTTCTATGTTCTAACCAAAGAAAACCAAAGAGTAGTAGAGTAGTACACTTCTGCCCAGGCACTCAGCTTGATTTCACACACAATCTGTACCGTCTATATCACCTGTTTGTACAGATGTAAAAATCTACGATGAAGCTTGAAGCATGACCAAGGAAGGACGCAAACCACCATGGAGCATCTAATGGTACAGGACGCAGCACTAGAGACAATCCCACTGCACAAGAGGACACCATTTCAGTCTGGGATGGAAGCCTCAAACAATTTCTTAAAGAGGTGCAGGAAAGAACTGCAGATGCTGGTTTAAATCAAAGATGGACAGAAAATGCTGGAGTAACTCAGCAGGACAGGCAGCATCTCTGGAGCGAAGGAATGGGTGAGGTTTCGGGTCGAGACCCTTCTTCAGACTTTCTTCGGAGTATGAAGAAGGGTCTCGACCCGAAACGTCACCCATTCCTTCTCTCCAGAGATGCTGCCTGGCCCGTTGAGTTACTCCAGCATTTTCTGTCTATCTTCTTAGAGAGATGTTCTTTTTCTGACATGCACTCAGTTAACCTATTGGCAACCATAACTCAAGTTTTTTTCTCATTTCTGCTTCAGATTTTCAACATCCATGGTCCCTGAGGTTTCATGGCTTTTATTGAGCCCGTTATTTCTCAACAATGACTGCATTTTCAGAATTAATGCTTCATAGGAGCGACAAAAGGATGTTGATTAGATCTCATTAACTCTCTGAATTGCAAATCCAGAGAGTATACTGGCAAACAGTATTGAATGCCAGAAAATGTTAGTGCTGAACAGCAGGAACGTGTTCTATGAGATATTGGCTTCACCCCTACATGACAGACAGGTCCAAGAGGTGAAACAAAATAAACATGTTTCCAGCCTCTCAGATCCTATTGAGAAGGAAGAAAAAAAGGCACTTTTTATTTCACAGATTAATAGGCTCATTTTGGATTTTATTTTAATATTTCAAAAAAATGCAAAGGATAAAATTTCGGATAGCATGCGATTTAAGGTCGTGACACTGAAGGGAATTCTCATATTATGTACTTAGATTGTGTTCTCTGGAGCATCCGTGGCTGAGAGGAGACCTGATAGGTTTATAAAATTATGAGAGATAAAGAGGTTAGACAGTTAGAACCATTTTCTCAGAATAGAAATGTCATAAGACTAGAGGACATAGCTTTAAGGTGAGGAGCAAAGTTTAAAGGAGATGTGTGGGCCAAGCTATTTTTACACAGAGAGTGGGGAATACCTGGGGCAGGCTGTCGGTGATGCTGATAGTGGAGGCAGACATCATTTACCTGGCTTCCAGATAAGCACATGGATATGCAGGGAATGGAGGGATATGGAACACGTGTCGGCAGAGGAGATCAATTTAGCTTAGCATCATGTTCGGCATGGGCATTATGGGCTAAAGGGCCTATTTCTGTGGTGTGCTGTTCTATGTTCAATGTATGTAATATACCAAAGGAGTCATTTCGTCCACATTGATCACAAAATATACTAATTGAAACCTTGCTGCTTTGATATTGTTTGATTCAATAATATGCTTAATATTTGGGCACAGTCAGGTTACATCTTTCTTTACCTATAGGTGTGACTATTCCCATGCATTCTAGACCAACATTCATGTGCTACCATCCATAAATGTAAGGTCATTCAAGACTCTACTCTCTTTTCAAATATTCAGCATCAATGGCCCATTCTTTATATGTTACCCAGGGTCACAAGGAATTTATTGAAATTATTACCTCTCACCCATTACTGGTTACAGAAACAATGTTGCATACAAGAGGTAAAAGCATAGATTTTATATACTTCTATCAAGTTGCCCCTCAGTTTCTGACACTCCACAGAAAACAAACCGTTTGTCCAAACCCTGCTTCTAACCAACACCCTCTAATCCAGGGAGCATTCTGGTAAACCTCTTCTGCACCTTCTCCAAAGCTTCTTCATCCTTCCTGGAATGTGGAGATGAGAACTGCACACAGTACTCCAAACATAAGCAAACCAAATGTGTACGAAGAATCAGCAGATGCTGGTATACACCGAAGATAGACACAAAATGCTGAAGGAACTCAGTGGGTCTGGCAGCATCTCTGGAGAAAAGGAATAGGTGACCTTTTTGGTCGAGACCCTTTTTCAGACTGAGAGTCAGTTTTCAATCTTCAGACCCCCACAGTCTGAAGAAGGGTCTCGACCCGAAACAGCACCTATTCCTTTTCTCCAGAAATGCTGCATGAACCACTGAGACACATTTTGTGCCTATCTTCGGCGATTTAGCCAAAGATTTATAAAGCTGCAACAATTGATTTACTGGTTTTATAAAGCTGCAACATGACTTTCAAAGGATGATCAGTAGATCCTGTAAGCTCTCTGAACCACAGTTCCGGTGACTCCACTGGCAAACACCATCTTAACTTACACGACTGCCATTCACTCATCAGCGGATGCTCATGAACCTACATCTGCCCCTGGTAAAGCAAGCATTGATTTTAAATTTCTTCTCCTTATTTTCAAACTCTCGCCTCAAGCAGTAGAAGAACATTGAGCAACCATGTGATAATATAGTTGAGGCAATTTATAGAGTATTCCGCAGAAAATCTGCAGTAAATGGTTTGTGCTTTCAGACGACGGAGCAAATTAAAATCTAATTTGGATGTCATTTCACGGGGAAGCATATTTTCAAAATCATTAAAATACAGACCTTTTGGTTTCGTTGGGTCTAAAGATAAATTCTTCCTCTGCCGCAAGAACAGCAATCGTTACAAACACAATGGATTTTTAAAGGAAACAATAAGTTGTACACCCTCATAAAATTAAAGTGAAGAGCAATCTGCATTGTGACGAAAGGCCATCAGCACATAACGTTAACTCTGTTTCTTGCTCCATGGCAGTTGTCTGACCAGCTGAATATTTCCACCAATTTTTGTTTTTTATTTAAAATTTCCAGCAAATGCTATTTTTGCTTTTTGATTAATGACAACCATGTATTATCTACCATTGCTTAGATGATGGGTGAATTAATAAACCCATAAAAAAAACTCAATTGTGCATGTTGGAGAGAACAATCCCTGCCAGATTTAAAAGGCACTGCCCAAGCTAATTAAGCTTTGGAAGGTAGACACATAATGCTGGAGTAACTCAGCGGGTCAGGCAGCATCTCTGGAGAGAAGGAATGGGTGACGTTTCGGGTCAAGACCCTTCTTCTGAAGAAAGTCTGAAGAAGGGTCCCGACCCGAAACGTCACCCATTCCTTCTCTCCAGAGATGCTGCTATACCCGCTGAGTTACTCCAGCATTTTGTGTCTGACTTTGATTTAAACCAGCATCTGCAGTTTTCTTTCCTTCTAATTAAGCTTTGATTCCACGTATTCTTAATTACCACAGTACTGGAACACAGCATAGAGAACTTGGCACACAAACAAAGCCAGTTGGCGGGAATGACAAAAGCAGCTGTAATGCGGCATATTTCAATTTTGAAAAACAGATGGGGCATAGGACAGAATACTGTTTGAAATGTATGGTGATACCCCACATTTCATTTTGCTTCATGACTCAAATTGACGATTCTATGCAAATTTTCAACCTTTTCTTTCAGTTACAAAAGTCGACATTGGCTTTGAGTTTATAATGATACTTCAGAAAACTGATAACTGGTCCACATTAGTGTAACATTTCTGCTTTTAAATATACATTGCTTTTCTTTTTTTCTGGTTTTAGCTTCAAGGTCTGAAATTTGGGTTTGTTTATTTACTCTATTTTACTCCAAAACATACAGATCTCTTTTCCCCAAACCCAGTGAAGTGTTCCATTCTACACATTTGAGCTTCCGATAATAAATTGGTAGGTCAGGATGGATATGTGGATCTGATGCAGTTGGAATATAATAGATTTATATCAAATTTATTACATTTATGGAATTATTTTCAATAATCCATCTAAAAAAACTCCAATTAATGAATGAATTCATTAACTGGCCAGTTAATTAATAAATAATTTAAACCCTAATTAATTAACAACAAGAATTGCATAATTAATCAAATTTAATCCTACTATGTTCCTCAGATGTTTCTGGTGCACATGGACACCACAGATATCTGTAATTAGTCTCAGGATGATTTGTAGTACAAGTCCTTTGGTACTATAATTGCAACAAATGTCTTCTTTAATCACGCTTCTACCTCCAATGAACAGTTGGACAATTAAGCATGAACTTTTCAACAATGTCATGTCCCTTCCATTCCTTTCTCCAACCCTTAATTGAAAATAATTCCTTTAACATAAGAAGATAGACACAAAAAGCTGGTGTAACTCAACGGGTCAGACAGCATCTCTGGAGAAAAGGAAAAGGTGATGTTTTGGGTCGAGACTCTTCTTTATAAGAGCTTGCAGTATGCAAATTGACTGTCACTTTTTTTCTACATAACAACACTATCTCCCACCATCTGTAGAATTTGTTGGGACAACGCAAGTTTGTGAAAGGCAAATTTATTTGCTATTTTGATTGTGTGTGTCATGATGTCATATTTATATATTGTTGCTTTTGAATTAGTGGGAAATTGTTACTTTAATGTCTTATTCATGAGTGAAATTGTATTAATACCGATTGTAGCTGTGTGGTCTATCATAATCATCTGATACATCCTAATCACTGTTGGAAATGGGAGATAAATTTCCCGAATTAACAATAAGATTTATTTACCCATCCTTCTGCTTCTCCTGGAAAATATTTGCAGATAATTCATATGTTTGCACCTTAGAAGGAATGGCGTTGATTTTTGGAAGATGCTTTTTAAATTCATTTGTTTGTATATTAGACAGCTTGTTTCTGATTCTAATGAGGATTTACATTGTTGCCTGAATGTCAGGAAGAATCTATATTATATCAGCTGCAGACACCTGTTTGCTTGGAGATCTTCATTTTTTTCCAGCACATCTTCTCTGTGCTTTAGTACCCAGGTAATACTTGAAGTCAAATTCCATATGTGGGGCCCTGCTTTGTTACAGTGCAGGTGAATCAACTAAATCCTTGATTTTACGAGGGTGTGATATTCATGTGCGTTGAAACGGAGATAATTATCTGGAGAACATTATCCTAAAGTCTTAAAATAATCAAAGGCACCATACTGAAGAATGCAAGGGTATCAGTGTTCAGACCCAAGAATTCTTTTGTCCTGATACATTAATTCTGTAAAATGGGCACCCTTGTTTTTATGTAATGGTTAATAAAATCTACTTAATAGTGAATGCAGTCTGCAGTATTTTTTACAGTGGTACATGATTTGTCTCTATTCATATTCATAAATATACACATTTCAGAGAAGAGTCGTGATCTGAAACATTAACTAAATCATGAGATTTCATTGCTACTGTTCAGCAGCAGAAAAATTTATATATTTACCAATTATTCCACATTCACATCTGAAAATCGTAACTGATCCTAGCCCGATATATATCCTGATGGTGTCTTTAAGAGTTGTTATTCTCTTTTGTTCAAATCCCTCCAGTGGTTAGATGATAACCAAGTCAGAAGCACATGGTAAAAAAAACCTGTTCAACTGTTAGTTCTGTCCTCGGTTCTGAGGAGGATGCTAACAAATCACAGCGAGACACCTAAAGCTTGCGAAATGGGCAAATAATTGGAAAATGAGGATTTGTATTAATAACTGTGAGATAGCACAATTTTGTTGAGAGAATAAAGATGCTGTGAGTGCAGATGGGGTGTTGGAACACAAATACAATGGGCCAAGTGCTGGAAAATGGGATTATGGCACTGGTACCCCCTAAAGCACTGTGAGTGTACCTTTATCATAAGGACTGAAGCAGCTCAGCGTAATCTATGACTTCTCAAGAGCAGTCAGTGATAAGGAATAAATGCGGGCCTTGTTGGCAATATGGCATCACTGAAATGGAAAAAAATCACAGAAGGTAAATATACATTTCTATCATTGTTCAGAATTAGACATGAAACAATCTTTGTAAACTCAACCCATGCATTTCCTTCTGATCCTCTTTTGACGGCAGCAGGCCCTGTATTGTGAGGCTTTCCCAATTACCAGGATGTTCCTAAACGTATTACTGGGGCTTAAACTGATTATGTATTCTACACTACAGACTTGTAGTTAGGAGGATGAAAGTGGTGAGAAGGAGCCACAATCAAAAGCGCAGTGTGATGATAACAAGGAAAAGCACTCACTGAACCCTTTGCTGACTTTACTTCAGAAGTGATATGCAACTTTACTGAGCATTTCCTGCAGTATCTAGTGAGTTAAAACCGGATATTGAAATAGCAGCTGACAGTAAATATTCCCTGGTGGCCTCATCCAGGCTGGAAGCTCCTGATGAATGACTAATGAAACCAACTGTGGCATTAATTGAGAGACTCACCCCATGCAATATCAACCAGAATTACATCCAGGCAAGTCCAATATCCACATCTTATCTTCGTTTCATCCTGGATCTTGAAACGAGATCTTGCAATATATCAACTGAGGTGGAGGAAAATCAGATCCAAACTCACTGTAGATTTGTGGCTGCAATGATTTTTTTCCTCTTCAAACCCATTTGCTGCGATACACATACATACTAAGTGGCAGTTGGAAAGCCTGGCACTAATGATTGCTGGGTATTAAAGCTTCAAATTAACAATAGTCTGGAAAATATTTAAATTAGGTATTCAAGTGTGCTTCCAGTTAGCAGCCAAGCTGCCTCTAAATGAGGGGGAAAATGATTGTGGATTGATGATATGGTTTTAAGCATTATCACACTCGGTTTAGCCATTCCTTCTGGTCATCCTATGTGCTATTCCTGCTACTGTACTTACCTTTATGAGGTTCCGCTGATCAAAAAAATTCCCAGGCTTCAGTTTGGTAGCTGTCCTGCAGGGCAAAGTGGTCAGTGAGCGGCAACTAGGTCTCAGGTGTGGATCCTGAAGCCCCACCACCGGCCTTTAATAACGCTCCAGCACAATAATGACAATGCACACAATGCTGGGGGAGTCTGCACAGCTAGAGGAGCTTAGGAAGGAACTGCTGATGCTGGTTTGCACTGAAGATTGACACAAAATGCTGGAGTGACTCAGCGGGGCAGGCTGCATCTCTGGATAGAGGAATGGGTGACATTTCAGGTTGAGATCCTTCTTCAGAAGGGTAAGGAGTGAAAACGACAGATCAACACAGAGGGGGAGCAGCCAGAGAGGATGTTGCCAAGCTCTCGTTGGAAAGAGAAGAACTTCTTCAAATTAGGCATATCTTGAGGAGATTTCACAGTGGAGCAAACAAAATGTGTAGGAAGGAACTGTAGATGCTGGTTTATACCGAAAATAGACACAAAGTGCAGGAATTACTCAGCGGGACAGGCAGCATCTCTGGAGAGAAGGAGTGGGTGACAGGCAGCTGTGCTGTTTTTCAGGGAACTGAGGTCTTGATTATCCGTTCTGGTGGAAACAAAACATCCCATGGGTCTATCTGATCAGCACATTTCTGCCCAATACTTGTCCTACACTCAACATCAAAAACAAATGTATCCATTCGCTTTCATTCTGTTGTTTACGGGAAATTGCAGTGTAGAAATTGTTTGCCACATTTACTTGGAATTACATTTCACTGGTACTTAATTTGCTGTAAAGCACTTTGACATATGTACGAAGGAACTGCAGATGCTGGTTTACACCGAAGATAGACACAAAATGCAGGATTAACTCAGTGGAACAGGCAGCATCTCTGGAGATAGACACATGTCTTAAATTTGGGAAAACCCCGTTGTCAGAATTGCAAAATCTTAAAATGTAGCTTGTCTTAGGCATATATAGACAAAGTGAAGAAGAGTGGGAAAGAAAGGGTATCAAGAAAAAGTAAATCTGACAAGAGAAAGGCAAGAGAGGGTGCATGGTGCAAGATAAACTGTGAAGATAAAATTAAGAAATTAAGAGTCCAGATATTCTGTAAACAGCAAAAACAAAATAAATATAATCCTTCAAAGGGCTTTAAAAAAACAAGTTACCTTGATCCAGAATTCCTATGACAGAAAAGTGTTCGGATTCTTGAATGGTACAAGCTTGCACATCGCACCATGTTCCTCGCAGGGAGCACCAGACTAGACAGAATGCTGCATTCAAGGTTGCAAAATGTTTACCTGCTGAATCAGTAATCACTTATGTACTTTACTTATGCCCAAAAATCTATATTATCATATCATATCATATCATATATATACAGCCGGAAACAGGCCTTTTCGGCCCTCCAAGTCCGTGCCGCCCAGTGATCCCCGTACATTAACACTATCCTACACCCACTAGGGACAATTTTTACATTTACCCAGCCAATTAACCTACATACCTGTACGTCTTTGGAGTGTGGGAGGAAACCGAAGATCTCGGAGAAAACCCACGCAGGTCACGGGGAGAACGTACAAACTCCTTACAGTGCAGCACCCGTAGTCAGGATCAAACCTGAGTCTCCGGCGCTGCATTCGCTGTAAAGCAGCAACTCTACCGCTGCGCTACCGTGCCGTTATCAGCTGCAGACACCTATGTTGAGTGTGGCATCACTTATGACCAAGAATATAATTAAGACAATAATTACCATAACAATTAGTTTAGGATTAGTCTGGGCTGAATGGTAGGGGACATTTTCCAGGGTTTGTTTATACAGCACTTCAACCTTGATCCAATTCACGCCATGAATGAAGTTAGTGTTAAACAGCTGGTTAGCCCACTGCCACCAAAGTTCATGGCAGGGGCTTCATTTGATTTAGTTCTATTAAGAGCACTTCTGAAATGGACAATCAAGTTTGCTGAAGAATGTCACCAGGGACAGCATAATCAAGTGCATATTAGATTTACTTGTCTAAGAGATAGATTTTTGAAATGTTTATGGTCCACTGGTAGACTTGGGTGCAATGAGTAATATGTAATATTCATGAGTAATAACAAAACATTAAATTTTAGATCAGTATATTATTTCTATTATTGAGTAAATATGCCATTATTGTAGGCTGACAGTTCAAAATTAAAAGCAGAATATTTAAAAAAGGGATATTTTAAAAATATTTTAAAAGGTGGTATTGAGCTTCTTGTTGAGTGTTGTTAAAACTACTTAGAGTTTTCCATTACACTCTTGATAGATTAACCTCTCAATTTTTGAAAGCCATTCTTGTTGCTTTTCACAAATACAATTTTATTTGATATGCATACTATGGAATGCATCTGAAGGCAAACAATATCAGATCAGGAAAATGACCGTGGACAATGGAATATCAAAAGACAAGTCACTGAGCAAGGGATACACAGCTTCTGGTCTACCAACTACAGTATTTACATGATTAATCCAACAATCCCCAGCATGTTGATGATGAGGTCTTAGCTACTGAAGAGCAAGGTTAGGCTCCCTTGTGGAAGGTCATTGCCTAGTCCTTTTGTAGCATTAATGTTATTTGCCACAACCCATACTGTGTCAATCATATTACATCCAACGGACTGCTGCATTTGCTGAGGAACTGTGACTGGAATTGAATGCTGTGTAATCAATGTGCATCCAGTTCTAACCTTATGATGGAAAGCAAATCATTGATGAATTACCTGAAGATGATTCCCTCAGCAGTCTGATGCAAAGTCTCAACCTGAAACATCAATGTCCTTTCCACCCTAGATGTTACTCAACCACCCGTGTTCCTCCAGCAGAGTGATGTTACGTTAGGATGAATGAAGAGTTGCAGAGTTAAATAATTCTGGCATGTTACAAACTTGGTATTGGTGAATAGCTTGGTATTGGTTGTGAGTAGCTGATCTTCTAAAACTCAGCTGATGATTGAGAATAGACTGATTAGGCACTAAACAGCCAGAATGGATTTGCTCTGCTTTTTGGGTTCAGTATAGTCTGCTTTTATATACTCCACCCCATCATGTTTTCTGGGAATGTTTTGTCCCATTGACAAGAAAGATACTAAAGATAATAAAGGAAGTGACACAGTGGGGAAAGGTACTGTTGAGTTTGTCAAGAAATCTCTAAGCAAGGTGCTGGGATTCTCAGTTTAAAGTTTTATGCAATGGCATACTAATTTCCTGGACACCCTTTCTCTATAATACACGTGACATCTCCAAAATATATTTGTTATTCTCCCCATTTCACAACCTAATACAACTGATTTTGCATTGGTGCATTTTGCATCAATGACTAAGCAAGTCTTTCAGACAGCAAGCGACAACTATTAAATACGGAATTTAGGTTTCAATCATACAAAGACATTACATTTGATTTAAAATAACTGTCCTTTTTATTCAACATTAAAAATTACACAATGTGCAAATATGATACAAGAATTTACAGAACAAAAAACATTCATTCAAACTATTGAGGTATTGATATCAGAACATGTAACAGAAAAATATAATCCGATGTAAATCACACCCTCCTTTTGAGGGACTGTAGAAAACACCTTAACACCTTACTTGAGGAACTCAGCAGATCGAGCAGCATCTGTGGGTGGAAAGATGCCACCGAGTTCCTCCAGCAGATTGTTTTGTTGCTCCAGATTCCAGCATCTACGGTCTTTTGTTTCTTTGTAGAAAACACATTTCTTGGGTTTAAAATACATGTAGGTTTTCACTTTATCGAAGAAGAGAGAAAAAAATCGTTCAAGTTTTGAAACCATTGATATTGTGTTTTACGATTTCCATTGATTCAAGTTTGTAAAATATGAGAAAAACATTAAAATCAAGAGGCTAAAAAGCAATGGTGGAAAATAAATGTTGAATTCTATCAAGCCCAACTACATTGGACCAACATAGCAATGTACAAGCCATACCAGTGCACAAGTCATCTCTCTTTTCCAAAAATAACTAATAAGTAGTCTTAACCATTTTTTTTGTCACACATAGCATTGGAAGGAATACTCTATATGCAGAACAAAAATGGACATATACACAGCAATATGTGACATACCCAAGCCATATGCAAACTACTTTGATCGGCTCCATAATGTGCAAATGAGTAACTAAAATTCTCTCAAAACTAATTTTGTAACGAGAAGCAGGTACAAAGGATGAAACCGACTTCCAAGATGACCATAACTCCCTCCTTGGGACAACAATCACTTCCCTTTAGTGTTAGGAAGGGACTGCAGATGCTGGTTTAAACCGAAGATAGACACAAAAAGCTGGAGTAACTCAGCGTGCCAGGCAGCATCTTTGGAGAGAAGGAATGGGTGACGAAGTAGGGTCTCGACCCGCAACGTCACCCATTCCTTCTCTCCAGAGATGCTGCCTGTCCCGCTGAGTTACTCCAGCTTTTTGTAACTATATTCCATTGAGCGTTAGATGTAGATTTCTTTCCTCTGGTCTTTTCTTTTAACAAATGCATTAGTTTGTCACATTGTAACTTACTATGACTTTGAATACAATTAAACAGAGGCAGGGACGTCTACTTATTATTGGTAGAGATGTCAACTTGTTCAATGTATTAACTTTGCAAGTTTACATTTAATAAAATGAAGTATTTTAATAAATAGGTATTCCAATTATGCAACCCTTCTAATTTCCTAACGTACTAGTACAACCACTGTACTTTGTTAAACAGCATTTCGGTAGTTACGACACATTCAAAGTCTATAAACACATAATTTGTACTAAATCTACTCAACTCCCAGAGTTGAATTTACTAAGTAAAATATGAAAGAAACCACAAAAGATTACTAAATAAAGGACAGGTTTTTAGTAGATTTTTAACTTCCTATTCTAGAGTGGCAGTCCTTCAGGACGGCAAAATGCTGGTATACGGAAGTTTCTTACTAGGTAGAATGATACAATTTGAATACAATTCAGTCAGTTTAATTTCTGCAATATTGGACGAAAATAGAAGTATTAAATTACAGTTTCAAGTAAGTTATGGAAAAATTATTTTCAAATCTGATTTAACTATTGTCTGTCCATCCCGTACTACAACCTGCCTCCAGACCAAAATGTGCATATTTTGACATGTGCATACCTTGTGATTCAATTTAGCAAAATTACATGTGTATGTAAAACTCCACCATAACTTGGGTATCTCCATGTGTTGACTTGACCTCAGGAAATTAAAAGCAGTACAAAAAGTACCTCAATATTTCCCAAGGTGCTGGTTTAAAAATATATAACTAATTCTCACATCAGTGGTTTACTATAACTTGCAAAAAAAAGGTTGATGTTTCATTCTGAGTATTCAAATAAAATGCTCCTGAAATGTTAAATACCAACATTGTACATCAAACTAAAATCAAAACAAAAAAATAAATAAAATACATGTCACAAGACCAAGGTAAAACATTTTGGTTTTGCACACAAGGATATATTTTTGGGGTATTACAACACTGAGCCCTCCTTTCTTCAGAATGAAAGCTTACATACAATAAGAACTTACTACACAAATGAAATAAGGAATACATTTCTAATACATGTAATTGTTAACAAGACTAGAAAAAGGTTCCAGATACATCATTTTAATTAGAATACGAATTAATATATTTTTGAAAACCCATTATTTCATTGAGGTAATAAAAACATTGCAATTGGTTACATTTATTTACATTTCTCAAGTTTTCAAATTTGGTTGCAATAAAAAGGTAATTCATTTCAACCCTCATCTCTTAACCCTTCCTAACAAAACACAACTTGTCATTCCTATTTCAGAAATTGCATCAGCAAATCCTTGTATTCCAGATCCATGGAATAGAATCTCCTATCTGCACAAACTTCACATTTGTCACAATTTCTTCAGATTTCATTCAATTTGATTCAGAGTCTTTACAAGTCTTCTTAGCCGTGTCTCCCTAAAGGGATCAGTAGTGCTGATTTCGACTTGATGATGGACAGGAGTTTCACCTCAATTGATTTAATGTGGTTATCTACTGACGGTGGTAGTTAGAATTCAAAGCTTCTACCAACAATATTGAAATTAACAATTCATTAGATCCTGGATCTTTACAGCAAAAAGACTAACAGCATCAGAACACATTACATGGGACCTCAAAGTTCATTTTTCTGTTCCGTGGCAATAAGGTTCCAAGGCTGCATTATGATGGCTAGCGATCTTAAAAAATACACGTGGCAGTATCTACTTTGCATATTGGTCAACCATCCCCAAAGAGCAGTTCTCCAATACTTCAGTACTTGCATCCTGCAGGGCAAAAAGCAAGTGATGTGTTCAGCTTCCTCATGTTCAAAAACATGCAATTTAATCTATTGGAGTTCAAATGGATGCAACCATTACATGCTTCCTTTTTTTTGCATTGTGTTTGGACCAAAATGTAGCTATCCCTTCGAGAAAGGAAGGCCGCGGGAGGGGGGTATGGAGACCACAACAAAAAATCTCAATTCATGAGATTGGAAAGCCCAGTTGTGGTAACTCCAATTTCCCATTGCTGAATAATTAATCTACCAATAAAGACTCCGAGGAGTAACAAGTCAAAGGAAGACAACGGAACAGTTTCAACCAGAGGGTGGATCCCTATACTAGCAGCAGTCAAGCTCTTTGTGATGCATTGGCTTCAACGCTCAACCAACGACAATGTACATTTAATCTTTGATCCTCGTTTCTATTATCATGACCAATTTCCGACGGGCTCCTTGTCTGCAATAACAACTACAAGGAAGCGATGAGATGCTGGGGGGGGGGGGGGGGGACAGAGAACAATTGGTCATCAATTGGAAAGGTTGAAAAATTGTAGAAGCAATTAAAGAATTGAAATGTTCTCTGTATCTTGTCTGCCGATATCCATAAATAAACAATATCTGAGGATAATGCGGATTTAAAACAGCATAAATTGATTTATTCCAACTCCAGAAATGTCCCATCATTGGAATCTTAAACCATTCAGGCCACCCTCACGGGTCTTAATCGGATCACGGGGGACAAGTTTACTTTAAGAATCTTTTGAGCCCTTTGGCGTGCTTTGGAAACACTTTCATCGGAAGAGGAATCTTCAACTTTTATGGTTGGAAAGGTAGTGAGACTGAACGCGGCGGCTTGCCTGGATAAGTTGCCTCGTAAAACCCTGCTGATAACCTGCGAGGCAGAGGTCTTTGTGAGGCAGCTTTTGCTTTTCTTGGTGACGGGTTCCCCCGCATTGGTTCCCACTTTCCTTTGTCTCCTCCGCCGACTGCTGGGCGCCCCCTCGGCGGCAGATTTGATTTGAGCCGCGGGCTTCGCTTCAGGTACCGCGGAGCGGCACGAAGAGTATCCGTACACGTCCTTGCTCCGCAGGATGAGCGGGGAGAAGCCATCCTCCCTCATGCTGCACAGGAAGTCCCACAGCTCCAGCTCCGAGTTGTGAAAGTCGTCGCACTTGGGCATGAAGATCCTGAGCGCATCCTCCAGCGCCTTTGTTCCAGCGAACACCATCTGCGACCTGGTGTAGACCACTCGCTCCTCGGCAGCGCACACCTCCATGGCCAGGCTCAGCCTCAGCCTGACTCTGCCCACTTCACTCACTCTATGTTAGACACGCACGCATAGACAAGCACTCCAGAAAGGTTCAGCCTTCTCCCCACACGCACACGCCCACCGAGCATGGAGTGGGAGCTGTAAATAAATACACCCACACAAAAGCCCCACTCACATTGCCTCAAGATGGCCCTGGGAAATGAGAAACGGCCCCATCCGCCGCCTGTTTATAAAGAGGAGCCCTCCCAGTACGTCAGCGCAGTGACTCCACCCCGCCCTGCTCCAGAGAGACACAAACAAGCCGCCCTCCCGCCCTGCGGGACCACGGGGCAATGGGATGGGGCCACACAGGCAGAGCAAAGCAAACACTTGGGAGTGGGGACAGACTCACAATGCTGGAGCAACTGAGCGGGACAGGCAACATCTCTGGAGAGGAGGACTGAAGAGAGTCCGAAGAAGGGTCTCGACCCGAAACGTCACCAATTCCTTCTCTCCAGAGATGCTGCCTGACCCGCTGAGTTACTCCAGCATTTTGTGTCTATCTTCGGTGTAAAGCAGCATCTGCAGTTCCTTCTTGCATACTTGGGAGTGGGGAACTGGGACAGCGACATCTCGGCTGGTCAGGGGAGTATATGTGGGGAGGTTGGCACTGGGTCACTCAGATCGAGATACCCACTCGGGTTTCATACACTGGAAGACCTCCTGGTCTTCTCCAGGAGGCCAATGTGTATCATCAGTCCTCAGCCGCCATGTGGTCGTCGCCGCAGCTTCAAGGATCTGCTTGGAGTGGGATCAGTGACCACGATATATCTGATCACATGAACTATACTTGCTTTAATAGATTTTTACAGTTTAGCCCAAAGGAATGGGAATTGGCAGGCTTGCCTCTTCCATATAACAGACGTTTGCCAAATCAGAGTCTGAAACCCAATCACCCGACCCCAAGCTTTTTCGCGCGATTCCGAACTAACAACGGCTCCGCCGAGCCGAGCACCATGGGCGTTAGGGCACCATTCAGTGAAGTGGAGATAGACACAAAGTGCTGGAGCGACTCAGCGGGTCAGGCAGCATCGCCGGAGTAAAAGGATGGGTGACCTTTCGGGTCGGAACCCTCTTCAGACGGGTTGGATTTCCAAAGAGAATACCAGATTTCAGCTCTAAGAAACCCCAAGCCTGAGTTACTGTGTATTTAACAGTTTCAAACTGTTATCAACACTACCCTAAAGCTATGTCAGTTCAGTTTAGAGATACAGCGCGGAAACAGGCCCTTCGGCCCACCGCGTGTACACCGACCAGCGATGCTTGCACATTAACACTATCCTACACACTCCAGGGACAATTTACACACACACCAAGCCAATTAACCTACATACCTGTACGTCTTTGGAGTGCGGGAAGAAACCGAAGATCCTGGAGAAAACCTGCGCAGGTCACGGGGAGAACGTACAAGCTCCGTACAGACAGCGCCCGTAGTCGGGATCGAACCCGGGTGAAATGCGCTGGAAGGCAGCAACTCTCGCTGCGCCACCGTGGCCGCCCCAAGTCAGTTCTGATTAATCATTTGGAAATAATCTTTGGCCATTTTCCCTTTTTCATTGAGTTACATAACTTTGTCTATTTTGATGCAATAGGTCTGCTATTATAATTCACAACTCCTGTGACTACAACATGTAAAAGAGATTTGAACAGGTACATGGACAGGAAAGGTTTAGAGGGATATGGGCCAAACGTGGGCAGATGGCTCTCGCGTAGGTATGACTTCTTGGTCAGCATGGACGTTTGGCCAAAGGAGCTGTTTCCATGGTGTGTGACTGTATAACCCCCTTTAGTCCATCTTTTGCATTAGTTCTAGATCAATGATCATACTCTTTGACGCAAACCTTGTATCTCTCGTTGTTTAATTACTCCTAACTTCCACTCCCTGACACGCTTTTTTTTATCCTTTCCCAACGCTTCCCCTGTACTCCTGTTCCCCTGTTTTAAAAATGTAATATCTCTGAAGAACGGTCCTGACCCAAAGCATCGCCTATCCATATTCTCCCAAAACGTCACCTATCCTACTTCTCCAGAGATGTTGCCTGACCCGCGGAGTTACTCCAGCACGTTGTCTTTTTTTTTAACTAAATTTTTTTTGAGTTCTGATGAAAAATTATCAATGTGAAATATAAATTCCGTTTTTCTCTCTCCATAGATGCTGCCTGATCTGCTGAGTCTTTTCAACCTTTTTATTAAGGAAAAGTACTTGTTCCATAAATTTTCAGGATGATCCAATTGGACAAACTATTTTTCTCAGAGAAATATAATTTCCATGCTCTTCAGTACCGTCACTACCCACCATTAGTGAGTAGTCTCACAGTTATTATACTCTTAGCTCCATCACCTTCATTTGCAATTATAATTCCCAGTATTAAATCCCTATTAATTTGTATTATGTTCAACTGTATTTTCATAAATATATTCTGCATTTCAAATTTTGCTTACCCGTTTAAAAAATATTCAACTGACTATAACAATTATTTTCTGAATAGACAAACCCTACCAAAATAAAAATCAAAGGCTACATTGGCTTGTATGATATTTCTCTTTCCAGAGACGATGCTTAACTGGCTGAGTTCTTCCAGCATTTCTGTTTTTTGTTTCAGATTCAGCAGTTTTATTTGCTTTCCGTGTATGTTATAATATTGACTCTGCACATTCGATAAACATTGCCGTGTTCTGTTCATATCATGAGTGGAATAAATAAAATGGTGAGACAGCTACTAGGTGTAATATTCATTCATCTGCACAATAATTATAAAAACTAGAAACACAGAATTATATTGACTCAGCATCCTGTCCCAGCTGCTCATTGTGTTTTGAACTTGCACCATTGCCTTAGATTACATGTAACTCATTTAAATTTTAAAGAAAACTTGAGATTCCTTACTAGGTTTATGCCAATCACTGGACAGCACTGTTAATTCAATTATAAGTCTATTTACTGAGGATAAACAATGTAATGTTTTGGGCGGTGCAACTTTTAGAGATATAGCATGGAAAAATTGCCAGAATTTATAATTGGTGTGGCAGTAGTGTTATACAGCATGAAAACAGGCCCTTCGGCCCAGCATGCCCATACTGATCAAGGTGCCCCATCTACACTAGTCCCACTTGCCTGTGTTTGGCTCATATCCCCCTGAACCTTTCCTATCCACGTACCTGTCCAAATGCCTTTTAAATTTGTTATAGTTTCTGCCTCAACTACCTCTTCTGGCAGCTCATTCCATATACCCATCTTCCTCTGTGTGAAAAAGTTGCCCCAGATTCCTATTAAATCATTTGCCTCTCACCTTAAACCTATGTCCTCTGGTTCTTGATTCACCTATTCTGGATAAATGACTGCATCTAGCCCATCTATTTCCTTCATAATCTTATACACCTCCATAAGATCATTTCTCATCTTCCTACGAACTAGGGAATGTACTCCTAGCATGCCCAACCTCTCCCTATAGCTCAGGCCCTTAAGTCCTGGCAACATCGTTATAAATCTTCTCAGCACTCTTTCCAGATGTAAGCTTTGATTACCATCTTTGCTATCGACAATACCACCCACTTTAGTGTTATCTGCAAACTTATTAATCATATCTTGTACATTCTCATTCAAATCGATGATATAAACCACAAACAGCAATGGGCCCAGAACCAAAACCTGAGGCACACCATGAGTCACAGGCCTCCATCTCCTAGTGTAGATGGGGCACCTTGATCAGTATGGGCATGCTGGGCCGAAGGGCCTGTTTTCATGCTGTATAACACTACTGCCACACCAATTCTAAATTCTAGCAATCTTTAGACAATAGACAATAGACAATAGGTGCAGGAGGAGGCCATTCGGCCCTTCGAGCCAGCACCGCCATTCAATGTGATCATGGCTGATCATTGTCAATCAGTACCCCGTTCCTGCTTTCTCCCCATACCCCCTGACTCCGCTATCGTTAAGAGCTCTATCTAGCTCTCTCTTGAATGTATTCAGAGAATTGGCCTCCACTGCCCTCTGAGGCAGAGAATTCCACAGATTCACACTCTCTGACTGAAAAAGTTTTTCCTCATCTCTGTTCTAAATGGCCTACCCCTTATTCTTAAACTGTGGCCCCTGGTTCTGGACTCCCCCAACATTGGGAACATGTTTCCTGCCTCTAATGTGTCCAACCCCTTAATAATCTTATACGTTTCGATAAGATCCCCTCTCATCCTTCTAAATTCCAGTGTATACAAGCCTAGTCGCTCCAGTCTTTCAACATATGACAGTCCCGCCATTCCGGGAATTAACCTAGTAAACCTACGCTGCATGCCCTCAATAGCAGGAATATCCTTCCTCAAATTTGGAGACCAAAACTGCACACAGTACTCCAGGTGCAGTCTCACTAGGGCCCTGTACAACTGCAGAAGGACCTCTTTGCTCCTATACTCAACTCCTCTTGTTATGAAGGCCAACATTCCATTGGCTTTCTTCACTGCCTGCTGTACCTGCATGCTTCCTTTCAGTGACTGATGCACTAGGACACCCAGATCACGTTGTACGTCCCCTTTTCCTAACTTGACACCATTCAGATAATAATCTGCCTTCCTATTCCTACCACCAAATTGGATAACCTCACACTTATCCACATTAAACTGCATCTGCCAAGCATCCGCCCACTCACACAACCTGTCCAAGTCATCCTGCAACATCATAGCATCTTCCTCACAGTTCACACTGCCTCCCAGCTTTGTATCATCTGCAAATTTGCTAATGGTACTTTTAATCCCTTCATCCAAGTCATTGATGTATATTGTAAATAGCTGCGGTCCCAACACCGAGCCTTGCGGTACCCCACTAGTCACTGCCTGCCATTCTGAAAGGGACCCATTTATCCCCACTCTTTGCTTTCTGTCTGTCAACCAACTTTCTATCCATGTCAGTACCCTACCTCCAATACCATGTGCTCTAATTTTGCCCACCAATCTCCTATGTGGGATCTTGTCGAAGGCTTTCTGAAAGTCGAGGTACACCACATCCACCGGCTCTCCCCAGTCAATTTTCCTAGTTACATCCTCAAAAATTCCAGTAGATTAGTCAAGCATAATTTCCCCTTCGTAAATCCATGCTGACTCGGAACGATCCTGTTACTGCTATCCAAATGCTCCGCAATTTCGTCTTTTATAATTGACTCCAGCATCTTCCCCACCACTGATGTCAGACTAACTGGTCTATAATTTCCCGTTTTCTCTCTCCCTCCTTTCTTGAAAAGTGGGATAACATTAGCTACCCTCCAATCCACAGGAACTGACCCGGAATCTATAGAACATTGGAAAATAATCACTAATGCTATATCTCTAAAAGTTGCACTGCCCAAAACATTACATTGTTTATCCTCAGCAAATAAACTTATAATTGAATTAACAAACTTCCACCATCACCCACTGCTTCCTTCTATGAACCCAATTTTCTATCCAGCCGGCTAGCTCTCCTTGGTTTCCATGCGATCTTACCTTCCAGAGCAGCCTACCATGCAGAACCTTCTCAAATGCCTTGCTGAGATCCATATATACCTAGTCTACAGCTCTGCCCATATCTTCACAAAACTCAATCAGATTCGTGAGACACTATCTCCTACATATACCATGCTGACTATCCCTTATTGGCCCTTGATCATCTAAATGCATGTATATCTTATCCCTCAGAATACTCTCCGGTAACGTTCCGACCACAGATGTTCATCTCACGTACAGTTCATCTGCGGTACAGCTCCTAGGCTTTTCCTTGCAGTCCTTCTTAAAGAGAGGTACGACATTTGCCATCCTCCAGTCTTCCGGCACCTCACCTTTTTTAATGATGACTCATAACTCTTAGCCAGGGCACCTGTAATTTCTTCACTATTCCCCCGGTGTACTTGAATGTACCTGATCAGGCTTGGGAGATTTGTCTACCGTCATACACTTTAGGACATTTAGAACCTCCTCGACCATAATACTGACTGCCCTCAAGACACTATCATTGACTACTTAAGTTCCCCAGTCCTCATGCATTTCTCCATTGCAAACACAGAGGCGACATACTCATTGAGGATCTTGCCCATCTGCCATGACTCCATAAAGAGATGACCGCTTTGATTCCTGAGGGGCCCTATTTTCTCTCTGCTTGCCCTTTTCCCTTTACTGAACATAAAACTTGGATTATCCTTAATATTATCTGCCAGAACTATCTCCTGCCCCTTTATGCCCTCCTGATTTCCTTCTTTAGCTTGCTCATCAGTTCCCGATACACTTTCAGGGATCCCAGTGGCCTATACCTGTCCCATGCCTCCTTCTTATTCTTGACCAGAGCCTCAATTTCACTGGTCATCCAAGTTTCTTTATGTCCACCTGCATTGCCCTTCACTCTAACAGGTAATAGGCTAGATTGAAGATAAAGCCTAGTAAGTCACGGAGTATTTCTTTGGCAAGAGGAAAGGTAATAGAGAAAAGTTCTGTGTAGATGAGGAAGAAATCCCGTCTATAATGGAGAAACCAGTTAAGTTTGGGTAGGTGTTATATCAGGAAGTTGGATGACATTGAACAGCTTCAGCAACTTAGAAAGGATATTACTAATGGGTTAGAAAGGATAGAGAAGTCAGGGCTTCCAGGCAAGTTGAAGTTGTGGTGTTTGCAGTTTGGACTATTCCCTTGGTTGATGTGGCCACTGGTAGTATATGAGGTGCCAATTTCTAAGGTGGAAAGGTTAGAGAGATTGGTTAGTTCATATATTCGGAAATGGTTAGGTGTTCCACGGTTTCTTAGTAATGTGGCTTTATATGGGAAAGGTATTCTCCATTTACCATTGTCAAGCCTACAGAGGAGTTTAAGTGTGCTAAAGTGAGGTTAGAGTTGCAATTAACAGGGAGTAAGGATACCTTAGTTAGTAATCTGGTAGCAAGTGTAACTAGAGGGAGGAAGTGGAACTCAAAGCAGGCAGTAAAAGAAGCACAAGTAGCTCTGAGGCACAGACATTGTTGGTAGGGTACAGCAAGGGAAAGGCTTAGGGCTCAGCACAGGGAAACCAGTGTGGAGTAAAGCAGGTCCAACAGAGAGGAGGAAATTGGTTGTAGAGCAGGTACGTCCTCAGGAGGAAGCAGTGAGATGTGTAAGGGCAGTAGCTCAGGTTAAGCAGGGACAGTGGATGAACTGGGAAAGTGTAGAAAATAGGAGGTATAGCTGGAGGGACCTGTGGTGCATGGATGCGGGTCATGTAAGTTTCCTTATTAGGGCAATTTATGACGTGCTGCCATCACCACAGAACCCCAAACAATGAGTAGGTGGGGACTCTTGTGTCCCTCGTGTTCAGAGGAGGCAACGCTGAGGCATATGTTATCAGGATGTAGGACTAGTCTTTCTCAGGGTCTTTATACTTGGCGGCATAACCAGGCATGGAAGTGCATACAATAGCTGCAGCAATTGAGAGGAGGAGAGTACAGGTGAATTCAGTAGGCATCAGGACAGGGAGCGTGGCGATTCATTTTGTCCGTGAGGGAGAGAAAGGAGGGAAGTTTGCAGTTTGGGATGAGTCAGGTCAGTTACGGGGAGCCAATGATTGGGAGATGCGGGTAGATTTAGGAGGAAAGCTTGATGTTCCACGGGAAATAATTATCATTAGTTCGAAGCCTGATATAGTGTTATGGTCAGTTTGTTGGCGGATAGTGTATTTTATAGAACTGAGAACTTAAAGGATGAGGCTTATGAAAGGAAACCTTCCTGAACAAGTTTGACAAATTCTGCCCCACCTAATCCTTCTGCATTATGGCAGTCCCAGTCAATATTGGGAAAGTTAAAAAATCCCCTACTATGGTACCAATAAAACCAGATGAATTTGTTGAAAGTAAATTCAATTTGACTATGATGGTTAAGTTGCTTGCTAAGGTCATGAAGGGGACTGATAATGTTAACACAAAGTTAATGTGTAAAAAAAACAAAGTGCTGAACGAATTCATTGGGTCAGGCAGCATCTAATGGACAGAC
Source organism: Rhinoraja longicauda (assembly GCF_053455715.1). Classification (NCBI taxonomy): domain Eukaryota; kingdom Metazoa; phylum Chordata; class Chondrichthyes; order Rajiformes; family Arhynchobatidae; genus Rhinoraja; species Rhinoraja longicauda. Next base: position 22,426,847 of record NC_135975.1, read on the forward strand.
TGATCAAACTAAAGGTCTAGACCTGAAACGTTATCTCTCCATTCCCGCTGCAGATGCTGCCTGACCTGCTGATTTTCTCCAGCACTTGGTTTTTTGCTCAGGATTGCAGCATCCGCAGTTTCATATGTCTCCACAGTTAATGTGAACGTGGACTTTCAGAAGTAATTTGGTTAAAAATTATATAATAGACCTGCAAGCAGAATAAAGGGACAATATATTGAAACATATAAGATAATTAGGGGATTGGACACATTAGAGGCAGGAAACATGTTCCCAATGTTGGGGGAGTCCAGAACAAAGGGCCACAGTTTAAGAATAAGGGGTAGGCCATTTAGAATGGAGATGAGGAAGAACTTTTTCAGTCAGAGAGTGGTGAAGGTGTGGAATTCTCTGCCTCAGAAGGCAGTGGAGGCCAGTTCGTTGGATGCTTTCAAGAGAGAGCTGGATAGAGCTCTTAAGGATAGTGGAGTGAGGGGGTATGGGGAGAAGGCAGGAACGGGGTACTGATTGAGAGTGATCAGCCATGATCGCATTGAATGGCGGTGCTGGCTCGAAGGGCTGAATGGCCTACTCCTGCACCTATTGTCTATTGTCTATTGTCTATTGACCACATAGAATTACTTGTTGCATGACATAAAAAGTAGAGCAACAAAATATTCAGGACAAGTTCTTCACTGTAAAATCGGACCAATGCTCACTCAGGAACTATCTGAAAGATTTTTTTTATTGCTCAGATGAATGGGATTATTTTTGTTCATAAAAATTCTGGTGCTCGTAAAAATTGGTGTTGGGGCACACTGATCCGTATTGATATTTCTTGTATACAAGAATCATTTCAATTGCAGATAAAACAAAGCCTGAACCATTTCGAGGATCGTCACTCCAGGAGATTATAGAAGCCTGGTAAACTGGAGAGTTACATGGCAGGTTAAATTAATCACAGGGAAATCTGATGTAACATATTTTTGGAAGCAGAATTAAGAGAAGCCATATGTTAAATGGTACCATTTGAAGCGTCACAAGAAAAAGTTAACAGGTGTGTGCACAAATCTTTGGAGATAAATGGTGTTTTCTGAGGGCCTTGGATCTGAAATGTGCACCCTACTTCTCTTCACACAGATACTGCCTGACCTGCTGAGTATTTCCAACATTTTCTGTTTTTATTTCAGATTTTCAGCATCTGCAGTTTTTTGATTTGTGGTCTTTAATGCCAGTTGAGAAGGCATTAAAATAAATGTATTTCTTGGCTTTTCTGAATAGGGCAGCAACAAGGCAGCAGAAAGATGTGCAATACTTTAAAACAGTGGTGACAGCTGCTCTAACGGCAACATTCAAAAGACCATTGTTGAAATACTTGAAGATTTTCAGGGCTCTGAAAAAGTGCAATTAAATAGGATTAAAGAGCTGACATAAGCATTTTGTGTTGAATGGCCTTTTATCCTGTAATTTCCTATGAATTTGATTTTTTGCTACATATATATATTTTGTTTAAAATAGTAGCATTAACCTAGCTTGCTCATGATCAAGAAAATTATTTCTCCTAGATTTTTATCTCTCAATACACAATTGGCAATGCAGATCAACAGGGATAATATTTTATTTATAAAGAGTGGCAAACTGTAAATTGTCACATATGTTGTATGCTCATTGAAAGGAGGTGTGACTGATCGGCAAGGTGCTCTGGTTTCCTCCACATCTCAATGACATACTCACAGGTTAATAAGTCATTGCAACTTACCTCTTGATGTATCTACTGTAACTAGCAAAACGGTCAAAGGGGAGTTGATGGCCATGTTATATTGAATAAGTAACAGGGATGTACAGGGAAATAAGGAAAGGGGAATGGGACTAATGAAATTGTTCTGCTGGAGCTAACAAGGACCTGATGGGCTGAATGGTCTAGATATATCTTGTAAGGAGTAATTGTGCGAGTCTTCCTCATTAGTAAATAACATGAAACTGAATAATTTACTGTGCAAAATACATTATTAATATAATGTTGCAAATTTATTGGTCTGCCATAATCATTCATTACGTGGAAATTAGCATTATAAAGTAGCACCACAGAGAACAAACAGCAGACATTACCATACGTGATGTCACCCACTCATGGGCGGTTGGGGTTGAGTATCCTGCGATAAACTGCATGTGCACCAGCTGGTTATTATAAAATTGGCAGGAAAGATTGTATTGTTCCTTTCATTTTGGGTCAGTAAGTTTGGTGTGAAGGTAAAGGGGCTTTGTTTACTCATTAATTTGCAGAGAGGAGATGGGATTAATTTATTCATCAAATCATTGAATTTGGTGCAAGAAACAGAAGGGATCCATTTATTCAGTCGTTTGTAGAGGGGAAAAGAAGCAGGACTTTGAGAATGACAGTTGCTATGGTTACATGTGCTCACTGGTGCTGAGAGCAAACGCACAGCTGTTTAATGTTCTTTTTCAACTGCTGATAGTTCATGGGAAAGTAGTTCCAGTTGGGTTGGGTCTCACTTACGTGGAATAAAATTGACACGATGGAGATAAAGTAACCACTGTTTGTTATCTGGACCTAGTGACCAACTACCATGTGCAAAGTCAGGACAAGCTGATATCATAAAGATATGGGCACTTCATTCATAAATCGAGCAAAGTAGATCAGGCATGATCATTATAGGCAAAGACCCATTTCCAGAGTACATTTATGTAGCTGGTTAAGTATTTGGTCAAGTGTAGGAAGGAACTGCAAATGCTGGTTTAAACCAAAGATAGACACAAAAAGCTGGAGTAACTCAGCGGGACAGGCAACATTTCTGGAGAGAAGGAATATGTGACGTTTCGGGTCACGACCCTTCAGTCTCAACACGAAACGTCACCCATTCCTTCTCTCCAGAGATGTTACCTGTCCCATTGAGTTACTCCAGCTTTTTGTGTCTATCTTAAGTATCTGGCCAATTTTGATAATGAAGGACCCTGAAAGAGCAGAGATGTTATCTGCCCAACAGACATGTTACAAATGTTGTAAAAGCCTCAGAATTAAAACCTTGTGCCAATGTTTGCCACTAATATGACTTTACAACAATAATCCATGGTGTTGTTTGCGAATGGATGTTCATGAGAAGCTGACAATTTTGCTCAAAGATAGTGTGGAATTTGCCAAAATAGGGATGTGCACAAAAACTACAAAGAAATTAGAAAATCCATATGGAAAAAATGAAGCACATAAAGAGATGAGAAGAGTTTAGATGTAATACTATGATAAAATAATTAATGCTGTAGTGATGGAGAGTTACGATAAGAACAGTAGCTATGGGAGTGGAGCAGAAGTAAAAAAGAGTGTTGATAAATGTTAGGCACAAGAAACTGCGATGTTTGGATCTGGAGCAACAAACAATCTTCTGGAGGAACTCAATGGGTCGAGTAACATCTGTTGGGAAAAGGAATTGTCAATTGTTTCGGGTCAAAACCCTGCATTCGCTGTTTCTCTTTCCACTGATGCTGCCTGACCTGCTGAGCATTACCAGCATTTTGTTTTATATTTTAATTTCCGGCTCTGTGGTATTTTTTTATTTGTATTAATAAAGTTAATTCAAAGCATTTGTGTTGAGCAAACTTTCATCAGAAATTGTTGGTGCAGTTACTCTTCAAAAATACTCATGCAAGTACCTGTTTAAAAATATGTTCACCATATTTAGCCTGGGCCATATATGGGTGATCATGCATACATCTCAAATTCAGGATGAATGTTAGTTTGGTGAGATTTAAAATGAATATCTGGTTAAATGAAACAGACAAACATGTGCATATTTTTTTGAAGAATGTTTTATGTATTTAATAAATATTTATAGGAAATTATAATTGCTCAGTTGGGAACAGAGGCTTGAAGTTGCTTCTTCTTAATTTATTTTGATAGAATTACCTGGATAGTTTAACTAAAACTTTTTTGTGCTAAGACATATATAAAACATGATGCTTAATAAATTCACGGCTTTTCTTGAAATTGATATACATTAAAAGAAAAAGTGTCATTGATTGTTGAAAACAATAGTACTGACGTGAAGATTTTGGTGCTCTTTTGGTATCATCAATGAAGTTGGAAATTTAAAGGAGAACACAGAGTTTTCTTGTGTAAGTTATTGGGGCAAATCCTCCAAAATTATGGAAGAACTCGGGGATAAGGACCTGGACATTTTTTTAAAACAGACATGCTGGCTGCAAAATCACAAACCCCCCCCCCCCCCCCCCAAGGGATCACAAAGGAAGAACAAGTTCAAAGCCTGTCTGTGGGCCTGGGCAGCCACATGATTATGGGCCTGTCTGTGGGCCTGGGCAGCCACATGATTATGGGCCTGTCTGTGGGCCTGGGCAGCCACATGATTATGCGAGTGGTGAGAACAGGAAAGGCCGGGACAGAGATAACGAGATTACCTTGGAAAGACAAAGGAAGGAACGGAGCCCAGCAGACGGGGGTGAATAGCCCAGCAGCAAGACAATCACCATCGTAAATGGCCCATCCATCGGGACAATGGGAGCCCATCCAGGTGATGGAATAACGATTAGGCCGATGCATCGTGACATCAGCAAACCCATTATCATCGGAAGCCTATTGTTCATGCCAGATCGAAACTGGCAATCATCAAAAGACCATTTTGTCCAGAGGATCACGTGGGAGTTTTCAAGGGAGAAACTCTCGGGTAGAAAAAGGGGAGCAGGCAAGCAAGAGAAGAGGCCCCTTCTTGGTTTCCGGCTGCTCTGTTGGATGCATCGATCTAGCTGTAGTGCTGCTGGAGGCCTGTGGATTCAAGGCCGGGGACATCTTCTGCCTCCAGGACTTCCCAGGTAACGGATATTTCGACGTCACTTTCCAGAACCCGGCGGGATGGCAGAAGATGCTGCAAGACTTCCGGGAGAAGGGGGATGAAGCCCCGCTGTCGCTCCTGAAGGTGCAGCCGCTCTTCACCCTCCCCACCCAGAGGGAACGGCTGATCACGGTGCACATGTTCAACCCACATGTGCCCGTCGTGGATGTCCTCACCTTCCTTGCTCGCTATGTCGAAGGGGCCGGGAACTGTGTGGACATAAAGGACTTGTTCGGGATCTGGACGAGCAAGAGGCAAGTAAAGGTGAAGCTGAGGGTGGACGGGAAGGGATTCATCATCCACCCTCCCTCGGTGTTCGCTATCGGAGGGAACCGGGGCTACATGACTTACGCGGGGCAACCCAGGGTGTGCAGGAAATGCAACAAACCTGGGCACGTGGCGGCAGAATGCAGGACAGTCATCTGCAGAAACTGCAAACTAGAAGGCCACGTGACAAGGGAATGTAAGGAGAGCAAGAGCTGCAACCTGTGTGGGGAGGGAGGCCACCTTTACAGGGCCTGCCCAAAAAGAGCTAGCACGTATGCACAGGCGACAAGAGGGGCCGCTGCCAGCATCCCCAGGGTGGTCGAGACGCCTCCTACCACAGCAAAAGCCCAAATAGGAAAGGAGAGCAGGGGCGATGACAGCGCGACCACCTCGAGCCCCCAATCGCAGGACAGAGCCCCCCAGCCCCCTGCCCACGAGGGCAAGTCGATGGAAGAGGGGGAACAGGAAGAGGAGGAATGGAAGTTGGTACAGTCGAGAAAAACCCTGAAGGCTCTGCGCACAGAGAAAAAGCCGGAGGGGGCAAGCAAGTCCCAAAAAAGAGTCCTCTCCCAGGACGAGGCCAGCAACCTCTCCGCGTCGGAGGATGAGGCGACCGGGAGGAGCCGACAACGGAGACAGAGGAAGAAAACGGGGGAGGAGGAAGGTTAGAGGAAGAACATGTCTGTTGCCCCCCAGCCCCAGGAGACTGGGAGCAGTGCCAACGGGCCCCAGCCCCAGGAGACTGGGAGCAGTGCAGCGTCCAATGGGCCCCTGCTTCGGGAGACCGTGAGCGGCACAACGGCCAATGGGCCACAGCTCCGGCAGACCGGGAGCAGTGCGGTGGCCAATGGGCCCCAGCTCCGGGAGACCGGGAGCAGTGCGGTGGCCAATGGGCCCCAGCTCCGGGAGACCGGGAGCAGCGCAGAGGCCACGCCGGAAAATTCACCCTGGGCTGAGGAAGCCACCAGCCAGTACCAGTACCTGTGCCACAAAAATGTGCTGGAACTCAGCCAGATGATGTGCATGCGGGAGGAGAAGGACGGCCTGGAACTCTAAAGGACAATGGAGCTGAAACTGGCATCCTTAAACGTGCGCAGTGTGAAGAACACTGCGCGATGTGTAACCGCCTTGCAGTATCTGGCCAAAATAAAGGCGGATGTGACTTTTCTACAAGAGTGCGGGCTGCCACACCTTCGCTGCTATCGGAGGTGGTCGCGATGGTGGCCCCACGGACTGTCGGTATGGTCGGGGGGCATTGATTGTCGTGCGTCCGGTCTGGGGATCTTGCTGCGGGGAGGGGGCTTCACCATCACTGAGGTAAGGGAGGTGGTGGGGGGGCGTCTCTTGGTGGTGGATGTAATGTACCGTGGTTCTCCGCTCCGGCTGATTAATGTGTATGCCTCACCCAGGCGGAGCGAGCGTTTGGCCGTCCTCCAGCAGCTCCCACCGCTGCTGGCCACGTCTAGACCGCTCGTTCTGGCCGGTGACTTCAACTGCATCATCGATGCGGCTGGACGATCCGGCAGTGCCAACCACAGACTGGTCGGCACCTCCAAACTCCTGGTGGAGACGGTCAAAGATGCAAAGCTGCGCGACGCCTTCAGTGACCCTGCAGGCGGGGCCCAGCCGCGGTTCACCTGGTCAGGACCGAACGGTTCAGCCCAGTCCCGGATAGACTTCCTCTTCACATCGAGGGCCGTCACATCGACCTCGCGCCGGTATTCTTCTCTGACCACTGCCTCCTTCAGGCCACCTGTCACCTACAGGAGGACCGGAAGGCGGGCAGAGGGACGTGGAAGTTAAATGTGGAGCTGTTGACCCCGAAGAGCGTTGAGGAGCTAAAGAGGGACTACGCATGTTGGAGAACTGTGAGGCCCCTCTTTGACTCCCCGACACTCTGGTGGGAGGCAACAAAGGAGAACATCAAGAAGTTCTTCGTCTCCAAAGGTGTTCAGAGAGCAAGACAGGGTAAGAGGGAATTGTGTCAACTCCAGACAGATTTGCAGCAACTGCTCCTTCTGCAGAGGAGAGGGGTGGATGTGAGGGAGGAACTGAGAGAGTTGAAGGGCCGGCAAGCTCGGCTCTTTACCTCTGAATCCTCCAAGATCATCTTCCGGTCCAGGGTCCGCCACGTGGAGCAGGATGAGACGTGCTCACGTTTCTTCTTCCATAAGGTTCACAGGGGGAGCTCTGTGATCAAAAGCCTTAGGGAGGAGGACGGCTCGGTAACATCCTCGCAGACAGACATGCTAAAGATCTGCAGATCCTTTTATAAGGATCTGTACGATAAAAAGACCACAGACAGCACCGCCTCCCAGAACTTCCTGTCCTCCATGACGGAAGTCTTGGACGACAGCAAGCGGGAGAGTCTGGACCAACCACTGACCCTGGAGGAGCTGACTGGCTCCATCCGTTCCTTTGACTCGAGTAAAATTCCCGGAGGCGATGGCTTACCGGCAGAGTTGTACTCGGCTCTGTGGGACTGGGTGGGCCCGGACCTGCTGGAAGTGTACAACGATATACTTCTAGCCGGCAGCATGTCAGACTCTATGAAGAAGGGCAGCATCACCCTAATCTACAAGCAGAATGGGAAGATGAATGACATAAGGAATTGGAGACCCATCACATTGTTAAATGTAGACTACAAGATCCTGTCTAAGGCCATTGCCAACCGGGTCAAGTCTGCTCTGGGACAGGTGATCCACCCGGACCAAACCTGTGCTGTACCTGGCAGGAAAATCTCAGACAGCCTGGTGCTGCTGAGAGACACCATTGCCTACGTGCAGGACAGACGGGTGGATGCCTGCCTGGTCAGCTTGGACCAGGAGAAGGCCTTCGACAGGATATCGCACACGTACATGAGGGACGTGCTCTCCAAAATGGGCTTTGGGGAGGGAATCAGGAAGTGGATACAACTGCTCTACACCGATATCTGTAGTGCAGTCCAAATTAATGGGTGGGAATCAGACAGCTTCCCCGTCAGGTCTGGAGTCAGGCAGGGTTGCCCTCTCTCCCCTATCTTGTTCGTCTGTCGCATTGAACCCTTTGCCGAATCCATCAGGAAGGATGCGAGCATAAGAGGAGTGACATTGCCAGGCAGTGGGGGCACTCAGGTTAAGGCCTCCCTGTACATGGACGATGTCGCCGTCTTCTGCTCGGATCCAGGGTCGGTCCGCAGACTGATCAGCGTCTGCGACCAGTTTGAGTTGGCCACGGGGGCTAGGGTAAACCGCAGGAAGAGCGAGGCCATGCTCTTTGGCAACTGGCCCGACCGATCTTCCATCCCCTTCACCATCAAGCCTGACTTCCTGAAGGTGCTGGGGATCTGGTTCGGGAAGGCTGAGGCATGTAACAAAAATTGGCTGGAGCGGATAGCCAAGGTGGGGAAGAAGCTGGAGCTGTGGAAGCAGCGCTCCCTCTAAATCACGGGGAAAAACCTGGTTATCAGGTGTGAGGTGCTCTCGGGGCTGCTGTACTTGGCGCAAGTGTGGCCCGTCCCTCCCTCCCACGCCAAGGGGATCACCCGGGCCATCTTCCGCTTCATCTGGGGGTCGGCGATGGACCGGGTGCGATGAGCCACAATGCACGTCGGCAGACAACGGGGGTAAAAGTGTGCCCAACGTCGCCCTCATTCTGATGGCCACCTTCGTGTGTGGCTGCATCAGGCGGAGCATAGAGCCAAGGCACGTGGGCACCAAGTGCCACTACCTGCTGAGGTTCTACCTGTCCCTGGTGTTGCAAAGGATGGGCCTGGCGCAGATGCCACGCAATGTGCCAGTCAGCTGGACATTGCCGAACCATCTGTCGTTTGTGGAAAGGTTCTTCCGGACCAACACCTTTGACACAAGTCCATCGGGCAGTGGTCAGCATGGAACGTCCTGCAGGCACTGCAGGGGAATGACTCCATGGATCCTGTGGCGTGGTTCCCAGAGCAGACAGCCCAGCTTGTCTGGCAAAATACCTCATCGCCAGAACTAACCAACAAGCACCAAGACCTGGCTTGGCTGGCGGTGAGGGGAGCCCTCTCAGTCAGATCCTTCCTGCACCGCCGGAACCTCACTACCAGCGCACGCTGCCTCCGGGACGGCTGCTACGGAGAGGAGACGGTGGCCCACCTCTTCACAGAGTGTGGATTTGCCAAGAGAGTCTGGAGAGGTCTGCGGGGGTCCCTGTCACGATTCATTCCGAGCAGCTCCGTCACAGAGGACTCTGTGATCTACGGACTGTTCCCAGGGACGCATTCAGAGACTGACATCGAGTGCTGCTGGAAGGTCATCAACTCGGTGAAAGACGCTCTTTGGTCTGCCCGAGCTTTGTTGGCCTCCCAGCGGAACGAGCTGTCCATCGGGGAATGTTGTCGACTGGCCCGCTGCAGACTGCAGGAGTACGTGCTGAGGGATGCACTGAAGCTTGGTGCAGCCAACGCCAAGGCCCTGTGGGGGAGGAGCACAGTCTAGGGTCCTTCCGCTGCTGGACATGGGGGGGCAGGGTGTGGTGGAGAGAGACGCCCCTCCAAATAAGGGATACTGGGTAAATGTCTAAATGTAAGTAAATGTCTAAGTGAATGTCTGTACCAAACGTAACCTCCGGAAATGTCGGATGGGCTTGTTTAAGAATATGTTTTGTGAATGATATTTATTATTTGAATAAAGTATTTTTTGATTAAAAAATTTTTTTTTTTTTTAAATCGATCTAGCTGTAAGTACTCCAGACGACCTGGTGAAGTTCCCGAAATAGGATGGAGGTTGAGAGAAGAAGGAGAGGGGGGGTGTGTATTTGTAATTAAATTGTGTAAAGTAAGTTTTTACGACATGCCCGAGAATTTTCTTTCCATAGTCTTAGTTTAAAGCATAAGTTTTGTCATGTGTTATGTAGTATTGGTGAGATTTGATTTTCCATTTGTTTAATAAAGCCTGTAAATTTTAGACTCGCTTTGAGTCCGTCTGGGTTTCTGTTTTCTCTCATCAGCACACTCTGGTCAAGTCAACCTTTTATCATATCCCACCATAATTCCGAGGTCTAGAACCCAGGGGAATCCGGGCACCTCGAAACGCCCACTCTCCCTTTTGTATTCTCTCTTGGGAACCGCTCGAGTGGAGTGGTGGCCGGGGTGGCCGTTTGACCCACCGACAAGGGAGAGAATCACTCGGGCAGTTGGGCCCGAAGTGGAGCAAAGGGAACGAAACCCTTACACTTGGCAATTATGAAGCAAAAATAGGGGGAATAAAAACTTAATTTTATTTGTTACATTTTTATTTTCTAAAAGTTGAAAACTATTTGCTAATTTCTCAGCTTCTGTGTGCAAATAGGATTATCTAAGCAGTCTAACACAAAGGTAACAAAAGTGAGATAAACCAGAAAAATGTACAATGTGGATGAAAGTCTACATTAAAGATAAAGAAGCCCATTTGAAAAATTCACTCATTGCATATTTACTACTAGGCCACTTTCGAATGTTGATTGAATATCATTTTGCTTCCAAAAAGAATGCTTCCAAGAGTCAGAATTATTGATGGTGACTTTGATTCTCGATGGAGGAATTTGGGGTGTTGAGGATGATGATGTGACGAGGACTCGATGAATGAGGCCATAAGTACTAAAAGTCTAGATTCAATATTAACAAAAATTAATAAAAACAAAAAATGCTGGAAACACTCAGCAGGTCAGGCATGAGGACCTGTAGATAGAGAAACGCTGCTTCTCTTTTCGCTGATGCTGCCTGTCCTGCAGAGCAATTCCATCCTTTTGTTTTTATATTTTAATTTCCAGCTCTGTTGGTTTTTAAAATTTGTATTAATAAATTTAATTCAAAGCACGTGTGTTGAGCAAAATTTCATCAGAAATTGTTGGTGCAGTTAGTCTCTTCAAAAATACTCATGCAAGTATCTGTAAAAATATGTTCACCATATTTAGCCACTTTGGTCATATATTGGTGATGCGACATTCATTTCAAGTTAACTCATGTGGACAGCTAATGGCCTCATTTCCTTATATGTTAATTCTTATATGTTCCTTCCAGTCTGAAGAAGGGCCCTAACTGGAAACGTCATCTATCCATGCTCGCCAGAGATACTTCCTGACCTGCTGAGTTACTTCATCAGTTTGTGTCATTTTGTGTAAACCAACATCTGCAGTTCCTTGTTTCTACATTTTCCTTATCTGCACAACGTGTTTGTTTCAATCTGGAGGGTTCTGAGATGCTGGCCTTTCCTATGGCTCTGCAGGGATTGTTTCAGTTCACTTAGAGGTTCTGAGCGTAACATCTAAGTCCTGAGCATCTATTCCATTCGAATTCCTCTGTTCACTCTGTTCCAGAACTAAGGGGCAGTTAAATTGAATCAACAAAAGGTTTACTGGTGCAATATTTCAAAAGTACATTATTGTTTGCAAAGGATATTTTGACTATGCAAACCTGACATGAAAGCTGCTAAATAAATGCAAGACATTTCTTCCTTATAGGATTGTGATTATTTTAAAGTCTATTCTTGTAATTTGGCACTTGAAGAAAGTAATGAATACCGCATTACAGCTTTGTTATATTAACGGCTGCTTGTCACCCATAATTGGCCGGCACCTTCCCGCTAAGTCGGCTTTTATCTGGAGCTGGGTCCCTCGTGTGATCTTCTGTAGGGGGGCTTATATTGAGCTGAATAAAGTTGTGGTCAATGCAGGACTTTCCAACTGGTAATTACGTGAAAATTCTTTTTGGCTTTAACAACCATTTGGGAACATGGATGAATTATTAAAAATGTAAACATTCTAAAATTTGGAAGGTACTAAAACGTTATTACTTAATGCATTGCAAAATTGTTAAAACAATTAAACACATTTAAATGAATGCAATGAAATAAAAAGAAAGTATGGTTTAATTTAGATATCCATCTCCCTTGCAGCCAATTTTCTCCACGCTAATGATACGATTCACTGCCCCAATCCAAGGTATCATTGCATAAAAAATTACATTCCGTGCAACACAGTACAATTGGGATACCACCAGGAACCCCAAATTTCTGTACAATTTTACGTAAAACTGTTGACTATTCAGCAGAAAGTTCAGGCTATTGAGGAATAAAAACATACCACCTATTATATAAGCTGCATGCAATTTTAACATCTGCTCATTGCATGCATCTTACTGTTATAATATGAATGTTAAACATGATCTTACACAGAATCCATGGGATTTGTCAAAAGATAAAGCCAATACATTTCTGGCAATATGCCTTTGATATAATAATATACTCTTCCTCTCTGCTGAATCTTTTGGCTGTTTGAACCATGCTTTTTTTAAGGTCATAGAGTTGTTCTCACTCATGGTGTAATTAAATAATTACAAAATGCTGCAAAAATTCCCCAAGGCACTAGGCTTTGCTGAAAAGTAACATAGAGTTTGTAACTGAATAACTTTAGTTACATGAGAGCATGTAAAAATGCTTTAAGAGATGTTGATGGCGTTTAGAAGTGGAAATCCCAACTATGTGATCTACTAGAAAAGTAAGGATTGGTGCAATAAAATACTGCAAATGGTTAATTTCAGTCTTTTACATTTCACCATTTCAAAGATTTTCAATCTAGAATAAGGAAAAACAGCAATATTTGGATTTCTACCTAACCATTATTTACCCAAAAGTAATTTTTGCACATTCCACCTTGGTCTAGTTATTACAGACTCTGTCCCATCAAATGTTTCTGTTTCATAAAGCTTGCTAGTCCAACCTCATTCCAACCAGGATCCAGCTGCTACTCGTCTGAAGAAGGGTGCTGACCCAATATGTCACCTGTCCATATTCTCCAGAGATGTAACCTGACCTGTTGAGTTACTCCAGACTTTTTGCCTTTTTTTGTAAACCTCCACCTGTAATTCCTTGTGTTTTCACTAATATAATCCAATTCACTCTGACACATTTCTTCCTGATTATTCTTACCATTTCCCCTATATTAATGCTCTCTTTACTCACTCTTTTTCACACTGCATAGGATTACTTTCCTGCTGTACCATAAACACAGCCATGACTTTTCCATGTTTCACCCAAAAGAACTTCTCCAAGCATTTCATTCTTTCTTCATTTCATTTTCCTTTCCTAGTCATTGCCATCTCTTTAATTCTCTATTCAGTCTCCCTTCCTTTACTATTAAGCTTTCCTCTTTTTATTGCTATGTATTCATTCAATCTAATCCCTTTTCCTTCAATGCTGCAATCCTATTGCTCATAGACACCATTCCAGATGCCCGATAATCTGTATTTCCTGTTCTCACTGGAATTGCTTCCTGTCGTGCATAGAATTGGGGTTATCCAAAGTAAATCAGAAATAGGGATGAGGGTGGAGGACACCGAGTCATTTGTCAGCTGGAACCAATATAATGCTGTTCCCCAAAATATTGTCAGGGTGAAGTATCAAAAATTAATGTCTATATTCCTGAATTATTGATATTATTACAATTTTCACATAACTATTCCAAATAATGAGGTGTGGATGATTTGAGCATGGAACTTCATTATACTTTTATTCAATATATTTCCATACATTTTGAATATCAATCCTATATTCTTTTTGTTTTTGATTTAATTTCTTTATGCCCTTGACACTTTTAACCCATAGCTATTCCCTCTAAGGACACATTTTCAATATTTCATTTTATCCGGCATCAATCTGAAAAATGAGTAGGTAAGATTTAGTATTCAGTTGAACAGTGTGTTTGCATAAAAAATGTAAGCAAAGAAGACAATCCTGTCTTTATGAGAAATAATGCATTCTTCTGCTATGATTATTTATGCATGTTCTTGATCCATCTTTTCTTTCTATTGTGATATCATTATTACTAAATGTTGGCCTATACAATATCATTAGCATCAATTCACTATTCCTCACCTCCAATCTATTGACTACATCACCCTCTGTCCTTTGCTTATCACTTTACCTCATTCCAAATTTCATCACTCATATCTACTGTTTTTTTACTTCCGTGAGTTTTGCGCGACACATTAAATGTTTTTTTCCTACGTATTGCATAAATAAAAATTTAGGCATGAAAGCCTAGAAATTTGATCCATTTTCACCTCTTTTTTTCTGCTTAAACTAAGTGTAAAAGCAACATTACCCATGGTTTGGTGTTTTAGGCAACTGTTTCTGGTGGTAGGTCTGTACATCAGGCACAATTCCCCTTAGAGTAATGCCATCAATATGCCTTATATTTATATCTAGATTACCAATAAATATTTGAGTAATCATGTGCAACCTATGACCTTTAAAAACACACACTTAAACAAGGAACAAACAGAACAGCAAGTTAACAAGGAGATCGCAATTAAAACATTCTCACTGAGACATCAATCTGCTGTTGTTTGTGTTTAGTGCTCCACATATTTCACACATCATTGTTGGGTCTCGCATGACTTATTGCAGCCTTGCACAGCAGAAATACAAGGCTATCTCAATATAAATGTAATGGCTTGAGGCCACGCACATCATATAACTCAATCTGTAGTTGTAATTGAGAGGGGGAGGAGAGGTGGTGTATACACACACCCCTAATGACATGTGCCACTCAGCCTCATTTTACCTGATCTCATTGGTTATTTTACTATGCTACACTGGTTAATAATAAGACTGTTCCTTTAAGGGAGAAGAAAGCTGGACTAGAGGCGGGGCAGGACAAAGCCTGGAAAGTAATAGGTGGATACAGGTGAGGGAGGGGGTAAGGGTTGATAGGCTGCCTATCAACCCCCCCCCCCCCCCCCCATGTATCCACCTGTTGTTTACCAGGCTTCACCCTGCCCTTCCTCTCTTTCAACTTTCTTACCCCTCCCCCCACCCCAACCACCACAGTTAGCCTGAAGAAATGTCCAGACCCGAAACATGTTCTCCAGAGATGCTACCTGACCCATTGGTTTACTCCAGCACTTTGCGTCTTATTTTATTAACCAGCATCTAAAGTTTCTTTGTTTCTCCTGTTCTTTTAAGGCTCTGACTGCCTTCCTATCCCAAAGATGGTCTCTCGACCATTTGCCATTGGAACCACATAAATGGAGTTATAACACGTGATTCAAGGTGAAAACTGAATCAATTTTGGAAAAGTTTTTCAATTTCATTATTTTTCTTTAAGGTGTCCCAATTGGGCATTTGTACTAAACAAATGGGCACTAATTTGTACTAAACAAGTGGTTTAAAGACTGGCAAATGAGCATTTGTACAGCACAAAATAAATTCTGACTTCTATGAAGTTATCTTTGCTGACTTATTAAGTGCCTTGCAACCACAGTGTTGTGTTACTGAGGTGCCAAATAAAATTTGGCCTTCCTTTAATAGATCAACCTTCACCTTTTGGATATTTGCTTAAATCCCAGTAAAAGCTAAACTTGAGCAATAAGTGATTTTGCAAGAATAGGAGAAACACATTGCTCATTTTGAGACACTGTTGTTATTCGCATTGAATTCATTTATAAGACTGTATTACTTGAAATAAGTGCCTCTTGTGTAACATAAATTAAACATTCTTTTCTCTATATGTTTTGAGGCAATCTGTTCAGAATTTGTCACACCATATGCACCATTTTTTCTTCCATCCTGGTTGGTTATTATTTTAGAGTCATTCTTTGACCCTTTATCCATGAATCTATGGATATCCTACTGTTAGGGAAATTTGCCAAGAAGATTAATATTGAACAAAGTATTCTCTAATGTTCTACAGCTAATATCCAGTAACACTGGATTAAGTTAGTAAGGATAACAGCCCTGCACTATTTCAGGAGTTCATTTATGTTTAATTCTCTAACTTGCAGAAATTTTGCCATGTACAAACATTGACTTTAATGAAATTATACACATCAATTCTTTTTTAAATATTTTATTACATAAAGTGAGTCAATTCATAAAATATAGGTTACAATATCTTATTTCTTTTAAGAGAAATTCACTATTTAATTCACTATTCCATATCTGGGACTAATCATTTGCCTCAACCTTCACATACATATAATATTGCCCTAATTCACTATCACAATAGACAATAGACAATAGACAATAGGTGCAGGAGTAGGCCATTCAGCCCTTCGAGCCAGCACCGCCATTCAATGCGATCATGGCTGATCACTATCAATCAGTACCCCGTTCCTGCCTTCTCCCCATACCCCCTCACTCCGCTATCCTTAAGAGCTCTATCCAGCTCTCTCTTGAAAGCATCCAACGAACTGGCCTCCACTGCCTTCTGAGGCAGAGAATTCCACACCTTCACCACCCTCTGACTGAAAAAGTTCTTCCTCATCTCCGTTCTAAATGGCCTACCCCTTATTCTCAAACTGTGGCCCCTTGTTCTGGACTCCCCCAACATTGGGAACATGTTATCTGCCTCTAATGTGTCCAATCCCCTAATTATCTTATATGTTTCAATAAGATCCCCCCTCATCCTTCTAAATTCCAGTGTATACAAGCCCAATCGCTCCAGCCTTTCAACATACGACAGTCCCGCCATTCCGGGAATTAATCTAGTGAACCTACGCTGCACGCCCTCCATAGCAAGAATATCCTTCCTCAAATTTGGAGACCAAAACTGCACACAGTACTCCAGGTGCGGTCTCACCAGGGCCCGGTACAACTGTAGAAGGACCTCTTTGCTCCTATACTCAACTCCTCTTGTTACGAAGGCCAACATTCCATTGGCTTTCTTCACTGCCTGCTGAACCTGCATGCTTCCTTTCATTGACTGATGCACTAGGACACCCAGATCTCGTTGAACTCCCCCTCCTCCTAACTTGACACCATTCAGATAATAATCTGCCTTTCTATTCTTACTTCCAAAGTGAATAACCTCACACTTATCTACATTAAACTGCATCTGCCATGTATCCGCCCACTCACACAACCTGTCCAGGTCACCCTGCAGCCTTATTGCATCTTCCTCACAATTCACACTACCCCCCAACTTAGTATCATCTGCAAATTTGCTAATGGTACTTTTAATCCCTCCGTCTAAGTCATTAATGTATATCGTAAATAGCTGGGGTCCCAGCACCGAACCTTGCGGTACCCCACTGGTCACTACCTGCCATTCCGAAAGGGACCCATTTATCCCCACTCTTTGCTTTCTGTCTGTTAACCAATTTTCTATCCATGTCAGTACCCTACCCCCAATACCATGTGCCCTAATTTTGCCCACTAATCTCCTATGTGGGACCTTGTCGAAGGCTTTCTGAAAGTCGAGGTACACCACATCCACTGACTCTCCCTTGTCAATTTTCCTAGTTACATCCTCAAAATGTCCTATTATAGTTAAGTGAGTAAATTACATTTGAAAACCTATTTTAAAGGTAGAACCAATTCTGTACATTTTCTGATTGGTGAAATCCTGGGCCTAAATTCCACTGCAGAATTCACTGGTATCAGATTGGTGGTAAGATTGTGAAATTCAGAATATTGACTTATAGCATAAAAACCAAGCCTCTGCCATTACAAAACCTCTGCCACACAATATATTTGGTGCCATTGAAGGATGAAGGGAAATGTCATAAATAGTATGGTGGCGCAGGGGCAGAATTTCTGCCTTTACAGCATTACTGCACCAGAGACCCGGGTTCGATCCTGAATACGTGTGCTGTCTGTATGGAGTTTGTATGTTTTCCGCGTGACCGTGTGGGTTTTCTCCGAGATCTTCGGTTTCCTCCCACACTCTAAAGACATGTAGGTTTGTTGGTTAATTGGCTTGGTATAGATGTAAATTGTCCCTAGTGCGTGTAGGATAGTGTTAATGTGCGGGGATCGCTGGTCGGCACATGCTCAGTGGGCCGAAGGGCCTGTTTCTGCGCTAAACTAAACTAAGTACTGTTGTAAATGTCCTTTTTGAGAAAAGTAAAAACATCAAGATTGGAATGGGTGTATCATATTTTCAGTTCCTTTTAGGTTGAGGAAAAATTAAATCATTGCTTTTATGGATGTCCACTAGATATCAAGATATTCTTCATTTGTAATTTGCCATTTCCAGTCCATTGATTTAATGGATATTCATAACAATGCCAGTAACTTCCAAATATGTAGAGTGTGTAAAACATCTGCAAACTTTCACCAATAACGGAAAGCCAATCAGAGAAATTTGATGTATTTCAAAAGGCCGAGACCAACTGACAGACTTGATTTTAACAATCTTTAAGCTATTATTCTGCTATTCTTCCACAAAGCAGAATAGTGGTTTAAAGTCTGGCAAAATCAAAGCTATTTTTAACCCATATTTCATGGATTGAATCACTTCATCAAACATTTCAATAACACAAGCGCCAATGCATAAATTTTCATCAACGTACATGTTTTTAAATGGTGCACAAAAGGATAAATATATTCTGTGTAGAAATAGATACACATTGACTGTATTCCCAAGAGTATAAGGATCACAAGCACACATTGCACAAAATAATGCCAGCCTTTCAATGCAATCATGCCCTCATTAGTATTCAAGTCAGATAGTAAGCTGCTGTCAAATTGTTTCTTCAATTTTATCCTCGGAACCTTTTATCCAGAACCAACAATGTGATACAGAAAGATAATTCAGATGCTCAGTTCCAATGTACATTGCTGTATCTTTAATTAATACACTCCAATGAGATTAATCGAGGCAAATTCATTTAAAATCCAGTCCAAAATCTGTTCTATCTCCATTTGGTGAATTACCAGGCCCAATTTACACGGCAGATATTTGATTGGTATAACACTGGTGGTGAGACTGCATGAATGAAATATTTCTATAACCCTCGTAGTTGGAATGTGAAATAGGTATCACTTTGTACTTGTCACACTCTCAATCAAAGACTACCTCAATCCAGGTGTTTGTGGGTAAAATAAACAGCACATTGACATAATGCTGGTTCTATATCCCATAATCCACTCTATCACCATGGAAATGCAGCTGCCTTAGATTAAATTTGTATTCAGATTTGTATCTTTTTACATTAGATGTGCTGCTACACACAGATGATATTATTTGATTTGTTGTACAAGGTAGTCGAGCGTCACAGTGATACATCTGGACCCAGTTCTCATACCTAGGTTCTGAGAAATAATGTAAGGACTGTTATCTTTAAATTAATGTAGCATTCTCTAGTCCTTGGTTATTGTTTGACCTTTTACTATCTACATTTGACGTGCCCAAGAGATGTTAATGTACGAAACAAGGAAACCATTCAATGTCACTCATGTTTAAAGTTAAGAATACACTTATTTCTCAGGCTACATTGTGTTCCTCTTGTGCATGCCTGCCTCAGTGTTGGACTGTAATTGCTGTTCTTCAATTCCTTTATCATCAGGATCTTAATGAAATCAGTTCTTTCTTTGGCGGCTTCTGCAGGTTGAATTGTTTAATTACCACCACCTGCCCTTTTGTCGACTTGTTATGATTAGATGAATGTTTCAGATTTAAAAGCTGCCTTCAAATGGATTATTTAGGGCTTTGTTTTCTTCACATTTTTTTCCCCATTTTTTTTTGATAATTTCCTTTTGTTGTCACCAATGTGGTCATCATTGCTGGTAGAAAATATTATTCCACCATTCAAGAAAGGCAAGAGATAGGAAACAAGAACCTCTAAGCCAGTTGGCCTAACTGTAGTTATTGGGAAGATTATGAAAGATTATTAAAGATTAAAGATGTCATGGCAAGGTATTTAGAAAACCATAAGTCTATCAAGCAAAGATAACATAACCTTATGAAAAGGAAATTGTGTTTAGCAAATTAGCTGGAGATATTTGAGAATGTAACAACAGCATGGACAAAGTGGAGTCAGTAAATCTGGTGTATTTGGAGTTCCAAATACACTACCCTATAATGTTCCCCATAAAAGATCACTTTACAATCCTGTGAAAGTTGTATCTGGAGGTTAAAGACAATATATATTGGCATGAAGAAGCCATTGGCTAATCAAGAGAAAAGATAAATTCAGGTATATGGGTCATTTTTGGATTGGCAATCAATAACTAGAAATGCCACAGGGATCACGGCAACAGAGTCAACCTTTTACAGTTTGTAATATTGACTTAGTTGAAGTGATCAAATGTACTATAACAGTTACATGCTGATGATATAAAAATGGATGATTTTGCAAGTTCTTAGTAGGACACAATATTTCTACAAGGGGATGCTGATAGGTTAAGCAAAGGAATAAGAAGTCATTGGCTGGTACATAGTTTAGTTTAGTTTAGAGATACAGCGTGGAAAAAGGCCCTTTGGCCCACCGAGTCTGTGCTGACCAGTGATCCCTATACACTGCACTATCCTATACATCAGGGACAATACCATTTTTTTAAAAAACAAAGAAAAATTAACCTACAAACCTGTACTTCTTTGAGGTGTGGGACGATACCGGAGCACCTGTAGTCAGGATCGATCTCAGGTCGCTGGGTTGTAAGGCAGCAACACTCCTACCACCATGCCACGCTCATATAATGCTGGAAAATGTGAGGTCATCCAGTCTGGAAGGAAGATTGAAAAACGCAAATTAGTATTTCAATAGAGCAAGACTCAAGTCTGTCCGGTAGTGTCTCTAGGCATACTTGACGGCTTTGTGAAGATCGTAGCAAGCTTTCTGGTACTGCTCGCGATCGTTCAACTTGTACACAGCGATCTTAGCCTTCACCTGGGAATGTACTTCATGGTTTATTCATGGTTTACAGTTGGGGAATGCTCAGATTGTCTTCTTCAGCACACAGTCCTCTACGCACTCACTGATGAACTCAGTGGCAGTGGCGTACTCATTCAGGTTGACCACAGATTTCCAGAATATGGACCAGTCTACCGACTCAAAGCAGTCACGTAGGATGTCATCTGTGTCCGCAGAATAGTGCTAAACATCTTTCTGCACCGCTGGTTTCTGTTTGCAAGTAGGGCATAGAAGCACTGCTAGATGGTCAGACTTCGCGGCACTATTTGATTTTATTAAACTTGTGGTGGCTTTCTTAGTGAAACCAATAAATTATTTGAGTAATTTCACCTCACAGTTTGGTTTTGTGATTCTTCCCTTAATTATCTGCTGTGCAATGAAATCTGACAGTTTTGTTTTGCTGCACAGAACAGCTTGTCTGATGGAATCAGTCCCTCTGCCATCATAAACAAAAGTACAGCTAATAATTGTGCAGAGCATTTATTTTTTCATTTTGGTAGATACCAACTGATCAAACTGCTTTTGATTTATTCATATTTAGTCTGTCTGAAATTTAGGTTATAATTTTGATTGAAGTTCTAACTGCAGAACGTCCATTAATTTCTAGCCTATGGAAAGGGATGATGTTCTGAGAATCCTCCATATAAATATCAAAGATGATATGATTAAGGCAAAGACAAAGAAAGGGGAAATCTACCCATTAAATGCCAATGATCTGAGCTAATCACATTCTTTCTATGAGCTATCTTGTAAATTACCTTATCCAATGGAATTTCATAGAATTTAATTACTTCATCAGAAGAACAGAATATGATGTGCCCTATTTTTGAGCTGCTGTGAAAGTATGTCAAAGTAAATTAATATTGATCAAAATAATGTAAAATCAAAGAAACGGCCATGCTGGGATAGGGAAGAATATAACTGCAGATGCTGGTACAAATTGAACTCAGCAGGTCAGGCAGCATCTCAGGAGAGAAGGAGTGGGTGACGTTTCCGGTTGAGACCCTTCTTCAGACTGATGTCAGGGGGGCGGGACAAAGGAAGGATATAGGTGGAGACAGGAAGACAGTGGGAGATCTGGGAAGGGGGAGGGGAAGAGAGGGACAGAGGGACACTGAGATCTCAGTTGTAATCTGTCCATGACTGTAAAATTAAGTTTAGAAATATATTTTAAAAGTTGATGCTTTCTGCATATAATAATTGTCCTGAAGTCTGAGATGAGATTTATGGATAATTTAGATTTATTCACGGGGAAAGACCTGTTTGCGGAACATTTTGGATCTTCAGGATACTGCTGGTGTGGAACCTGCAGTGTGGTAAAAGTTAAGATAGGGGGCAGCTAGCAAAAGCCAGCTCAAGGTTCTTAAGAGTCATCCTTTAACATGCAACCAGCTATAACCGTGCAGCACAAGGTCCTTGCAAGTTATCTTTACCAAGATTAAATGCAAATAGAGGATGAATAGCATGTAGTTTTTATTAGATATTTGTGCTTTTAAGAACGTATTGCGATTGATGATGAGGAATTAGAGAGTGAGCAAAATTTCAATTGGTCAAAATCTGTATAAATGTTGACAGTACCGAGTAAAATGTTAGAGTAGTAGGATAACTGGGACTGTGGAGAAGTAAATAAAGTGCCTCTGAGAAACGTATCAAGATGTCAGAGTCCAGTTGATAGGCGACCACACTGGTAATAAAAGATGATGCCAGGAATCATAAAAGCTAAGAAAAGATAGTTGTTTTGTCGACTGGCTAGACATATGGAGAAAATCTGAAGATATAAAAATTAACACTAACTAACACTGACGATGGTGTGTTAATATAAGTGAATGAGCAAATCTGCTGACAGTTGACAGAAGTTCCAAGCTTTTCAAGTGGTGCTTCGCTATGATGCACCAAATAGTCCTGCTGAAAAAATGACAAGAATAAATCTGAAGAAAGATCAATCCGAAGAAGGGCCCAACCTGAAATGCCATTTCCCTCCACTGATGCTGCTTGACCAGTTGAGTTCCTCCAACAGTTTTTTTGCGCAAGAATAAAACCTTGCATTTTTAAATAGTTTTGCTTCAGTACCGAACCATATTTTTCCCTGTGAGTTATGATGAGTACCCCTCTAATGCAACACCTTTAGAAATGATTTTGCTCATTCACTGTAAATAAATACATCACTTCACACTCCATTATCATTTATTTACTCACTACACCAGTCTTGGTACTACTGAAATCTGATGTTGACCTCTTTGGGGTACACTTAATTTCAACCTTCTAAAACATTGATATTATGCTCCATAAACCAAAAACTGTTCCTGTCACTGAACTCTGGAGAACAATACTGCACATCTGAGTCCACTTGTCATTCTTCTACTGTATGCGTTTCAGCTTTTAACCAATTTTATGATCACTCGGCCACTGCCCTTTAATCCCATGATCTTTGATGACATCTGCTTTGTTGTACTTCTTAACCACTTTCTTATAATGTGCATCTCAATAGTTGAACCTGATTTGCTTTTCACACAACCATACTGACTTTTATTTATTGACAATATTTCCCCAAGTGCCATTTAATTTTGTCCCATGTTTTTGTCTCTAAACGTTTCCCAATCACAAACATTTGCCAATTGCCCTCCAATGGGCAGATTTATCCCTCTCTGGATGGAACTTGCTCCCCAAAGTTGTTGAAAAAAATCAGAA
This sequence comes from Rhinoraja longicauda, assembly GCF_053455715.1. Classification (NCBI taxonomy): domain Eukaryota; kingdom Metazoa; phylum Chordata; class Chondrichthyes; order Rajiformes; family Arhynchobatidae; genus Rhinoraja; species Rhinoraja longicauda. The sequence continues at coordinate 22,450,274 of NC_135975.1, forward strand.
ATGAGGTTGTTAGGCAAGTGCAGTAAGGATTAAGGAACCATTAATTGTAAATGAAGTTAAGATATAAATCAACAATGTTTTAGTTGTGTTAACGTTTGAGCACAAACTATGTTTAGTCCTACTTCTGTGTGAGGTTGGAGGGAGAGGGTTAGCATTGTAACTGAGTCTGATTCTTGCTTAACTTTTACAAGGTTGCAGTTCCCAGCAGAAATTATCGAATAACGTTTGGGATCAAAATAAAAATCAGAACATACTCCTTCATTCCAGGTTGTGAAAGGAGAAATGGACAACATTTCAAGTTGAAGATCATATCATATCATATCATATCATATATATACAGCCGGAAACAGGCCTTTTCGGCCCTCCAAGTCCGTGCCGCCCAGCGATCCCCGTACATTAACACTATCCTACACCCACTAGGGACATTTTTTTAAACATTTACCCAGCCAATTAACCTATATACCTGTACGTCTTTGGAGTGTGGGAGGAAACCGAAGATCTCGGAGAAAACCCACGCAGGTCACGGGGAGAACGTACAAACTCCTTACAGTGCAGCACCCGTAGATCCTTCATTACAACTGGGAAAAAAGAAAGCAAGTTAGGTTTAAGTTGTTTAGAAGGTGTAGGAGCATGGATCGCACAAAGGGAATAGTTCTAATAGGCCATAGCCATGGTTGCCATGGAGATAAGCTATGGAGGCCAGGCAATCGATGGGTTAATGGGCACACATTGTGTGAATACAAAGTAAGGTATGTAAAAAATTGCAAAATGTTGACCTGCTACACTTTTTTCCACAGATTTTGCTTGAACTGCTAAACATTTTCAGCATTTTCTGTTTTTTTATTCCAGATTTACAGAATCTGCAAATTATTTTTAAAATTTGCATTTGCAAGCAAAGCCCAAACTATCTTTCATTCCCTGTCCCCATTCTCAAACACATAATGGCAACCAAATAAAATGTCCAACTAATATCCTGGGTGAAATAAGCTTTCTCATCACATACCCAAGGTTAAAACTGAGACCCATTGAACCACCTGATTTCTTGCATCTTAACCCTAAATTGTTAGAAGAGCCTGTACAGGTTACATCAAAATTCTGATAGTCTGCAATGTGACCACTCAGAAATCTTGATGGTTCAGCGTCTGTCTCACTGAGTGCCAATTCCCATGCTCCCTTCATTGCCATGCTCCCTAATGCACATTGCCCTTCATTAGTCAGGGTATTGGGATTAGAAGTTGGTATATTATGTTACAGCTGTACAAGGCACTGATGAGGCCACAGTTGGAGTATTGTGTTCAGTTCTGGTCACCCTGCACAAAGTAATTTACCCAGAGCAGGAGAATCAAGAACCAGAGGATATTGGTTTAAGGTGAGAAGGGAAAAGATTATTAGGAATTTGAGGGGCAACATTTTCACACTGTGGGTCATGGTTACATGGAATGAGCTGCAAGAGGAGGTAGTTGATGCAGAAACTATAACAACATATGAAAGACATTTGAACAGGTACATGGACAGGAAAGGTTTAAAAGGGATATGGGCAGTTTGGACTAGTGTAGATAGTGCACTTTCATCGGCATAGTCAAGCTGGGCCAAAGGGCCTGTTTCCTTGCTGTAGGACACCACGACTCTATACTGCCAGTCTGACACCAAAATCTTGGGTGTGAGGTTTTTGCAGTTAGGCAAATACTGCCCTCTGGTGGATAGGAAGGAAATACCAGTCATCATGCTCCAATGAGCGAAGCTGCACAGATGTTGGATTCACTTCAATTTGATGCGCCAATATGTTCCGGGCAAAACATTAAACACTCAATCAAAACCCCTGGAAAAGATAATGAAAATAGTTTACAATTTGTTGGAAATATGGCAATGCTCTCAATGTTACACAATAAAATTAGACCTTTCTGGTTACCTGCTGGGGCAGGGTCGACAATGTGTACACATTTTCGAACTATTTGTGGCAGATTGTGACCAATCTTGAGATTTTTCCCAGTTCTCCCTTCAAACTCACTGGGACTTTTGTTTCCCATGCTCCCTTTTAGCTCACCAGTGCCCAAGTTCCTGAGATCCCTTTAAACTCCCTGGATTCACAGCAAAATCTATTATAAACACCACATGTAATCGTGTAATCCATTATCAATTTGCTTCATTACCCTCACTGCCAAGCTTGCCAAAGAAGAAGTGTGTTGCTTTAAAAGAAACACTGCAAGGGACAGGATCACGGTCTGGATCCAGGTCAGGCTTGCTCTCCACCTGCTTTATTTGTTGGTGACTGAGATGACCCAGAGCAAAGTGAAAATGTGAGTCAGTATATTTCTCGGATAGAACAATAGATTCAGAATGAAACCCAATTAGCACTAGTTCTGATGCTCAGGCGGTTGCCCCAAACTTGGACCAGCCCCTAACAGGAGGGTGCAGTGATACTTGGGCAGTGAAAACAAGCCTTGATCTTCCACCAAAGGATCCAATTATGTTTCATATCTGTGAGCCTCACTTTGTCCCCTGGAGTCATTGGGCCCCTCCTGCGTTGTTCTCTCTCTCTCTCTCTCTCTCTCTCTCTCTCTCTCTCTCTCTCTCTCTCTCCACTCCCCTGCCCCTTTTTCTTTCACTCATTTCTCTCTCCTCCTACAGCTTTGCAAATTTCACCTAAGAAGGCAAAGATCAAAGGTATAGCACTTGCATGAGTTCCAGCTATACCTACCTTGTTGATAGCTATGTTAAGCAGTCTTTGATCCAAACATACTCTGGCATCACTCTGCCACTCTTTACACTTTCTGCTACATCATCAACCGCATTGGTGCTGCCTCCTATGTCAGTGTGGAACTCACCAATTTCACAAACTTTCACCCTGCTCTCAAATTCACTTGGACCAGTTCTAACACTTCTCTCCCCTTTTTTCTCTATCTCCATCTGAGGAAACAAACTATCTACTTACTACTGCAAAGCCACTGACTACTCCTTCTCCCACCTGTTTCTTATACGAATCTTCTCTCGGATTTTCAGTCTCTGTCACATTTGTTCTTGAGATGAGGCCTTCCACTCCAGAACATCTGAAATTCCTTTTATTTGCAGGATACAAGGAGCTAGCCAATTTGATAGAGAATTGGCTTCATGGGAGAAAGCAGAGTGATGGTGGAAGGTTGTTTTTCGGACTGGAGGTCTGTGACTAGTGGTGTGCTTCAGCGATCAGTGCTGTGTCCATTACTGTTTGTGGTTTATATCAACAAATTGAATGAGGATGTAGAAGGCGCGATGAGTAAGTTTGCAGATGGCATTAAAGCGGATGATATAAAGAGCGAAGATGGTTATCGAAGTTACAGGATCTTGATCAGTTGGGCAAGTGGGTTTAATGTAGATTATGTGAGGTGTTGCATTTAGGGATGTGATACCGTGGCAGGACCTACACAGTGAATGGCAGGGTCCTGGGGAATGTTGTAGAGCCGAGGGATCTAGGAATGCAGGTATATAGTTATTTGAAAATTGTGTCACAGGTAGATAGGGTAGTCAAGAAGGCTTTTGGTACTTGAGCCATCATCAGTCAGGATAATGAGTACAGAGGTTGGGATATTATAGTTGTACAAGACATTGGCAAGGCTGCCTTTGGGCTATTATGTTCAGTTTTGGTCACATTGCTAAAGGAAGGATGTCACAGGATGATGCCAGATTTGGCAGTGACTACACTGACACTGGCAGTATGGTGAACTCACGTGATATGTTTTATTTATAGTGACAAGACTCTCCAGGACTGCATGGGGGCACTGTCCCTCATCATCATGACACATGCAGTGGCGCTGGTGATCTCGGGCTTCTCCTGACAGTTCAGTCCTGGTCTGAAAGGAGGAGATGTGGCGATCTCAGGCTTCTCCCTGTCGTTCACCCTTACCTCGAGAGGTGGTGGTGGTGGTGGTCTCAAGCTTATCCTGGGGGCTCAGCTTTGGGCTTGAAGAGATGACGCTGGCAGTCTCTGGCTTATCTTGGTGGCTCAGTCTTTGCCTCTGTGTATGTGGGCAAAGTCCATCATAGGCCGTGGACACTGGCATCTCAGGCTCGCCCCGGCCACTTAGTCATAGCCTCCGTCGACACACTTGCTGTCTAGGTCTTCTTTCCAGCAGCTGTTTCCAATGATGCTGAGGATTGGCCTCTCCTGGCGTGTCTGCCAGTGATAGGAATCAGATTGGCATCCGAGGGAAGGGGCACTTTCACAAGGTGTATAAGATCAGGAGGGAAAAGATAGGGTGAATGCACAGAGTCTTTCACCCAGAGTCGGGGAACCAAGAACCAAAGGGCATAGGTTTATGGTGAGAGAGGAAAGGTTTACTAGGGACCTGAGGGCAACGTTTTCATACTGAGGGTGTTGGGTTTATGGAAGGAACCCAGAGGAGGTAGTTGAGGCGGGTGTTATAACAACATTTAAAAGACATTTGGGCAGGTAATGGATAAGAAAGGTTTGGAGGGATTAATCTACAAATCGGGAAGTCTTTGGGATATGGGAGGAAACCCACGCGGCCACAGGCAGAACATGCAAACTCCACACAGACAGCGACCGAGATCAGATTCGAAGCCGTGTCTCTGGCGCTGTGAGGCAGCAGCTCTACCGGGCCGCCACAATTTATGTTTGATAACAATTAAAAAGCAACTCACGCAGTTTTCTCATGTTTAAGGTACTGTTTTTTTTAAAATGTGGTGGCAAAATCGCTTTCTTGTTACATGGTATTAATTCCATCACACCAAGATGTATCTCAGATCCATGCCCAGAGAGTGCTAGGAAAGCTGGAATGGCAGGACTTTCATATGAAGAAAGACTGAATAGACTCGGCTTGTACTCGCTGGAATTTAGAAGATTGAGGGGGGATCTTATAGAAACTCACAAAATTCTTAAGGGGTTGGACAGGCTAGATGCAGGAAGATTGTTCCCGATGTTGGGGAAGTCCAGAACAAGGGGTCACAGTTTAAGGATAAGGGGGAAGTCTTTTAGGACCTAGATGAGGAAGTATTTTTTCACACAGAGTGGTGAATCTGTGGAATTCTCTGCCACAGAAGGTAGTTGAGGCCAGTTCATTGGCTATATTTAAAAGGGAGTTAGATGTGGCCCTTGTGGCTAAAGGGATCAGGGGGTATGGAGAGAAGGCAGGTACGGGATACTGAGTTGGATCAAGTCAAGTCAAGTCAATTTTATTTGTATAGCACATTTAAAAACAACCCACGTTGACCAAAGTGCTGCACATCTGATTAGGAAAAAAAAGAAACATACAGATGATCAGCCATGATCATATTGAAGGGCCGAATGGCCTACTCCTGCACCTATTTTCTATGTTTCTATGTCTAAGCACTTCGGAATTAGTAAGCGTCCAATTTCAAGTGAAGAATCGCCCTACTTCCAGTCCCATTCCTCGAATAGAAGTACTCACGCACTCAAAACTTCGCTACAGCTCTTGCATTTAGGAAAGGGGAGAGCGGATTTGGACATATGCGCTGGTTTTCATTCGTCAGCCGAGTTTGGAGCAAAGATACTCTTGGAGCGACCGCTGCCTCCTGGAACTTACCATTAACAGCAGGGAGGTTGAGACATCCCGCCGACCGCGGGCAGGGGGCTTCCACAGTGACGGCGCCGTCACTGGACATGTGCCTCTGGCCACTACTCAGAGGCGCTCAAAGGGAACTCGCAATCCAAAATAAAGTAATACCATCCTTCACTGGGAGGGGGCTGGCACGGGCGGCTGTGGACCCCTCCTTCCTGGCGTCTCTGGGAGTAGGGGGGAGTTTGAGCGCCTTTCCGCTGCCGGGAGAGAGAGGGAGGGAAGGAGGGAAGGAAGGGACGAGACCTCGGGCAGCGAAATGTCCAGCGAACTCAAGCAAAGGAAGAAGCCGGCGGCTGGCAACAAGCAGGGCCAGGCGGTCAGGGAACAGACTGTGAAAGGGATGGCGTCGGAGGAGGAGCCGGGGAAGAAGCCAAAGCCCGAGCCGGAGCCCGATCGGCGCAAGGAAGGCAGCCGGGGAACAGCCTTGTGTCTGTGTCTGCTCTCACTGGTCGCCAGCGCGGTGCTCGCAGGGTGAGAGTGGGCGGGCAGGGGGTGGGGGGGTGGGGTGGGTGGACTCACACTGAGAGTGGGGTGGGTGGGGTGGGTGGACTCACACTGAGAGTGGGGGGGTGGGGTGGGTGGACTCACACTGAGAGTGGGTGCAAGGGGCGCTCACTGAGAGTGGGTGCAAAGGGTGAGAATAAGCGTCGGGGGCGCTCGCTGAATGAGAGTGGGCGCTTGCAGAGTGAGAGCAGACGCTCGAAGGGCGAGAACAGGCGCAATGGGAGCTCTTAGGGGCGCAAGGGGCCCTCGGTGAGTGAGAAAGGGCTCGGTGAGTGAGAGTGAAGGGCGTAAGGGGTGTTGTTCGGGTGAGAGTGGGTGCAAGAGACGCCCAATCGTTGCCTCCATTTCAATTAGCAATTTCCCCAATATCTTATGTGGGATCTTTTCGTTCCGAAGAATGAAAGAACAGAAACGTTACCCTCTATTCAAAAGCTAAAGACGTCCAAAAGTGTGTTAACGGGACGAGAACTGCACATTTCTGTGGTCCAGTAGTATTTTCAATCGCTGTGCGATTCAAAAGGAAAAACTAAACATGGCTGTGGCTTCCCATCCCATTTGAACTGGAGTTGCGTGTGCAGCTTGCTTCGGTCATTTTGCCAAGAGGTGGAAAGTAAATCTAAATCTGACTTTTATTTTGCAACGGAGATAGACACAAAAAGCTGGAGTAGCTAACTCAGTATCTCTGGAGAGGAGGAATGGGTGACAATTCGGGTCGAGACCCTTCTTCAGACTGATGTTGTCTAACTCTCCTCACGGCGAGGATCACACATCACACTGTAGCCGGGAGGCGGGGTGGTGCGGGTTGCTGTGGACGATCACACGTCCCAGGAAAGCTGCGAGCATTCGCTTCTCTGGCTGTTCCACAGGAATGTGAGCCGTGGGGCCGACCCGGGACAACGCTCTTGTTCGCCTTCAAGCGACGAAGAAACGTTACATTTGGATGGAATCAATGTAGTTTCTTAAAATAGTTTTTTAAACTGCATTAAGCGCGTCCAGTGAGTTGGGTGTCTCCAGTCAATTCACATACTTCTACCTAGGCGCCCCTCCATTGCGCTGTGCGACTGTTGCTAGCGCGTTTTAGAACCATTGGACGTGGCACTTGCCGCTCGCTTTTACCCACCGAGAGTGTTTAATTGTCATATGTACCGAAGCGATGAAATTCTTACTTGAAGCAGCGGAAGATGTTAGTTAACACGGTATCAAACAAAAAGAAAACCAATAACTAAAATATAGTGCAGTGCAAAACAAAACAAAAGTCAGAAGTTCTTGGTGCAAACAAGACAGTTCCTAGCTTGACACATTCCTTTTCTCCAGAGATGCTGCCTGTTCCGCTGAGTTACTCCAGCATTTTGTGTCTATCTTCTGTGTGAACCAACATCTGCTGTTCCTTCCTACGCGGTTCCGAGCTTGAAGTTTAGTTAGAGTTCGGAGTTTTCAATAGCCTGAGGCTGTGGGCAAGAAACTGTTCTTGATCCTGGAGGCCACGGTATTAGACGTCTGCACCTTCTTCCCGATGGCAGGAGTGAAATGAAAGCATGGCCAGGGTGGCGTGGGTCCTTGATGATACTAGCTGGCGTTTTGAGGCAATGTCTTCAATGGATACCTTTAATGGTGGGGAGGTCCATACCCAAGATGGATCAGTGTCCACCATATTTTGTAATCTCCTTCGATCCTGGGCATTCGAGTTACCAAACCAAGCCTTGACGTAACCATTCACCAGTCTTTACCGAGCACCTGTAGAAGTTTAAGAGAGTATTCATTGACTTAATGAATCATCGCAATTTTCGATGGGAATAGTGGCGATGATGGACTGATTGCATCAAGGTGCATCTCAGATCTTCAGAGATAGGCACATCCAGTAACTTCAAATTTATGATTCTCTCCATCACCAACCCATTGATGAAGATATGTTTGTGGATCCTTGGGCTTTCTCTTCCAAAGTGAACAATCAGTTCCTTGGTTTTATTGACATTGACAGCAATGTTGTTGTTCTGCCACCATTCAAGCAGATGATCAATCTCCCTCCTGTACTCCGACTCAGCATTACCTATTATTCATCCAACAACAATGGTGTAATTGGTAAATTTAAAGATGGAGTTGAAACTATCTGGCTGCATAGTCATTGGTATAGAGTGAGTAGAGCAGGGGACTGAGTACACAGCCTTAAGATGCTCCTGTGCTTATGGTTATTGAGGAGGAGGTATAAGCTGAATGCACACATAAATAACTAAGCAAAACTGAAATGGTTTTAAAATGCATAAATTACCTTCCTCTTGCTTTTCTTCTTTGCAGTCTATAATTCCCCCTGTGAAATCATAAGTGTCATAGATCCTAACACATGATTCAACAGCTGACATCCTGCCACCCACATCCATCCCTTCAAGTAATTGCTGAGGTTTGATTTAATCATAAATGCTCAACTCTTAGGGGTGATTGGGTGAGCTGAAATGCAGGGCGCGACTACCCTTTTGTAAATTTGGAATTTCCACAGTCAACTCATGCGGGGAAGCTTGGTGTCATCTAGGTGGGCAAATGATCAGAGCTGTGGCATCAACCAGAAAAATCCATGCCAATGGTTGCCTTTTTAGGGGTCAAGTCTTCAAAGGGTGCAAAGGAATGTAAAACTTGGTCCTACATGTTTCTACTTCTTTCAAAATGGTACTGCAGTGAAACTAGCCATTTGAACTTTGTATTTCTATAGATGTCATTGCCTGCATTGTTGCAGATACAGTATCGTAAATGGCAAGTTTCTTTTTCGCAGGGTTATGTTTCAGCAGTCAGCTAACTTTGCTGAACTGGAGCAGAAGTACCAGCAGCTCTACACAAAATCTCTCGCTGCCCAGGGTTTGGGAGACGAAGTTAGCAAAGTTTCAAAAAAGGTAAATGTATTAATTGTGCCCACTGTATAAATTTTCTAAAATAAGTGCTTGGTTGAGTAAATATCGTGATAAAATTGTTTATAGTTCAGATAAAATATTGTCGCCCAATTTTGGAGCATGTTTACAATGGGATTCTGGTAATCAAGAAATCATGATAAGTCATGGCAAATTTTGAAATTGAATTCAGGAAAGATAACTTTGTGAGCTGAAACCAAAAAATCACTGTTACATTTTTAAACTTTGTTTTCATTAGGGGAATAGTATCTACATGTACTCAATTCAGCAGTCTTGATCCTGATGCTTACTAGTCTCTGTTCAGTTATTAAAATATTAAATAAATCATCTACTGCTGTTTAAGGGCATCTGTTTTTGCCTGAGGTATAAATAAGTTATTTTCAGTATAATAGAGATGAAACTATGACTTAGGCAATGAAAGGACGAGAAAGCTTCATGCAAGAGAACACTCGGTTTTATTAAGACTTTATTTGTAATGAGTTGGACACAACTGTTGGTTTGGTCTCTTCAACAACGATTGAATTTCACGAATCTCTAGATTCTCCAGATACATTTTTCAAATCATTGTGAAATTGTTTCCCAGATCACAAAGTAAGTAAAGGTAATGGTAAATAGAGAAGCTAATATTCAAATTGACATTGCTCAGTACAGCTTCATATGGACTTTATATTTCATCTTTGAACCTTTCATTGTTTGCAGTCACTGTCCAGAATTATCAATGAGCCTCCTGTCAGATCTTTGTGGGAGAAATATTACAAATGTCCACTCTGATAAATACCCACTCTTTTTTACACTGATTTAAACTGTAAATAACCAAAAATAATGCTATTCAATTTTGTTTGCTTTCATTTCTATAAAACAAACATGCTGCTGGTTATTTTCTTACAACCAGCCGAGATATTTTGGATTTTATTCTTTTGATTAGAAGGTATGGGCCTAAAATTCTATTTTCAGTAGCTGATGTTGAAATGTTAAGATGCCACCATAGGAATAGGAATTTGATTTGAAAAACAAGGATAATTTAAATAATAATAGAATTCCAGATTGTGGTCAGTAAACCCATCTGATTTATTACTGTTGTTCAGAGGTGAAACATTGATGTCTACTTGGTCTGGACCACATGCAACTTCAGACCCCCTCCCCCATGTGATTGATGCTAAATTGATCTCTGAAATGGCCTAACAAGCTTTTCAGCTTGGCAGTAATGGATGGACAGTGAATGATGATCTTGCCAGTAACCAAATATTGTACAATAATGACACAAAAGATGCAGATACTGGAATCTTGAGCAAAAAACAAAGCGCTGGAGGACCTTAATGGGTCAGGCAGCATCTGTGGAGAAAAATGGAGAGAATCTTTCCATTTCCCTTTACAGATACTACCTGAGCCACTGGCAGTATTTTTACAATTTTTATTGTAAATTATTTTTTTCTAAATGGTAGATCATGTACCAATGGATAACAGTACTCTATATAACTTTCTGCAGGGTTAATTCCTATTGAACATTTTACAGACGATCACATGAAGATTTGTGAGCATTTCTCTCTTTTATACTATAGGGTACTACTTTCAAATTCATATATTGTTACATTTCAAAACCTAAGAAAGGAATATAGTAGGAGTCTAGCGAAAATTCACCAACATCTTTCCTGGGATGGCAAATCTGTCATATGAGTGGAATTCAGCAGATGAGGCTTTTTGTAGACATAAAATATTAATATGGAGTCCCTGATTTACTTTCAGAACAAACTCTCTTTATTGCACATTGGCCAACTTGGGAGACATGTGTCCTAGGACAGATGTTCTCCTGTCCGAGGGCAGATGATCACAGGTTCGATCCTGACTAGGGTACTTGTGTGTTCTCCGTGACCACTTAGGTTTTTTCTGAGTGCTCCGGTTTCCCCCCCTATTCCAAAGATGTGCAGGTTTTTTGGTAAAGATTGTAAATTGTCTCTAGTGTGTAGGATCGTGCTAGTGTAAGGGGTTTGCTGATCGGTGTGGACTCAGTGGGCCTGTTTCCGTGGTGTATCTCTAAACTAAACTAAACTTGATGAAAGTGAGAGGAGTCAAAAGTGAAAAGTTGTTGAAGATCTCTTTATTGTGCATTTCCGTGTTTCTTCATTGTTTTTTATACTACTAATCTCCATTCCTCTGGAGACGGTGAAGTAGTTGCTAGGCAGCATTCTTGCCCGATGAGAAAGAGAAGAAGAGGGAGTGAACGGGTGAGACTGGTCCTTGATCATGCTGGTTGTCTTGTCTTCAGCGTGAAGTGTAGATGGAGTCCACGGAAGGAAGGTTGGTTTGTGTGATGGTCTGCGCTAGGTCCACAATTCTCTGCAAGTTCTTGCGCTCTTGGATGGAGCTGTGATGCATCCCAATAAAATGTTTACTACAGTGCATCTGTAGCAGTTGGGGAGGACATGGATAAGTTGTGTTTTGGGTCAACATTTCTTTATTTTAAGGTGGTGAATCTTTGGATGGGTCAGACGATGATAACATTCAAAATTGAGGTGCATAGGTATCTGAATTTAAAGGAATCAATGTACATGTTGACAGGGCATGAAAGTGGCCATTGTTGAATAGCAGAGCAAGCTCAAAGGGCTTGTATGGCCTTCTCTCACTGAATGTGAAGCTCTTTTGAATACTTTTTCAATGTAGTACTAAAACGTGCTCATTCTGATTTGGTGTGTACGTTTATTGATTGCATACTGCGAACAGATGGTGCATAATTGTATTATTTTGAATAAATTGAAGCGTTTTGGGAATAAATTTTACTGAGATAGAGCAGCTTGCACTTTTATCTTCCACATCCCATTGGGAAATACTTCAGTGATGTGTGCAATTAGTGATATGCTGCCTTCATTTAATACTGTATGTTGCTTTTGTGGCTGGGAGTATCATAAAACATGAAGATGCCACTTGAAAAACTCTTCCCCCATTTGCACAGGACTGAGTTGCTGTTGTCCAGCAGTTGCCTCTCAATCATTTTCCTCCAGGTTTTTGCTGGTGAGGCAGCTGCCACACATTAGATCTCAAAAGACTGGTGAGTTCCAACAGGCTGACTGTGGCTCACCTCATCTGAAGATAAGACAATCTCACGCACTCCAAACATTCTATGTTCAGATGTGAGCCAAGAAATCATCATTTCTTCAGATGATGTCATGCATTCCATTTTTTTTTAAAGTTAAAAAATATATCGTGGCATGCAGATTAGCTATAAGTGTGAATTAAGTCAGAATATTTTGAACACAATTTTAAGGATGATTAAGTAGTTTTGCACTTGTTTTGTGTTGTGGATGCAGCTGGAGTTATCAGAAGAAGTCCTGCAGAAAGCCCTATCATCTAGTTCGGTCATGAACGTCTTTGAACAGGAGATGTCAGAGCTGCGTGGCAGTATGAATAGCTTACAAAATAAAGAACAGACAATAGCAAGAAAAATGCAGAATGTCAACCAAAACTTCCAAAATATTTCCGATACATGGAAACGAAGCTTAAGTGAAATAAATAGTGAGATTGCAAACCTGAAGTCAGAGTCGAAGAACATGCATAATAAAATTACATCGGAAATTAATACAGTGGAACATGGTATGAAGAAACTCAATGTAAAGATGGAAGAATTAGAAATTAGTACTTTGGGAAACACAAGAGCAATCAAACAGCAAGAGGAAGAAGATTTAAGTGGCCTTGAGAAGCAAGCAAACTGGAATACAAAGAGTATCCAGGAACTATCTGAACAACAAAACAGCCTGATATCAAACGACATAGAGCTAGTGGAAAAACTAACTGAGTTTGAACCAAAGTTTAAGGAATGTGAAGAAGCACTTCCTTTAATTGATAAAGGTGTTCACTCTGTCCTCAAGGTGTCCAGAGACCTTAGAAGCACAGAAATGAAAATGGATGACATAACAGTTCAGATGTTTAACTTGGAGGACAATATGCTCAAAATCATTACTGAAATATTAGATTTAAAGACAGAACTGGAATCCTTACAGTCTGACTCTACCATCTAATGCTCAATAAGTAATATTGTGAAAATTAATGTAATGGAATGTAACAGCAATGTGAGAAGGAAAATAATTACCATGAAGCATTCCACAGGTAGATAATGTTGTATTTTGAGTGGGGAAGGCAAGCACCATTGATGCCAACTTCATCATCTGTGTCCAACGGTGGTAATTGGACCTTATCTGTTGGTAACTAAATTGACAAGGCATTCCCATCTTGAGCAAGATGACCAATATATTCCATGTTTGGTTAGGGTCCAAATGGCAATTGCATTCAACTTTTGCAAATAATCAACTGAGACAGTAGAGATGTTTACTATCTTTGAAATTTGATCTTATTAACGATCACGTTGTCATTACAATTTTGACTTGATTTGGCATATTAAATGAGAAACTCTTCAGACGAAGGTCATGGACATGCATGGATAACTATGTTACACTCTTCACAACTGCTCCTGACTATGAGTGTTTCTAAAAAAATTGGTTTTGGAGAAGAAATGTGAAAGGGATGCTGTGTGTAACTATCAATGGACATCGACAGTAACACAACTGATTAACACATGTGCTGCACTAAAGTAAATTCGAGTAATTTAAATTACCTTTATGTAACTTGGTTTGCTGGCTCAATTCTAAGGTTAAAGATTTGGGCACAAATTACATTTCATGTATTTTATTAAACAATTAACGTTTTTACTCAATGAAGAGCATAGATAATAATTCCGTATTAGTGATAATATCACAGCAATAATATCTACATTGCACCAGTTTGAAGGTTGTGTGCCTGTCTGAACTTGCAGCCTTTCCCACAGCACATTCCTGTGCAAGTGCAGGAGACCCACTTGCTTGACAACAGCCCAGGCAACTGCAAGAAATCCAACATCTTTTACCTTCCACCTTCCCACTCTCCTGGGTCATTATAAGCTTCACACATGAAGAAATCATTTACTTATACATTTTTCAAATTGGTATTCTGCATTTCTTACCCAACATTTGATCTCCCTTATAGTAAAAAGATTTAACACAGGTCAAGTGGCTGCTTCCAATCTCCTACCACTTTATAACTCACATGAAAAATAAACTGCTGCAGAGGTTCATTCATGCAGCATCTGTGGAGGGGAAGGCATTGTCCCTGTTTTGGGTTGAGACCGAATGAAGACTGAGAATGGAGACAGAAGGTAGCCGCTATAAAGAGGAGAGGGAGAGGGGTGAGACAGGGGGCTAGTGGGTGATAGCTGGACTGGGGAGGGTTGAGGGATGATGGGCAGATAGAGCCAGGGAGGGGAGGGGTGCTGGGAAAGAGGCAGTCAGGTAGTGAGAAGTGGAAGAAGACAAGGTGAAAGGGGCTAGATGGAACCACTGGAGGGGAGGGTGAATGAGGAGGCAGGCTGGAGGATGACGAATAGGGATACAAAGCTTACAAATGTCGAAATCTCCATCTTATTCCAATTCTGACTTGTTCTCAGCCTTCTCACCTCTTCCAACAAACTTCAAATTAAGGACAAAGAAAAGACTTCTTCTGCCAAACATGTGCTTATCAGCAATTTGGCTCGATATTGAGTCCCAACAAGTTCAGTTAATATATAGACAGTATAGAGTTGTCTGATGTGTGTTCTGTCTTCCATTGTCATTTATACAGGCATCACAAACATATGTTGACATTCTTGTTGCCTGCGTGATATGTCTGAATAATCGCAAAATAAAGTAATTGCGGTAATCTATTTCCATTCAGCAAAAACTGTTGAACTGGGTAATCATACAGCCTTTGAAACAATGATTTATAATAGTGTAAATGTCTCAGTTTATTTAGCAATAAAACCTGCATCCATCTTATATGTCAGTGAAAATCACAAAAACTGTAGATGATGCATTTTCCAGGTAAACTACAAACTACGGACTAATAGCTTGAAATTCAACAATCAACCAAGTTACACTGTGGAATCAGTCTGAAGTAAAGAAAAAACCTTGCGTGAATTTTGACCAAAGAAAGAGAGACTGAAATCCCTTCTTGCTTTCCTAAGCTCCTATATATATATATATATATATATATATATATATATATATATATTGAGAGACAAAATACATAGCAAAAGATGAATGAATGAATGAATGAATGAATGAATGAATGAATAAGTTGGCCAAGTATGCATATACAAGGAATGTGCCTTGATGCTCCGCTCACAAATGACAACACAAACATATAATTAACAATTAAGAATAAAGCATAACCACATCAAAACAATAAGGATACAACATTACGGTCTAAACATGTGGGTGAAAATAAACCAGAGCAAAAAAGAGACTAGAGACTTTGGTTATTGAGTAGAACTATCACTCGTGGAAAAAAAGCTGTTTTTATGTCTGGCTGTGACTGCTTTGACAGTCCGAAGTCGCCTTCCAGAGGGAAGTGCTTCGAAGAGTTTGTGGCCAGGGTGAGAGGGGTCAGAGATGATCTTGCCTGCTCGCTTCCTGGCCCTTGCAGTGTATAGTTCGTCAATGGGGGGAAGGTTGCAGCCAGCAACCTTCTCAGCTGTGCGAACGATCCGTTGCAGCCTCTGAATGTCGTGCTTGGTGGCTGAGCCAAACCAGACCATGATGGAGAAGGTGAGGATGGACTCAATGATAGCAGTATAGAATTGGACTATCATTGCCTGTGTCAGATTGTGTTTCTTCAGTTGCCGCAGGAAGTACATCCTCTGTTGGGCCTTTTTGACTGTGGAGTCGATGGTGGCCCCCATTTAAGGTCCCTGGACATGATGGTTCCAAGGAACTTAAATGACTCCACAGATGTGACTATGGTGTTGTTGATGGTGAGTGGGGGGAGGGGAGGGGGATCTCTTCGAAAGTCTACAAGTAGTTCCACTGTCTTGAGAGCATTGAGCTCCAGGTTGTTGCGATGGCGCCAGGACACCAGCTGTGTCACTTCTCCTCTGTAGGCAGATTCCTCCCCATCCTGGATCAGTCCAATCAGGGTCGTGTCATCCGCAAACTTGAGGAGCTTGACAGAGGAGTCTGTGGAGATGCAGTCATTGGTATAGAGAGAGTAAAGGAGTGGGGAGAGTACGTAGCATGAGTACGAGTATGACCATAATGGCCATAAGATATGATAGTTTGAAAAAGAATGACTGCAAATATATGGTTGAGTCAGCTTGAGGCAAATATTTTATGATAGCTTCAGAATCAATCATGAACATTGATATGTTTAAGGTCAACAGAGGAATAACAATGAAAAACTTTTCTATTAAAATACGTTTATTGAATTTAAACAGGAGACACATTGAATTTGATGCCAAATTAGTCTATAAAGGCAACGTATAAGTAGTTATCACTGTAATGTTAGCCATTTCGGCCGTTCGTCAGCTAAAGATCAACCAAACTACACCCATGTGTGTGACAAATAACTTTTATGTATTTCCATATTTATGATATCACACGGTGATATCTTGAACCTGGAGGAACAATATAAAGTTTGCTTTTATTTGAAAACCTTACCTTGGTGAGCCAAGTAGGTCAGAGGCAAATATCCAATTTAGTACTGATGGAGAGCTGCCTAATTTATAAAAGCACAAATCAATAACTCAATCAATACATCTAAATATGGTCAGGTAATCACATGCAATGCATTTGTAAGCATTCCGAGGGTGGAAATGCATTCATTTGATAGAGAAAGCAAGCCTACAAATATATATATATTTAAAATGACTTGCCTTCAAATGATACATAATGAAGTACTATTGAAACCTTATCACTGCCGTAAGAGACACAGTAATCAGTCTTCTGCAGCAAGATCCTGCAGTAACCATTCATGTTGTAAATCCATGTAAATTTGCTTTAAAATAGCAATAATGGATTATTTATTTTGATTAGAAGGACAAAAGACAAATTATCATCATTTCCTGAAGCAGCTTCCTGGCAGTCCCTAATGTTCATGACAATATTACCATGATGTTTTACAAGCAAAATAATACATGATGTGCTGGATATTTTCTCATCTAATGATCAGGTGATAGTTTCCATAAGGGACAAAAATGCTTCAGATGTGCAGGCTGTAAGTTCTTATTTTCAGTTCCTGTGCAGTGCAAGGACGCGGACTATCAGCAGCAATCACAATTGTGGAGCAATAATTGGCTGTTAGAGTGCTCTCCCAATCATCTCTTACAGAAAATGACAATGCCATAGACGTACCAAGCTAACACAGTGACCAAATGTGCATAAATTAGGTGCAATGTTGAAAAAAGGTAAATGAGTAATAAAATGAGATTACGGGCTTTTTTTGTGCTTAATTTGCTTTCTAGTATGTCTCCAGAAATTAAAATAATTTCTTGAATTAACAAAAATCATTTTGGACTCCAATGGAATAATTATTAAAGTCGACCTCGAAGCAACAGATTTTCAGGCAGAAAAGTTCACATGAATCTATAGAACCCGTACTTCCTTTTTCCCATTTATGAAGAACGATCTTTAAGAAAATATCTATTTTTTCCCCCCGCACTGATGGTGCCTGATCTATTGAGCTTTTCCAGCTTTTTTGTATCTTTTATTTATGATATCTTTTCAATTGAACAGCTTTCAGAATCTGGCATGTCTGATTATATTTTATGTTTAGATCTCTGGGATGGGCCTTGAACTTACAAACCTTTAAGTCAAAAGGAGGAATGGTGAGGCATGTTATAAGCAAACTTTGCATCTTTTGTATTATCCACGGTCAAATTTTCAACTATTCACCTGCAGTAATATTTACATTTTGTGGCATGAAATACTGATAAGTGCAGTAATCCTATGTGCAACAAAACAAAGGACTCGATGCCTACCTGTGCACTAACATACTGGGCAAAAACAGGATCATGATTCTGATATTGGAATAACTTGGGCATATGATTGATAATAGCCCAGAATCTAACATAAAGCTGGAGGAATTTTTGGTACTTTTATTCGAGATATTGTGCCTTTTCTCTCCTTGCATGATTAAATTTGAATGTTATCCAGTTTTAATTACTTTTTAACTTTTAGTATCGAGTTATATCTGATTGTTTTTATACAGTTGCTATACATGCATTTATATTTTGCAAGTGTATTATTGTTTAGTTTAGTTTAGGGATATAGTGTGGAAACCCTCGGCTCACCAACCAGCAATCCCCACACATTACTACAAGCCTACACACACACTGGGAGCAATTTATACTTATACCAAGTGTACAAACCCAAGCCAATTAACCTACAAACCTGTATGTCTGGAGTGTGGGAGGAAACCGAAGATCTTGGAGAAAACTCACGCTGTCACGGGGAGAACATACAAACTCCGTACAGACAGCACCTGTAGTCGGGATCGAACCCGGGTCTCTGGTGCAGTATGCGCTGTGAGGCACCAACTATACCGCTGCACCACCGCCCATTTGTGTTTTAAGATTAATTTTGCAATACACATTTGCTTTTTTTCCATTCCTTCTCAGAATTTGAAATTCTGTGGTTGAGCCAACAATTATTGCCCAACCTTACAAAGTTTTAAATATTTAATTAGTCCACTTCAGATGACAGTTAAATGCCAGCTATTTTAATGTGGTACTGGAGCAACATATGCCCTGCACTGAATTAAACAGGTGATTTACAGCTCTGAACGTCATCAGTAAACTTGATGGGTTTTGTAACAGTGTCACAACTCTGATTAATTTATCTGATATCTTATGAATTGAATCAAAGTCTCAAGTATTCATGGTGAAATATACAACTGTACATTTTAGGTAGTTACCCCCTGTTGATGAGATAATATTTATTGTCATTTAGTTCAATTTTGCACAATGCTGAATATTTTGTATTCGTGTCTTAATGGGAAATTAAGTTATGATCATTGTAATGAAAGCATGAAAGTTGAACATCTGATGTGACTTTAGTCCCTTTGGGACAACTTATATTGTTAGGGTCTTGATGTATGAGAAATCAAAGATGAAATCTAGATCTTACTGTTTCATTTGAAAGCTTGATGGAGGAGTGCCATAATGGCTTTGTATACCTTGATTTATCAACTGTTTTACCCAATTCTCCAATATGTTAATAATAAAATTATTATTTCGTATATATCTGTTTAATTGAAATATGTCACAATATTTTAGCACAAAATATGTACCACTTTTGAAAAATACCAATTTGTTCTGTCATTTAGTGGTTTTGGTTCTATGTTCACAGTTCAATAGTTCATGGTAAATACTGATTTGATTACATGCTAAACATATTCTCTTGTGAATATTGTTTTTCAATAATGTTGTTGTGCAAAAACCAGACACTGACAACTGTGTAAGTGTGCAAGGCAGGGGAGATGAACTTTACCAATTATTGAACTGGTAAAATGGTTTAAATGTGAAAGTGCAGGTCATATGCCAATGCTTGAATTAAAGTATTCTGTTTAGATAGTGAGTCTGAATTGTATTGGGCTAATTGTTCCAAAGTCCTAATTCTCCTTTCCCACCAATGATTGTATGTATTTAGCCAAAATGATTTGAAATGTATTGAATTATGGGACAGCCATTTTGGGGTACATTTTAAACCCACAGTGTTTGAAGCTCTGATTTCTTCCAAATCTGACAGAGCTAATGCAAATGAGAATTCATTCTAGTTATGCAGAGCACGTAATGAATGCAAAATAGCTCCCTCCTATATCCAATGGATGCTTTTTTATTAGATTTCCCTTCTTTGTACTTTGCACGCCTCTGTTGCTGCATCTGTTAACACACGCTTCATTTTCCTTTCTACTGCTTTTGCAACTTGTGTTCTCACTTTGAGCCCCAGAAGTTGGCATGATGCTGCAGCAAGTAGTCCTGCTCTCTCACTGCTCCATTGACTATTCTGACTTTGGGTGGTGCCAGTGTGAAGTTCACACATCCTTCCTGCGACTGTGATGTTTCCTCCTGGCGCTTAAGTTTGCTCCCACATTCCAAATAAATTTGGTTGGTGTGTTAATTGGCAGGTAAACTACGACCAGTGTAATGGGTTGCATCGGAGGAGAGTTGATAGGTCCATGAGAGATATGAGTTTACAGGAAAGTAGGTGATTAACATGATTAATGGGATTGCTGGGAGAACCATCATCGAATCGGTGGGCTGGAAGTCCTTCTGTGTCGCAAGGAAATATGAGAAGCAAATGTGCAAAACTCGAAATCCTAGTCGGCTTCATATTAAGCCGGCTGATTAAGATATCAGCTTCCAACCTGCAGTTTCACATTGAAACCATAGACAGACATTTCCCTAATTTAAACTGATGGTGGACTGAAAATTCTGAAACCGTGTAAGAGAAAATGCTGTCCGAAGCTATATAACTTTTTTTTTTTCAATTTCCAGTGGAAAACTTCAAGAATGTTTTTAGATTTTTCAATTTCTAAAACTAACAGAATAATCTTTTGCCTCCTTTTCAAGCTCTCAGAATTATACTTTGCTACATAAGGTTAAGGTTAACAAAACACAATTCAACATATTCTGTTATCTAATTATTTGCTGACTGAATGCTATTTATATATGTTGAATAAGTGGCACTTTAGCCTCATCATCTTAGTCAGTGCAGAGCTGGACATGTAATCCTTTAATCTCTTTCCTAATTACCACACTTTACTGTCTGATTTCTGATTCAGACCCCTTTTCACATTGATAATCCTCTCTCTTGCTCCCACTTTTTGACTTCAAAATCTTCGGTGGTAAACCACGTATTCCATCCTTTGTTACACACATGGATATACACATACATGCACAGACAGACACACACAATCACACATACGAACCTCTTTTTGTCCTTGTCTTAGCCCCCGTTCTCACTGCCATCTGCCAACAGGTGTATGTTTGTGGCAGCACTATAATTAAATTGGAAACACAAAGAAGCTTCACACAAACGGTGATGGGTGTATGGAACAAGCTGCCAGAGGAGGTAGTTGAGGCTGGGAATATCCCATCGTTTAAGAAACTGTTAGACAGGTACATGGATAGGACAGGAGGGATTATCCATGTCCTATCCATGGAGGGATATGGACCAAGTGCAGGCAAGTGGGACTAGTGTAGCTGTGACATTGTTGGCCGGTGTGGGCAAGTTGGGCCTGTTTCCACACTATCACTATGAATATGACTCTAAGCTGAAGTGTTAAAATGAAATAATTAGCCATTCCATTTGTAATCTGTATGTTTTTAAAACAAGCCAAGAATACACATCTGCTTTGGGTGGAATAAATTAGTTAATGTGAGGTTTGTTGATATTCTGTAACCTAGGATATTATGACCTAAAACAGGCTTTCATTGTGACTTAAAACTACCTAAAGTATAGCAAAGAACATAAAGTGGTTTGTTTAGAATTTTGTGATAGGCTAATTTTGTGCAATGTATATTTTTACATACATTGGAACATAGATACAATTAACATTATGTTATTATTTAAATCTTGTTCTTTTTACGGCTTAAAAATGTTTGAATTAGTTTTTGCATAATTAATATGGCTCAATCCACGAAGGTAACTATGGATCAAGATGTGTTTTGTTGTCTATTTATTTGCTAGCTATGTACTATTTACGTAAGTCGAGTCTATTGACCAGTTAACCCTTTCAACTTAGTCAGAAGTCAGTATGTAATCTAATACAGCATAGATGATGCATTATTAACAATATACTTGAGACGAGATGCCACCCATCAGAACTTGTGACACAGGTGACGTTTAAGGACCTATTATTTGAGAGAGAGTAGAGTTCCCCGAATACGTTCATGCATTAAGCAGCGATAAACGTTAATTAATTAAATGCACATTTTATTTCATTACAGGAAATGTGCAGCAAGAATGGATGTTGACATTGCAAGGTTATTAAGTAGTGCAAAGGAATCTGAACATACAAGATTTTTTTCTGGGAGAAATGATGCACTATAATTGCTATTGTTTATATTAGAAAAACAGATTCTTGAATTTGATGAATTTTTTGTGACATTTTCACTATTGAAACCATTTGCTTTTCTGCCTATAGTGTGAAAGTGCACAAGAAATCATGGACAAACTTAAAGACCATTCGCTGCTAAAACAAGTTGAAAATCTGCAGACGGAAATTAGGAAAATGAAGATTTGGTCAACGTCCATCACTGACAAAAGAAATGAATTGGATGAAAAATTAGCTTCTCTTTCTGATACCATTGAAAGGATTGAAAAGAGTACGGTTCAAATATCAAATGATGTCACCACAAAGCTTTCAAGTGTCAGAACGGATATTCGACGGATATCTGGTTTGGATTCGGATATTAGTTTACTAAAAGATTCCCTGCATGAACTGGAAACTAAAGTAACTAGTGTAGAGAAGACAGCCATCCACAACATCGGGGACTTAATTGCAACCAGTGTTGAAAGAGTCACACAACTGAAGAATTTGGTGACTAGAAACACAGACAAAATTGTATTTCTGCAGAAGAAGTTGACCGAATTAAAGGCCGAAGATGATAAACTTTCGGACAGAATTTTTAGTTTGGAAAATAGTCGAGCTAAACTTCTGAAAGCAATTATGTTTGCTAATGATCTTAAACCTAAAGTTTTCAACTTAAAAAAGGATTTCTCTCTCATAGAGCCACAAGTGAACGATATTATTGGAAGGATTGGTCGTATTTCTTCTGATTTGCAGAAAAGAAATGTGGAAATTGTCAACTTGAGAAAAGAAATAACTAACTGCACTGTAAATTCAAATGAAAATCAGGGGACAAAAGATCAACAAAGTCAGGTTACTGCAATGGGACAGTAATTGTATATTTTCGCATCAGCAGGCGAAGTTATAGAATAATCTGAATCAGTAATTTGTATTCTTGTCAAACCGTTTGTTTTCTGTTACTACTGAGAACAGGTCATGCTGATATCTCAATTATTTCGTTCATTTACTACAATGTTAATGTCCAATGATGAAACTCAGAGCATTGGAGTGACATTCCTTCAGCAACCTACAGACATTTGGAATTTATACAGATACATTTTTCTGAATAAATTATGTTTCTTTTAAATGTTTTACATTACATAATTGTATCATTTTTGTTAGAATATTATCGTGTAGGTGTTTATTAAACATTTTATAGTTTATTTTGTTATCAGTTTTGGAAGTAACACATTGTTAAAGAATGAGAATAATCAGTAGCCACATTAGGTTAAAAGAATAGAAAATTCTTGAGCTTCCTCTTTCTGCTATTCTATCAGAGATGTTGTTTCCTACAAATGTGTTAACATTACTACTAAAGCTGGAATGAGAAGGATTGGACAGATTAGTTTGAAGTTAGTGTGCTTGTTACTTCATAAAGTAGTTTATGTGCCCAGAGTTGCTGATAATTGAGCCTCAACTTTTTATAGTTGTTGGAATTTTACCAACCTTCATCATTCAAGTAAACCAGCGTGAGGGATGCAAGTGTAGTTGTTCATAAAGTTTTTTGTTGCTTTTGTGATAAAATGCCCTAAATTATCTTATTTCTTCGGCATAATATGAAGAATCTCAGGTGAAGAACTGTAAATGTAACTCCTGGTTAATAGTGATCTGCATTGCCTCATGTTAGAATGCTGTTATGCTTTGCCAAATGGTGGCACAATTATTGTCTTTGTAATGGTTCAAAAATAAAAAATACAATAATATAACTTAATATATATACTCATTTATGTGTAGCGCCTAAAATTGCCATATTTGATCTAATATTTAGCTTTTTTAAGAACCAGAGAAAAAAATTATTTTAATGCAACTAAGTTAATGTAATTTTTAAAAATCAACGCATCTACCTATTATTGCCGTCACTATACTTTTGATATTTTCTTATAGGAAAAAGAATGATTATTTGTTAAAGTTACTGTGATGTGTTTTTCCTTAACAAATGTTCTCTCACTAAAAGTTGTTGATGATGTTTTCTCACTTGCAATACATTTTACTCGTCAGTAGATTCTATCTGAACCCCATCAGCAGCAGCCCTTTCAAGTCAACCTTTCAGATCTATTCGTTGTTGGCACAAGGAGATGGATGTAGTACTGTAGATTTGGCCTCAGCAAAAGTTTTATATAAATACTGCCTTGTGAGATTTCCCTGACATAACTCTCCAGCCCTCTTACAAATAAATTCCAACATACCATTGCTTCCATCGAAGATGGACCCAAAACGCTGGAGTATCTCAGCGGGACAGACACTGTCTTCAGTCTGAAGAAGGGTCTCGACCTGAAATGGCACGTAGTCCTACTCTCCAGAGATACTCCCTGTCCCACTGAGTTACTCCAGCATTTTGTATCCATCTGGAGGAAGGATATTCTTGCTATTGAGGGCGTGCAGCGTAGGTTTACTAGGTTAATTCCTGGAATGGCGGGACTGTCATATGTTGAAAGACTGGAGCGACTAGGCTTGTTATTGAAACGTGTAAGATTATTAAGCGGTTGGACACGTTAGAGGCAGGAAACATGTTCCCAATATTGGGGGAGTCCAGAACAAGGGGCCACAGTTTAAGAATAAGGGGTAGGCCATTTAGAACTTAGATGAGGAAAAACTTTTTCAGTCAGAGAGTTGTGAATCTGTGGAATTCTCTGCCTCAGAAGGCAGTGGAGATCAATTTTTCATATTTTTTATATTTCAGATAAAGCGCGGAAACAGGCCTTTTCGGCCCACCAAGTCCGCGCCGCCCAGCGATCCCTACATTTACCCAGTCAATTAACCTACATACCTGTACGTCTTTGGAGTGTGGGAGGAAACCGAAGATCTCGGAGAAAACCCACGCAGGTCACGGGGAGAACGTACAAACTCCTTACAGTACAGTACCCGTAGTCAGGATCGAACCGGAGTCTCCGGCGCTGCATTCGCTGTAAAGCAACAACTCTACCGCTGCGCTACTGCGCTCTCTGAATGCATTCAAGAGAGAGCTAGATAGAGCTCTTAAGGATAGCAGAGTCAGGGGGTATGGGGAGAAGGCAGGAACGGGGTACTGATTGAGAATGATGAGCCATGATCACATTGAATGGTGGTGCTGGCTCGAAGGGCCGAATGGCCTCCTCCTGCACCTATTGTCTATTGTCTATCTTCGGTGTAAACCAACATCTATCTATCTGTAGTTCCTTCTTACACACTTGGAGTGGGGAACTGGCACAGCAAAGTCTCAGCTGGTTGGGTAGTAACTGTGGGGATACCGAAGGTTGGTGCTGGGTCACTCAGATCCAGATAACCACTTGGTGGCTAGAAAATGTTTAAAGTGACGTGTCAGGCAGATGGAGAAATATTATTTGAGCTTAAAATGGCCATAAAGGCACCAGCCCCAAATTTGCTTCGTGGCTTTATTAAAATTCTGCCAACAATCGACAGGCCCAGTCAGTATGTCACCGAGTTACTATGCTGAGCAGGCCTGCGAACTAGAGGTGGGAGGTGGACAGTGCCAACGAGGATGCAGCAATCCCAGGAAATATTTCAAAGGCATCAACAGCAGTTAGATCTGCTACTCCTGAACCAACAAAAAAAGCTGAAATGTGTGGGATCCAAAGAAGTAATTTTGAACTAAGTTATAGTGTCAACAAGAGGTGTGTAATGAAGCATCTGACAGCCCTTTGACTCAGTGACACGAGTCACAGTGAATGTGTAACAAATTTCCTCAGCCAATTCAGCCAATTGTGTGAAGCAGCACAATTCAAGTACCTTCTATATCAGCCCATTCAGAGATTTAATCTTGACTTAGTGGGTGAATTTGTGCTGTGATATTCAAATTCAATGAGAGTTTATGTTTGCTATGCTTGCATAAAATCTGCATCTGTACAGAAAAGGAAATTAAGGACAATATGATGTTTGGGATGAATATTTGTTAATATTTAGAGGTTGATTCTACTGGTTTTCAGTGCAGAATTAAGTTTGTATCAACTGAAATTAGTTTCAAAATTATCATTTTATAACTGGATAATTGTACAATACATCATGGATGTTTATACAGTATTTCATTACAAAACTTTCCAATACTGTTTTTATTTTCCATTTTCTCAAGAGCTGAGGTTTATTAAAATTGGTGTTTGGTGGCTTATTGTATCCTGTTTAATGAATCTGATAGTTTATCAACATCAGATTGCAGTTCATTCAGTGAGAGCTTTAGGGATGACAGTTCATCCTCAGCGGTATTAGTCTTATCAGATTCTGAGATGAGGCTCTCCACAGATGCCCCTAAAACTTCCAGGTCATACTTGGCTTCATTGACTGAAGACCTCAGCTCATCCATAGATGTTTCCAATGATGATAATTTCTCAGGAAACTCTGATTGCATTGTCTCTTCCATTGAATTTAATACAGCTGCAACTTTCTTACTTTCTTCATCAATCTTGCCCACATTCTTTTCCAACTGCTTCAGCCTTTCATTGTGCTTGGACTCAATTTCCTCAGTCTGTTGTTGCTGATGTAATTCAAGAGCTTGCATTTCGTTTTGAAGATTATTAAGTGTTTCATTGGTTTCCAGACTTTGCAGACCTTCCAGGTTTGCTTTCTGTGTTTGAATCTCTTTGCTGAGTGACTCATGAGACTGAACAATACTTCTCACGGTGTCCTGCATTGAATCAAAATTGTAGAACTCTATTTTGTCAGATAAATGTGTTGCAACTGTGTTCAAAGCCATAATGTTTTCTTCTGTGGTGATTAATCGGGATTCAAGTTTTTCATTGTTCTTTTCTACATTCTCGGAAACGCCACCTGCTTCTGAAATCACGGTTTTTATTTGCTCATTCAAGCTTTTCTTTGTTTCCTGTAAATCTTGCTTACTTTGCTGAACCTCTTCAGATATATCATGGAGAGATTTTACAGTGTTGGAGACTGACTCTCTCAGTACATCATATGCAGATTGTTGTGAATATAGTGTACTTTTCAATTGATCATGTTTGGTGACTAAAGATGTCGTTTCTTGACTCTTTGCCTCAATAGTCATTTCTAATGAATCAATCTTTGATTTAATCTCATCAATGTCATTCTGACTCTTCCTCTGAAGTTCCGTAAAAACAGCAATGTTATCATGGATTGATTTGGTTAATTCAGTTAACCTTTCTTCTACTGTTTTTTCAAGAGATGTAAAATCCTTATTTCTAGCATTTCTAACATCTTGGATGCCATCAGAGAGATCTTGCAGTATTTCGTTCTGCAGCTTTTGAAGAGTTTCACCAATTTGATTTGTCTTGCTTTCACTCTTCGTGACAGCGTTGTTAGTTTTCTGCAGCTCCTGCTGATTGCCATGCAGCTCTGATTCCAGTTTGTTAATCACGACTTTCGTAGATTCCACCTGAAATAGATGAAACATTACACAGATGCTGGTGAATGAGGAGATTATAGAGTATAAACTGAGAATAATTTTACACACAGCTTTGTGGGAAAACCCCCACCACCACAAGAAATTGAATGGTTCCAAAGGTGGCTTATCACCATCACCTCCTCAAGGGCAATTAGGGGTGGTCAATAAATGCTTAGACTCGCATTTTGAGAAGTGAACAAGAGAAAGTAAAACTCTGTCCACTTGCGAATATGCCAATTTTCACTGTTGTAGGTACTTACCAAGGATAATTGGTTTCACACAGTCTAACACCAATCAGATTGATAAAAGAGGTTTTGCCACCTGGTCTAAAACCATCTAAAGTTAACAAACGTAGTATTGCTGATGCAGCAAGGTTTTCTGCCTTTCTTCTTCAATGCCACTGCAATGCTGTTCCATGTTACCAAGTTGACCACACTCCATGTTATAACCCAACGCAGAACTGTCAGCTAACAATGTGTGCAGTGCCATTTGACTGTATGACCACAGCTATCTTACATTTATTTTGTTAATTACAAAATTTGAAATACAACTTGTTACCCAAACATTTGTGATTTAAGTATTAACATTATATTAAGAATTTATTTGTTAGTCGTGCACAATTGAGGAGAAATTAAATTGGCAAAAAATGTTTTAACAATTTTTAGAAAACTAAATGACCAACAGATAGATTCTAACCTTCATTCTTTAAATTTACTTGGACTATTCACTTATAATTCGCCAAATCCCAGCCATCTCAGCTTCCAATACTGTCAAATATGGCTGGAAGCTACATATTACACAAATGAAAATAAATGAATTATAAAAATATATACAGTCCTCAGGCTCAGACAGATTTTAGTAATGCACTGCCAGACCAAGAGGGCTAATCATATACAGTGCCTGTTGCATGACTGCATGCACGGGTGCAAAAATCTATTGGATTCAGTCACTCCTTCAGAAAGCTCATATGAGAATTTTATTTTAAGTTGAATTACATAAAACAATGCAAGATGAAAATCAGGAATAATTTAACACAGGTTTTCGATGTTAGAATCTTACTGTATGCTGTTGTTTGGAATGTTCAAAGTTTATGATTCTCAAAACAATTTTATAGTCAAATAATATAATTTAAATGGTTACTTTGGACTTTTAAATTTAAAGGTGCAAAAATACATTTATAAAATGAACCAATCTTTAAAATCTCGATGAAAGATAGTTTCACAAAAATAAATCTAACAAATAGAAAAGCAAGTCAAAAAAGGCAATAGGTTTGGTACGTTGTTGAGGGACCCTTGGCCTCACTTTGCTCTGCCCCTTTCAACAGAGGTATGTGATAATTTATACCCAACTGAATAGGCAACATTGACTTGTTTTGCTCAATTCACCCACGATAATCCCTGGCATCATACCATTTCCTGCATGAAACATTCATTTGTAAGCCTAGGTCATCTACTTAGATTCTGGCAGAATTTTCAATCTCACTGCCTTCCAAATCTGGCATGTGTGTGTTACCCACAGAGAACATGAGTGGTCACAGTCTTTTTCTCAGGGTGGCAAACTCTAAAACTAGAGAACATGGATTTAAGGTGAGTGGAGGGAAGTTTAAAAGGGATTTGAGGGCAATTTGTTTTCACATGGAGGGGGTTGGTATATGGAACAAGCTGCCAGAGGAAGTTGTCAAGGTAGGGACAAATACAATGTTTAAAAGACACTTGGACATTGGGTAAAAAAAAGGTTTGGAGGGATATGGGCCAAAAGCAGGCATATGGAATTTGCCGAGAACGACATCTTGGTCAGCATGGATGAGTTGGACCAAAGTGTCTGTTTCCATGCTGTATAACTGTGAAATCATTTTTTTTTTAAATCAAACTGGCATCTATTGCAAATAAATGAAGGTAGTATTTTTTCAACTACTAATACTGTGGATATCCCTGTTCATACAAAAACGTTTTAATAAGGATTTTTGACACAAATAAAATGACACAAACAAACCAAATACGAAACATATGCTTTATTTTATTGCTGACATATGCTTTAAAGTTTGCATTGCCTCATGGTACAGATATGCTGACACCAAATGTGCAGCCTCACGTTGTAAATTTTAACAGTTATCAGCAGAGGTGAGATGATAACATTAATATTTACATGGAGCCCTCAGCTCTGACAACCATCCCAAAGCATTTAACACCTCTGTGCTGCTTTCAGTTTGTAGGGGTAACAGCAGTGTGCAATTGTGTAAAGCTTGGCTACTAGCTCCTCTTTTCTCATTCAGAAAATGTTCAATGATCCACCAGTCATGTCAGTTTGTAAAATTCTGACTCTGTTACAAATTAAAGTGCACACCTATCAGATGCAGATTTTATTCTGTATATTGTAGACTATGCAGGTTTGTTTCTTGCAAATTCTTTGTAAAAAAAAAGAAATTCTCAGAATCCTGTGTGCCCAGACTCCAACAGATATTCTTCATTTATTGTCTCCATTATTTTGATGGTAAATCTTGCCATTTATTGCTGACAAGAGGAACTGCAGATGCTGGAATCTCGAACAAAACATGAAGTGCTGGAGGAAGGTCAGGCATCTGTGGAGGGAATGGACAGATAATGTTTCGGTTCGGGTCCCTTCCTCAGGCTGGTTGTAGAAGTGGTGGAACACTGAAAAGAGAGGTGGGGACAGGACAAAACCTGAGAAATGGTACGTGGCTATATTTAAATGGAACTGGAAGCCATGTGAGGCAAGATGGCAATGCAGGCAGATAACTCAATGCCACCAGATCCAAATGCCTGAAAAGTTAGAACTTAAAACAGTGCAGCACAGGAACAGCCCCATTTGTCCCACGATCGTTTCATTCCCTGCATATCTATGTGCCATGCTAAAATCGCTTAAATGCTGCTATCGTATCTGCTTTCACTACCACCCCTGTCAATGTATTCCAAGCACCTACAAGCCTCTGTAAAAAAAAACTGCCTTGAGTCAGGAGTCAATAGTGTTTTATTGTCATATGTCCCAGATAGAACAATGAAATTCTTACTTGCAGCCTTGCACATCTCCTTTCAACTTTCCATTTTCTGAACATAACGCTATGCTCTTTAGTATTTAATGTTTCTACCATAGGAAAAAGATTTTGACTATATCTAAATCTCAAATAACTTTATAAACTTCCATCAGGTCTCATCCTCTTTCACTCCAGAGAAAACAATCCAAGTTTGTCCAACTTCTAATCCAGGCATCATTCAGGTAAACCTTTTCTGTGCACTTTCCAAAACCTCTACAGCCTTCCTGTAAAAGGGTGACCAGAACTACATACAGTATGCCAAATGCAGTATGCCTCCACCCCCCAAACAATCTAAGAAGCTGCAATATGACCTCCTGACCCTTTTACTCAATGCTTCAGCCTTTGAAGGCAAGTATACCATAAGCCATAATTCCTTCTCTCCTTAGATGCTGCATGCCTTGCTGAGTTACTTCAGCATTTTGTGTCACCCATTCCTTCTCTCTGGAGATGCTGCCTGTCCCGCTGTCACTCCAGCATTTTGTGTCTGCCTTCTTTACCACTCTGCTTGTGTTGCATCCATGAGCAGGTCAAGTTAGCCACTTCAAGCTTGTGCATTAATACTGCATCTACCTTACCAAAACTGTGAAGGTCTTTAACTATTTCTCGAACATTTTAACATTTTCAGGTTTAGAATTCACAAATAAGCCTGACAGGGAATATGACCATTGAAAGAAACTTGGCCCCAATGTTTGAAATTGATTTGAAAAGGTTGAATATTGATAGAGTTTCAGCAAAATAATCAACTGTTTCGACAAGAGCATAAAGATATATAAATATTAATGACACTCTTGGGAGGAGGGTTTGACAGTCTTAGATGAAGTGAAAATTGTGAATGATTGCACCATTGATTAAAGTAGACTGAGGGGACACATAGTACTGATGCAGTTCAGCTGCTCTGCCAACTATACTCAAAAAATATATAATTTAATTGAAGAAAGAACATGCAGCTATTCACATAGTGTATAATGGCATTAGCATTTCCAGCAGCCCACATCAGAGGCATGAATGCTCTTCTGCAAGAATCTAGATTACAGGATGGCTGAAATATACATAATATGATGAAAACACACAATAGGCCAGGGAGCATCAGTGAATCTCAGATGCAAGACCACTCGTTAGAACTGGAAAGTGGACAGGTGAGTGGTTATTGCAAAAGAAGCTCCTGGTATCGTGGAAGGGTCGAATAAAAAAGTGTCTGTGCAAATAAAAAGACAATGTGTAAACCAGTACAGAAGAAATATATGAAATTGAAATGGAAAAACCTGACTAAAGGAGGAACTGGACTGGCAGCTTAATGTTCCAGTATACAGGTGCTGCAAGTGAGATGGAGGTGGGGGTAAAAGAGGAGGAGTTGCTTTACTGATTAAGGAGAACTTCACAGCAACCATCTGAGTTGACTTCACTGAAAAATGGAAATTAGAGTAGATAAGTGCAGAACAATATTGTTCCAACCTATGTGAATGGTTCCCATGTTGGAGACGGGCTACATGGCCGCTGTTTATTAGGTATGGCGATCACGTTGGATTTTGGGGTCGGGTGCGGTCTTAAACTTGTAAAAACACATTCATTATAAAAAGGAAGTAAATCAATCTCTAAAATATTTTAAAAGCGATAAAGTTCAATCACAAGACTTCAGAGCAGAGCATGTCTCGAAGCCTGGCTGGAACTGCAAATGGGACAGAGCATGCACTTACCTGTTGAAGAACAGTTTCCATCTTCTTCGCCAGTTCATTGCTTTGAATGGACGTCTCTTCGTTCCTTTGGTGAAAATGGTTGATCTGCTCCGAGAGGCTGTAGATATAGCAGCCGAAAGCTGCCACGCTCGCAGCCAGGACTACAAAGAGCATGACATTCACCACCTTCCCAATGGCCGAGGCCGACTCTGCCCCCCCTTTGCCGCCCTTCGAGCCCCTCTTTGCCACGTCATCCTGTGGACTGGGGGACCTGCGATCGGAATGACTTTTACTTTTTTGCTTCATGGAAGTCATACCGCAAATCAAATAAAAGGCCAAGTCGGGCGCTGTGGGACCACTGGCTCCAGCAGGTTGTGAACAGGGCGCTTGCACCAAATGCTACTCTCTGAGAGGCGCAGGAGGAGCATCAACGCGAAGGTTGGGCTGAACCTCAGAAGTTGCTTAAAACTCTGATCCTTTCAGCGCCGCGGGCTCTCTGGGATCGCTGGCACGTTGGAGTGATTTGTGTCGGTCGAGGACTGCGGCTGCCACGTACTCTGGGAGGGGAGGCTTGTTGAGATGTACAGCTCACTCCAGTTACATCACGGTTTCAGAGACCACAACTCCAGTGGATTTGAACCATTCGGTACTTTCCTTGATGCCGTGGCGCCGCATTCGTTTCTCCTTTTATTAGCTTAATTATAACGTGTTTACTCGTTTCAGGTTTTTTTACATTTCCACGTTGTCATTCAGGAACAATATTTTATTTCGGTTAAACCGCCACATACAGTCAGTAGGTAGCGCCGACTCCCCGCACTCAGCGCCTCTGCTGCAGCTTTTGTTTAACCGTCCACCGTTCCTCATTATTAAATAACGCTAGAAACGGGCGGTCACAATCCGGCGGTTACAGTCCACTTACTAGAAGCGGATTAACGAGCCTTGTCGATGCTGCCTGGCCCGCTGCGTTACTCCAGCACCCTGTGTCCTGTCTTGTGCTGTTTCTGCTTTGGATCATCGTCCCGCAGATAGTTGGAATTCCTTTGCGCTGCCATTAGCCGATCCACACAACGTGGCACAACCCTTCAGCTCAGTGCAAGCGAGACCCGCACCCCTCGGCCACAGCCTGGCAGACCCGTGGAGGCTAAAGCATCTGCCGACGATTACAGACACAAAAAGCTGGAGTAACTCAGCAGGACGAGCAGCATCTCTGGAGAGAAGGAATGGGTGACGTTTCGGGTCGACACCTTTCTTCAAATGTCACCCATTCCTTTTCTCCAGCCTGTCTTGCTGAGTTACGACAGCTTTTTGTGTCTGCCTTCGGGTTAAACCAGCATCTGCAGTTCCTTCGTACACATGCAGATGATTATATCGACTACTGCTAAAGAGCATGTGTTAATATGCTTCTTTCCTCTTTGATTATAACAGTACTGTACAAATACTTTGGAGCGCATATTAACATGTCATCGCGTTAATATCTCGGACTATGTGATAAATTATAGAACATGCGATATAGACGCAGGAGTGGGATGTCCGGTCCGTTAGCTCTTCCCCACAACTTACTAAGATCCTGTCTACTTATAATCTTCGTTTTGTCTTTTCGTAGACGATAACACTGAAGACACAACCGATATTAATGCATAAGAGTAATACGCCCCAAAGTATATCTCGGGACCAATTACTTTTTCGCACCGGGCCCTCGATATTTGAAAAATAGCCACGGTGACGTTAGAGTTCCTCCAAATTAGAGCAAATAGCGACGTCCCACATATCGCACTGACACGATTCCCAGTCTATGTCACACTTCACCATTTCTGTTCACCTCTTCTCCCAAAAGCGAAAGCCCGGGGCAGTATGTCATAAACGAAATAAAAAGTGGTGAGATTAATATTTTGTGCCCCTCAAATATTAAATCATTTGCTTGACGTGGCAATAAACCACTGTAAGTCACAAGGAATGTGCAGACATAACGCGGTGCTCTGAATACACGGGAGAACGCGGGGAGGGGGAAACAAACGAGGAGCTGAAGAAACTTTGAAACAAAGAACTGCAGATGTTGGTTAGTACACAGGTCACAAAGTGCTGGAGCACGTTAATATATCCGACAATATGTTGCAAGCTATAAAATGAGACGTGTACATGCAG
Organism: Rhinoraja longicauda; assembly: GCF_053455715.1. Taxonomy (NCBI): domain Eukaryota; kingdom Metazoa; phylum Chordata; class Chondrichthyes; order Rajiformes; family Arhynchobatidae; genus Rhinoraja; species Rhinoraja longicauda. The sequence continues at coordinate 22,484,368 of NC_135975.1, forward strand.
GAGCTCCACCATTTTCTTTGTTTGGAATGGGAGTAAGCACGCCATTGGCACCGCATTCATTTCTCAGTATTGACGATCGTTCAACATTGCCAAGAAACTGGTAGCGCTGTGTAGCACGAAAGACACTGATCCGAGAGGACACGTTTTTACAAACGTCCACAGATTACTTGAGTGTCTGGATTTGGAGAAAACGTTGAAAGACTGGTAGAATTAACAGCCATCTGGAATCAATTGGCATAGCGAAACGAATCGGATTTTATTGCATTGTGCAACTTCAGGCGTTTTGTGGGAAAGGCACTATATTTTAATTATAAAAGACACAAAGTCAGGCAGGATCTCCGGAGAACATGGAGAGTCGACGTTTTGGTTAGGGACTCTTCTTCAGACAGATTGTAGTTTTGGAAAGAAAGATGGAAGAGAAATGAGGGCAGGACAAAACATGGAAAGCGATAGGTCGCCGATTCATGTCTTCCAGAGATAGACACAAAAAGCTGGAGTAACCGCGGGTCAGACAGCATCTCTGGAGAAAAGGTGACGTTTCGGGTCGAGACCCTTCTTCAGACTGAGAGTCAGGGGAAAGGGAAATGGAAGATATAGACGGTGATGTGGAGAGGTGTAGAATAAATGAATGAAAGCTATGCAAAACGTAACGATGATAAAGGAAACATGCCATTGTTAGCTGTGTGCTAGGTGAGAACGTGTAGAGGCAATGATGTCTGACCCGCTGAGTTTCTCCTGCATTTTATCTGAAAACCAGGATCTGCAGTTGTCTGAAGAAGGGTCTCGACCCAAAACGTCACTCATTCCTTCTCTCCATAGACGCTGGCTGTCCCGCCAGTTACTCCAGCTTTTTGTGTCTATCTGCAGTTCCTCGTGTCAACACTGGATTTTGATGATGTTAAGAAACTTGAGTTCACGTAAATTTCATCAGTTCCCATGCAGCCAATCGCAGATAACTCCAAAGTTAAATAGAATAAATCGATGGACCACAGTGACATTTGGTGGCTTAGTTGCGGCAGAGTACTCTAAAGATTTCTGAGACTACGTACCAAAAGTGTCATTCAGGATTTAAAACGGCAGGCCCGTGAAAGAACATTTAGCTTGCCAAGGAAGTTCATTTCTAAACACGACACAAAGTGCCTAAACTCCCTTTCTAACCGATCTAATCCAGGTTTTCAATGACCTCAACATTAACTTGCTGGGCACAGGGATACCACGCTGCAAAGTGAAAGTGTTCGCAATTAAGCACAGCTGTTCAGTATACAGTCATTGCGTTATATGACTGTACAGCACGGAAACAGGCCCTTCGGCGCACTTTGTCACGCCGACCAAGTTGGCACATTGGGCTGGTCTCGTTTGCCTGAATTTGTCTAAACCCTTCCTATCTATTTTCTGTCCAATCAGCTGGGAGATTGTGCAACTCTCAGGCAGAACCAAGCTCTGCGAAACGATTTTCCAAGAGCATTGCAAAATATCGCATTGTAAGAAAAGCAGTTTTCATATTTCCTTACAAAAGGAAAAGAAGTTATTCGGCCCAGAAAGTCCAAGCTGTGTCCCAGAGCTACTGCATCAACCGCGTCCCCCCCCCCCCCCCCCTCCCCCCTCCCCCCTTAGTATTCTAACATGTTCTCTTGCACATCACCATGAACACCAGCAACCATTGACTGAGAACAATTTATAGAAGCAAATTCATCCAACGACCAGCATATCTTTGGGATTTGGGAGACCCGATGAAAACTCACGCGGTCACAGGGACAAAAGGTCTGGGTGTTAGAATTGAGCGAGCGTTTCCACCAACGCAATGCTGATGCGAGCTTCTTTGACAACCTGTTGGTGTTGATTAAGTAGCACGATTGCTACAGGTAGAACCTACTGGTGTCCAGACAAGTAACGCTGTGAAGGCCACGTACGACGGAGTGCATTGTACCAGCGCCTTCCTTGGTGAGAAATTTTATGTCTGAAAGAAAACTGCGTACGATCTCATTATTACGTTGGATTCATGGACAGACATTTTCTGGGGTGTGGATTAACAAATCAAGATAATCCAACAATCAAAAATAATAGCAAGTGCTGGAGTAACTCCGGGTCAGGCAGCATCTCTGGAGAACATGGAAGGGTGACGTTTCGGGTCAGGACAACAATCATCTGCATTCTGGAGTGTGCATTGATGAATCCAATATGACCCCAGACATCAGCCTCTTGTCAGCAAGAATCAAGTTTACTTGAGTTTAGTTTAGTTTATTGTCACGTGTAATGAGCTACAGTGAAATGTTTTAGTTTAAACCAAGTGTTTAAACCACACTGAATGTACCGGATAATTGGAGCTCTAAAATCCTAGATGGCACTGGATTAAAAAAAACTTGGTGGGGTCCAAATTCTAAAATTCCACAGGTCTCCTGTGGTACGACACACCTGGAGCACAGCAGACTACTTTGATCTCTATATACTGTATGTGACTAATGGATACCAGACTTGGATACAATCAGTGTTGCCGTGCTATTTTCTAGGTGCCGGGGCTGTCACTGTTGCCCGTGCGGCCGCTGTTAAATTCCCCGCTAGTTAAAGTTTCCTACATGGAATGGGTTGTTTTGAGGAAGGGTCGGACCCATAATTAAGAAGAATGAGAAGGAATCTCAATAAAACATAAACAATTCTGGCAGGGCTTGACATGAGGGTGATTTCGCTTTTGGTGGAGTCTGGAACCAGAGGACAGAACTGCATTAAAAGGGACTGACCACTTATGACTTAAAGAGGAATTTCTTCCCTGTGAGTTGTGAATAAAGGGATTCTTTATCCCATTTTACTGTGATTGCTGAGTCATTAGATACATTCAAGGCCAAGAAAGGGATTTTGTGCTTCCTGATGACTTAATGTCTACAACTCTCCTGGTGTCAAGAATTCCATTGACAACTATTCTGAGACAAAATTACTCCTTTTCGCACTCTTGTGGTTGAACCGTGTCCTCAGACTGTACTTCTTTCTTTGATGCTGCCCAGCAGGGAAAATATCTTCACTACCCACCTTGTCAAACCTCCTCAGAATCTTACACATTTCAACGAGAAAGTTTTTCTCAGCTTTCGAGAATCATGTTTACTTTGCTGAAAAAAGGACAGTCATTGTTTTTTTGTTAAGTATTTAGAATATGTGCTTTGGCAGGTTATTCTGCTTTTTTGTAATGTATGGCATTTGTTTCATGAACATATTTTGTTTCTATTACGTGCGATGGATTTATGACCAAAAAGCAATGATTTGTAAATCTTTGAATTAAAATATGTCTCACTTTAAAGGAAATGCTCTGTATTTGTCCTTACATAAATGAATAATATCTCATGCAGTCCGTCTGTCTTTTGTGTTTTTTGTTGTTTTTGTCTGAATTGTAGTTTAATATGATGTAGTGTTGTATGTTATGTTTTGGGGGGGGGGGTGGGAGGGAACGGGAACTGTAACATTCTCTCTCCCGAACGGAGACACGACCTTTGTTCTGTGTCGTGTCTCCGTTCCCGCTGCGGCCTACCACCGGCCATGCACCTGGGACCACCTGGGGCTCTGGTTTGCAGAGCCCGCGGCCCGGACTCACCACCTGCGGCGGTGGCTGCCTGCGGATGCTGCGGGAACGGCTGCGACTCGTCTCCGGAGGCTCCGGCGCGGGCCGCGTGGATGTCGGAAGCCCGCAGGCCCCTGGATGGGGGCCGACATCGGGAGCTCCGGCAGCGGCAGAGGCAGCGTGTTCGCCTGCCCCGAATCGCGGGACTTGGGTCGGCCCACCACGGACCTTTCACCGTCCGGCGCGGCCTGAAATAGGCCGCGGGATTTTTCACCGCCCACCCCGACGTGGCAACTCCAACAGCCTGACCGTGGGACAAGACGGCAGGGAAGAGAAAAAGACATTCTGGCCTTCCATCACAGTGAGAAGGGACTGGAGGAGACATACTGTGATGGATGTTTCTTTTTGTTTGGTGTTAGTTGTGATTGTATGTGTTATTGCATTTTTATTGATTAATCTTATTGGTCTTATTGTTCAACTGCGGGTAATGTTTCATTTCACTACACATTTATGTGTATGTGACAAATAAACGACTATTGACTATTGATTGACTATTGATAATTGGTATAATTTTAGTACCAGGTATGTAAAGGTTTTCTCTATACATTTATTTTTTTCAGAATGTAATCACATTGCAGAGAAAACAACCAACAATACTATGTACAAAATATATTCATAAAGAATCCATAAAGCCACAATATTAGGAAAGAAACTGATCTGAAGTGGCCAGGTACAAAGTGCAGCTACAACAGTAGTTCAAAAGGTTAGGAATCCTGTGGTGAGTAACTCATCTCCTAACACCCCATATCTATCTACCATCTGCAGACACAAAAAGCTGGAGTAACTCAGCGGGACAGGCAGCATCTCTGCCATCAGCTATCTACCATCTACAAGGTTCAAACCAGGAGTGTGATAGTATACTCTCAACCTTCCTGGGTGAGTGTAGCTCCAATAAGACTCAAGAAGCTCTATACAACACAGGACACAGGAGCCTATTTGATATGCATTCCATTTGCACACATGACCACAGGCGACTGCAGCAGCAGTTTGTACCATTTACAGGATGCACTGCGGCAACTCACCAAAATACCTAGGCAACAATTCCAAACTCGCAATCTCTACCAGCAAAATGGACAAGGGCAGCACAAGCATTGGAACACCACCACCAGGAGGTTGCCCTGCAAGCTACACAATATATTATAGTTCCCTAGCCATTGATCGGTCAAAATCCTGGAACTAGCTCCCGAATAGCATTATGTGTAAGAAGGAACTGCAGATGCTGGTTTAAATCGAAGATAGACACAGAATGCTGGAGTAACTCAGCGTGACAGAACTCCCTTCTTAATAGCAATGTGGTGTACCCACCCTCACAGATTGCAGCAGTTCATGGCACCTTCTCAGTAGCATTGTTGGCTCAGCCTTTGAACTCCCCACCCTTTGACTAAATAAAAAAAGATAAACGGATTAAACAATAAGTATATATTCAAAACAGAACTCGCCCTTCATTGGAAAACAGCAATAAAAACATATTACCTTAAAAGAGAAAATAACAAGATCTACTGTATGCGAGGGAAAACTGACCTGTTGCATCATTGTCTGCTGTTGCTCAATCGGTAGGAGCCTTGTCGCTAAGTCAGGAGTTAATGGATCTAGGTCTCACTTCAGCAAACTATACACAAAAAAATAGGATTGGTATTGGTTTTGTGATGGATATTCACCATGCAGGCCCCTAGGGTTTATTGCTAAGCTCAGTTTTCTAGCACAGCAACAAAAACTGATAACACAACAGCAGAAAACTGACCTAGGTTCAGAAGCTTATTGTAAATTAAGATAAGCACACTTACCCATCATTTTGACACTATCAAGAGAAACAATATGTGTACGGCGTCTTTAAGATTATGACCCTCCTATTCTAAGAACTGGTAAATGGGATGCATGAGGTCCACAGTAACCGTATCAAGATTGTGATGTGGCCCGTGTTGACCTGGTTGGGCCAGGCCATCCACGGCCACAGCAAAGCAGCACATGCAAATGATGTCAACTAGTAGAAAAATAGTACATATATTAGAAAACAAGAGGGTGCTGTTTAGTGTATGACAGGTCGATTTGAGAGTCTGGTAACAGCAGGGAATAAGCTGTTACTGAATCTGGTGGTATGTGTTTTCAAGTTTTTTATCTTTTGCCAGATGGGAGAGGGGAGAAGAGAAAATGACTGGGGTGTGAGTGGTCCTTAATTATGTGAGTTGCTTTCCTGAGGCAATGTGAAGTATAGATGGAGTTAATGAGGAGGCTGGTTAGTGTAATGGGCTGGGCTGCATCCACAACCCTGCAATTTAATGCAGTCTTATATATATATATATATGTGTGTGTGTGTGTGTGTGCATGAGTGTGTGTGTATGTATGTGGACTTTTTTTCTCGTTTATTATATGTGCTGCTGCAAGTACGAATTTCATTGATCTATCTGGGACATATGACAATAAAACACTCTTGAGTCTTGACTTGAATGTAAGTGGAAATTAATGGCATCATCCTCAACAGCATCAATGTACTGAAGGATCTTGAAGTCCAGGTCCATTACTCATGAAAGTAGCAACACAATTAGGGTGGTAAAGAAGGCATATGATATGCTTGCCTTCATAGTTTGGGGCATTGAATATAAGAGTCCATCAGGTGGCGCCACCAGCACTGGATACCTCGCCAACAGTCTGTCTGTCCTTTCTACTGTTTTTATTATTTTAAGTTTGTGTTAAAAGTATGTTTTAGTGTTTCTTGGTTTGTTTTATGTGGGGGTGGGGGAATTGGGGGAAACATTTGTTTTCAATCTTATGCGATTTTTCTCCGTATCGTATCTCTGTCCCCACTGCGGCCTAACATCAAGGAATTGACGGCCTTTCCTGGAGACCGGTCCGGTGCTTCAAGCCGTGGGCACGGCGCGAACTTTAACATCGTGGAGCTTGCGATCCTTTGCCGAGGATCGACTGTGGAGTGCTCCAACCGCGGGGCCTGTGCACCTTAACATCGTGAAACCCACGGTCTCTGGTAAGAAGAGGCCGACTTGGGAGCTCCATGCCACGGATAGTGTTTCAACCATCCCGACACGGGGGGTTTCGATCATCCTGATGCGAGGGCTTCGGACAATCGGCAGCCGGCGACTGCGGATGGTTCAACAGCCCCGACCATGGGTGATCAAAGAGGAAGCTGATTGAATTTTATTGCCTTCCATCACAGTGAGGAATGTGGAATCCGCTGCAGTGGATGTTTATGTTAAATTTTATTTTACGTGGCTGTGTGTCTTGATGCTTTTTACTTAGTATGGCTGTATGGTAACTCAAATTTCACTGTACCTTAATTGGTACATGTAACAATAAATTGATCTTGAAATCTTAAAATCTTGAGTCAGGGAGCCATGATAATAATAATAATAATAATGCATTACATTTATATAGCGCTTTTCATACACTCAAAGACGCTTTACAGGGATTTAAAGAACATAGGGAAGTGAATAAATAGATAAATAAGTAAACGAACAGAGAAAGGAGACAGAAGGTGAGGTGACCTTCAGTGGTTGAAGGCAGTACTGAACAGGTGAGACTTCAGTGATGTTTTGAATGTGGTGAGTGAGGAGGAGTCTCTGACGGTTTGGGGTAGTGAGTTCCATAGGGTGGGAGCAGCGATGGAGAAAGCCCTGTCCCCCCAGGATCTGAGTTTGGTCCGGAGAGGGGGGGATAGGAGATTGGCAGCAGCAGAGCGGAGGGTGCAGGTGGGAGTGTGCCTGTGGAGGAGGTCAGTCAGGTAGGATGGGGCCAGGTTATGGAGGGCTTTGTAGGTCATGAGGAGGATTTTGTACTGAATTCTCTGGGGGATGGGGAGCCAGTGGAGTTTGTAAAGGACGGGGGTGATATGGTCACGGATCGGGGTGTGGGTGAGTAGACGGGCAGCGGAGTTTTGAATGTATTGAAGTTTACTGATGATTTTTGAAGGTGCGCCATAGAGGAGGCTGTTGCAGTAGTCCAGACGGGAGGTGATGAAGGCGTGGATGAGGGTTTCTGCAGCTGTGGAGGAGAGGGATGGACGGAGACGGGCAATGTTTTTGAGGTGGAAGGCTGTCTTTGTGATGTGTTTGATGTGTTTGTCGAAGGAGAGGGTTTGATCAAAGATGATTCCAAGATTCCGGATGTGAGGGGAGGTGGATACTGGGAGACCATCAATGTTGAGGATGAAGTTTTGGGTGGATTTGGTGAGCGATTTTGGACCAATGATGATGATTTCAGATTTGTTGCAGTTGAGTTTGAGGAAATTTGATTGAAGCCAAGATTTTATTTCAGTGATGCAGTTTGTCAGTGTAGAGTGTGTGGTGGTGGAGATTGACTTGGTGGAGATGAGGAGCTGGATATCATCGGCGAAGCAGTGGAAGTTGAGACCATGACGGCGGATTAATTGACCAAGGGGGAACAGGTAGAGGATGAAGAGGAGGGGGCCAAGGACTGAGCCTTGGGGGACACCTTGGGGGAGGGGAGCGGTGGGGGATTTACAGTTGTTAATGGAGATGAACTGGTGCCTGTCAGAGAGGTAAGATTTGAACCAGGATAGGGCTGTGCCGGTGATGTTAAAGGAGGTTTCAAGTCGGGTGTATCTTTATAGGACTTTGGGTAGGCTGCATTTAGAGAATTGTATGCAGTTCTGATCACCCTATTACAGGACGGATGTGTAGGCTTTGAAAAGGGTGCGGATTAGGTTTACCAGAATGTGCCTGGATCAGTGGGTATTACCTACAGGGTGAGGTTGGACAGACTTGGAATGTTTCCTCTGGAAAGCTGGAGACCTGATAAAAGTATATAACATTATGGGTGGCAGGGATAGTCAGAACCTTTTTCCCATGATGGAAAAAACAAATACGAGAAGGCATAGATTTAAGGTGAGAGGAACAAATTTTAAAGGAGATGTGCAGGGCAAATATTTTGCACTGTGGATGGCGAGTGCCTGGAACACGCTGCTGGGGGTGGTTCAATTGTTCTTTTATTATCACATGTACCAAGGCACAATAAAATTCTTTTTTTGCATACTGATCAGAAAGAATCTTGCTGTACACATTTACAATCCCTGATTAAGTACAGAGTCAGACACAATCGTGGCATTTAGGAGGCTTGGATAGGCATATGTTGGGAATGGAGGCATATGGGTAATGTTAAGGCAGAGAGCAGTTGGGTTTGGTATCATTTTCAGCACAGACATTGTTTTTGTGCAGTACTGTTCTACGTTCTAAGTTCAGCTATTTTGTTTTACTGACATTGAGGAAGAGGTTGTTGCTTTGATACCATGATGTTAAGTTCTCCATCTCTTTCTTATATTCCACCCCGTCATTGTTCATGATCCAGTCCAGTACGGCAGTGCCATCTGGAAACCTGTAGAGCAGAATTTGGCTGCAGAATCATGAGTGTGTATGCAATATAGCCAGGGGCTGAGAACTCAGTCTTGCGTGGCATGGGTGTTAGAATTGTCACGGAGGACGTTTTGTCGTATATCCTTACTGATTAGGTATATGGATCAGGTAGTCAAGAATCTGGTTGCAGATGAGGGTGTTGAGTTCTAGGTTCCAAAGTTTGGAGATGAGGTTGGTTGGAATTATAGTGTTGAAGTCAGAGCTATATTCATACAATGGAGTCTGATGTAGGTGTCCTTGTTATCCAGATGTTCCAGAAATGAGTTTAGGGCTTGTAGGTAAGAAGTAAGGTAAGGTAGAAGTAAGAAGCATCAGATATCTCATTAAAACTTACAAATTTGTGGAGGGCTTGACAGGCTGGATCCACGTTGGATATTTCCCCCCATCTGAGAAATCTAGCACCAATGATAGTTTGAGAATAAGGAGACGGTCATTTACATCTGAAATGAGGAGAAATTTAAAAGGGTGTAAACCTTTGGAATAACCCCCCTCCGGGTTTATGGTACTCAAAGATAATGCTCTTTCACCAGAGATTAAGGGAATGAAGGATTGGTGTTATACATGGTGAATTAATGGTGTTGGAAAATTGCACTTAAGTAGAATCTCAGTCCTAATCTTGTTGACAAAATTGATTGAAAGAGCCGAATGGACTATTATGCTAATTTTTGTCCAATTCATGTGCCAAGTGTACGTGGTGCCGAACATAAATGATGATAGCGTCTACCACCTTAGAAACAATTCATCTGACCTGTGGCAAATTCTGCGGGTCCACACTCATCGGTCACCTTTGCCCCCACAGTGAAAGCAAGTCTTTCTCGATCGGGGGGATCTCCGAGGAAGAGCTGCATTTATCAGTATCTGCACTCTTCTGAGAGGTCAGATACTGGAACTAGCACAAAACCTGGATAGATCGGTTATTCATTCCAATTCCTCTCTTTTCCAAAACACAAAATGCTGGAGGAACTAGGAGGTCTGGTGGCATCTGTGGAGGGGATGGACAGACACCTGACATATGATGAAAGAATGGGTCGATTGGGCTTGTATTCACTGGAATTTAGAGGCATGGGAGGGGATCTTATGGAAACATATAAAATTCACAAAGAATTGGACAGGTTAGATGCAGGAAAAATGTTCCCGATGTTGGGGGAGTCCAGAACCAGGGGTCACACATTAAGAATAGGGGGTAGGCCATTTAGGACTGAGATGAGGAAAAACTTCTTCACCCAGAGTTGTGAATCTGTGGAAATCTCTGCCACAGAAGGCAGTGGAGGCCAATTCACTGGATGTTTTCAAGAGAGAGTTAGATTTAGCTCTTAGAGCTAAAGGAATCAAGGGATATGGGGAAAAAGCAGGAACGTGGTACTGATTTTGGATGATCAGCCATGATCATATTGAATGGTTCGAAGGGCCAAATGGCCTACTCCTGCACCTATTTTTGTGTTACTAAGGTTTGGGTTCGGGACCTTTCTTCAGACTGATTCCACTGTCAACCCAAGTCCTGCTCTGCCTCAAACATCTCACTCTGATTGGTGCTAAAAGCCTTGCCCTGCAGGCCTCCTTCTGACTGCCGTTAGCCATGACCAGAAGCGATTGGTGATTCCATTTGCGCCGCAGTCCTCGCTGTGGCTCACTTTGCTCAGGCCCCGCTCTGTTTGCCGCTGCTCTCTTCCCGTTATGATTTGCTCCGCCGGCCTCCCCCCGACAGCTGCTCTCTCTGCCCGCACTGATTGGTGCTGATCGTTGCCCCGCAGGCCGCGCTGTGATTTGCGCCGCCATTTGCCCCGCACGCCTCCCCCTGACTCATCAGTTTGAAGGGTCTCGACCCGAAGTGTCACCCATTCCTTCTCTCCTGAGATGCTGCCTGTCCCGCTGAGTTACTCCAGCATTTTGTGTCCCCCTGACTGCTGCTGCGCACTGCTCTCTGCCCGGCACTGATTGATGCTGATCGTTGCCCCGCTGTGATTTGCGCCGCCATTTGCCCCGCATGCCTCCCCCTGACTGCTGCTGCGCCCTCCCCTCTGCCACGCATTGACTGGTGCTGATCTTTGAGCCGCCATTTGCCCCGCACGCCTCCCCCTGACTGCTGCTGCGCCCTCCCCTCTGCCCCGCACTGACTGGTGCTGATCGTTGCCCCGCAGGCCCCGCTGTGATTTGCGCCGCCATTTGCCCCGCACGCCTCCCCCTGACTGCTGACCTCCCCTCTGCCCCGCACTGACTGGTGCTGATCTTTGCGCCGCCATTTGCCCCGCACGCCCCCCCCCCCTGACTGCTGCTGCGCCCTCCCCTCTGCCCCGCACTGACTGGTGCTGATCGTTGCCCCTCAGGCCTCGTTATGATTTGCGCCGCCATTTGCCTCGCCCTGGCCACTGCTGCTGCGCGCTGCTCTCTGCCCCGCACTGACTGGTGCGCCTTGCCCCGCACGCCTCGCTCTAACCCGCGCTGGTCACTGACGGCCATGGACGCGGCTCGGCAGTGAGGTTAGGTGAGGTGGCCGGGGAGACCGGCGAAGGAAGAGTCCGCCAGATGCCACATCGCACTGGGCCGCCTGACATGGAAGCGGCGTCGTTGATCTCTTCCTGAGGGGCGTGAGTGATGGCGGGACTCATCAAGAAGCAGATCCTGAAGCACTTGTCCAGGTGAGCAGCGAGGCTTGTGTGGGAGGGGAAGCGATTGAGTGGCTCTCTCTCTCTCTCTCTGCCAGGGAGGACCATGTCATCCGCGGGCCTGTCACCGCCAGTCCTGCTGCCCGGAGAGTTCGGGCGGTTGCGGCCGCCTCTCCCTCCGGCTCCACCATCGCCCAACGCCCGCACAGACCCAGCCCGACGCCGACCGACTTTTAGTTGTTGGTGCAGGAAGGAACTGCAGATGCTGGTTCTACACCGAAGTTGCTGCTGTTGGCTGCCTTCATGCCGAGGAAATCTGAGCTGCGCTCTAATATCTAATTATTGTGGGATTCGCCCGCCCAGGCTCTTGTCACCGTGGGAATAACGGCGAAAAAAAGAGCGGACAGATTTCAGCCAGAGCGAAGCAGGAGAAAATGACAATGTTTCCATGGTAGACATAAAATGCTGGAGTAACTCAGCGGGACAGGCAGCATCTCTGCATTCTCGGGCAGCATTTCTCCAGAGATGCTGCCTGTCCCGCTGAGATACTTCAGCATGTTATGTCAATCTTCGGTGTAAACCAGCATCTGCAGCTCCTTCCTACACAAGGTGTCATTGGTGTTTGTTTTTAACTGGCAGTGGAGAACGCAACGGGAATGGAGAAAACTTTCCCGTCTCATTCCGAAACTGAAATGTGACTTTCTTCTAACTTGCACTTGCATGCTTTCAGCTGTTTGGCGATGTGAGCATTGCGGGTAGAAATTGAATTAATGGAGCAAATGACACAATGTAGTGTTACATGTTTGCTAATGACACGTTGGGACAGGGTGGAGACTTGTCTGCTAGGTTCAGATTTTCCAGCTCTGGTTTGCCAAAGACAATCATATCTGAGAGAAAGAAAAGCGGCAATTAATTTTTTCATCGTGACGGGGGCCATTCATAACTAAAAACGAGGAAGGAGATACTGTTGTCTCAAATCGAGACTTTTGATCATACATTGAAAATTAGGTTTTCAGTTGAGCGCTACATTGAATGGAGTCGAGACAAATGTACTACTGGGTTTCAGAATAAAGCTGCAAAATACACCGTTCATGATAATTTTGATTTGAAACAGAATTGTCATAATTGTCAGAATATGATAGGGCGAAGGCCAACGGATTGCTTTTCAGAATACAGTACAATCATGTATAATTTGTACGCATTCTCATGTGCTGTCCTTGTGGTTTTTTGACATGTAGGATATGTAAACCAAATCCACTGTAAAATTCTGTGCTTTTAATCTGCATCAGGTCATAGTGGATGGAAATTGGATTCATGTTTACAAATGACCCAAGAAGCAGATAATGCTAGAGTGATTAAATAGTTCATGAATACCATTATTTCATTTTGTTCGCATTGTAAATTACTGGCTTGATCAGCACTTGGAAAACTAAATGTAGCTGTGTACTTTCCTCCGACCCTCTTTTGTACAAAATTTCATTTGTGTTCAATGATCATATCTATCTTGTCACTTGTAATCATTACAAATTAAAATAAGCAATTTCATGTGTTAAAATAGAGATTAAGTTAAATAGAGATACAGCTAAAGATATTATCCTCTACAAATCTGGCTCTATTGCCAAAGGCATAGCTGAGCTGTTTTGGCTGTAATACTAACATTTACATGACAAAGTGGAAGATTACATTCATCACATTACAGAAGCAAAGAACTTAATCCAATCAAATACTATTCTTATCGAACAAAACTCAATATCAACAAAGTGAAAGTATTTAGGAAAATAGCAGCAGATGCTGGTACAAATCGAAGGTATCACAAAATGCTGGAGTAACTCAGCAGGTCAGGCAGCATCTAGGAGAGAGGGAATGGGTGATGTCTCGGGTCAAGACCATTCTCAAGAAGGGTCTCGACCCGAAACGTCACCCATTCCCTCTCTCCTAGATGCTGCCTGACCTGCTGAGTTACTCCAGCATTTTGTGGTACCTTCGAAGTGAATGTATTTTTGCATTGTAAATTTCTGGTCCAAATATACATTCCTAATTTCAAAGTTAAATAGGTGATTCTTGATATGCTGCATTGTGTTAGGCATAACTTTAGGAATCCAGTAATATTTAAGTTGCTGGAAATCCTCTGACCCTTGATATAACTTGCTTAATGAAAGAGGGATGCAATTAAAGTAGAAAATGCGGGAAATCAAACATACAGTATTTATGTAAAGTGTGAGCTACTAATTTAGGCCATTGATGTATTCATTAAAAAAACTAGTTGCGGTTAATGTAGGCCAATCATCTTGGGTGCAGAGCATGGTTTGGATATTACTTGGGCATTGCATATGGTAAACCATCTTTCACTGATTCATCAGTGGTTTCCTCTGCATCATGAGATCAGAAATCAGGATTTAATTCAGAAATCAAAGCAGTGAAACTCAGAAAATTAAACAATCCATCAACATGTCCAAGGAGTTATACTGCCTCTGGAAAGCAGCCAACATAATCAAAGACCTCTTTCACTCACCCTGCCAGTCATTTCTTCTTCTACGTATTCCGATCGGGCAGAACGTGCAAAAACTTGAAAGTGCACACCATTAAACACAGGAACAGGTTCTTTCCGTCTGTTATCAGGCTCCTGAATGGTCCTTCCATAAGCTAGGCTATAATTCGATTCTTGCCCACCTCATTGCTGAAATTAGACTTTATCTCTGGAACTGTTGCACGATAATGCTGAGAACTGCATTCTGCACTCTATGTCTTTCCCTGTGAGGAAACATATTGACATATAGAAACATAGAAAATAGGTGCAGGAGTAGGCCATTCGGCCCTTCGAGCCTGCACCGCCATTCAATATGATCATGGCTGATCATCCAGCTCAGTAACCTGTACCTGCCTTCTCTCCATACCCCCTGATCCCTTTAGCCACAAGGGCCACATCTAACTCCCTCTTAAATATAGCCAATGAACTGGCCTCAACTACCTTCTGTGGCAGAGAATTCCACAGACTCACCACTCTCTGTGTGAAGAAATGTTTTCTCATCTCAGTCCTAAAAGACTTCCCCCTTATCCTTAAGCTATGACCCCTTGTTCTGGACTCCCCCAACATCGGGAACAATCTTCCCGCATCTAGCCTCTCCAACCCCTTAAGAATTTTATATGTTTCTATAAGATCCCCCCTCAGTCTTCTAAATTCCAGCCTAGTCTATCCAGTCTTTCTTCATATGAAAGTCCCTCCATCCCAGGGATCAATCTGGTGAACCTTCTCTGTACTCCCTCTAAGGCAAGAACGTCTTTCCTCAGATTAGGAGACCAAAACTGCACACAATACTCCAGGTGCGGTCTCACCAATGCCCTGTACAACTGCAGTAGAACCTATGTTTCTATGACCCTTCAAGGACAAAAAGAAATCTGTTTCCTAGACATCCCACTCAGAACAAGTTTGTTTTGTGCAATGTCCACAGGATGTATCGAAGCAACTCGTGACAACTTCCTTGACTGCCTCAGTTGTGACCTTTACTGTGCCGAAGAATGAAAGCCACAAGTATCCCTCTCTGTAACACATTCTCCTGACTTAAAAGTGTATCACTATTTCCCCCATCTCACAGGATCAAAATCTTATACTTCCCACCAAGGACCCATGGGAGCAGCTTTACACAGACCAAGTCACTTAGCTCTGCCTTCTCAAGGGCAATTTGTGTTGGGCAATAAAAGCCTTACCAGTGACACCACATACTTTTAATTAATACATTAAAAAATCAAAAACCTGGAATTGTTAGAAGGATGACAGGGGATTTTATTGAAACATATAAGATTATTAAGGGGTTGGACACGTTAGAGGCAGGAAACGTGTTCCCAATGTTGGGGGAGTCCAGAACCAGGGGCCACAGTTTAAGCATAAGGGGTAGGCCATTTAGAACGGAGATGAGGAAAAACTTCTTCAGTCAGAGAGTTGTAAATCTGTGGAATTCACGGCCTCAGAAGGCAGTGGAGGCTAATTCTCTGAATGCATTCAAGAGAGAGCTAGATAGAGCTCTTAATGATAGTAAAGTCAGGGGGTATGGGGAGAAGGCAGAGACGGGGTACTGATTGAGAATGATCAGTCATGATCACATTGAATGGTGGTGCTGGCACGAAAGGCCGAATGGCCTACTCCTGCACCTATTGTCTATTGTTACAAAGTAATCTAAGGAAAAATGTCATGAATTCTACCTGCCCTACACAAGTCTTCAAATCACTTGTATCAACTCTAATCTGATATATATTTTCCTCATCATAAAAGGGTGCAGTACTGACCTACTATGGAGACTGAGACGGCTGAACATTTTGTTCTTAATTAGTCTTTGATCTTAAGAGAGCTGCCCAATTAAATTAGTTTGAATCACACTAGGCTGGGGAGAATAGCAGTGCACAAAGTTAGCATTTAGCCATTTGAAATTAACTTTGTAACCCACTTTAATGACAGCATCTGCAAGTTTCCTGGTGAATGTGTTGGAAACGTTGCTGTAAAGAAATTTTGATATAAAGTATGATAGATGGATTTCATTACAAACAAATGTGAGTTCATCCACTTTGGCCATGAATGTTAGGTAAGAAGACTACTTTCTGAATGGTAAATGACTACAAGATGCAGCAGAGGTTCATGTATATTTTAAAGTATTATAGATAGATATAGAAAATAATTTAAAAGACTGCTGCACTGTTGGTCCTATTCTTTAGAGTAGAAGAATTCAAGGCAGTCGGCTAAGCAACCGCTCTGCAGTACCCTATCCTGGGAGAGATGGTGGATGTAAAGGGAGTAAGGAAAGATTTTCAACAGTTAGACGATTATTTGAAATTTTCAAAATGAATGTAAATTATTTCTACTGATTTATCAGATGATAGTCTAAAAATGATGACACCATCTCCTGCATATTGCAATTGGTGATTCATTTATTTTCTCCCATTCTTGTTTTAGAGATTTTCCTTTGCATTTGCTGGTCAGGATGATTGCCTATCTATTAAAACAGATGTTAATTATTTAACAAAATAATTAATTGACTGTGAGTAACGTAAAGACATCCTGAGGGTAATGTAGTACCACATAAAGAGTGAAAATATTTGTTTATGAAAGGTTCTGTAAATTGCTGCCCCCAATAAGTGTAAAAGGCAAGCAAAACTTAATATGTTAACAGATTTATACAGCTCTTAACAAAGCAACAAGTCAGGAAGCTACAGGCCTGTGTACACTAAATATTTAATATGTAATCTGAATGCTGGCAGCAACCAAGAATAACCATACCTTCATGGACCATCCTGGAAAATTGGTGGTGTTGGTGAAGTAGGGTCTGATTTGAGGTTTCTGAGTGCTAATTTTCTCTCTGCGATTGTATACCCAATAGTATGACCTGTATATGGATCATGTGAGACTGCCTAATGCAAGTGGGTTGCTTTGCTGTTTTATTTGAACAGTTATTGTGTGATGATTGTCCAGAAATGATTATAATATAGATATTACCAATTCAGTATCATTGAATGGAAAATGTAAGGAAATGGCATGTTTATTGCATTTAAAAGTAATTGATTGGTCATTGGACCTAACACGTAATGAAATTTGAATGCACCACATCAATTATTGCTTTGGCTATTCATTATTAATTGGATGGTTTTTATGTTGACAAGCTGTATAGAGTGAGACGAGGATGAGCTTTATTCACTCGGGACTTGAATAGCACCCAATTTTATCCTGACTGAAATTTGATTCTTCAAGAAAGTCTAGCCAAACTAAGTGAAATTATCCAACTATTGGAAGTTAATTGCCATTTGCATGTAAGCAATACAGAATTAAAATTCTCCAAAAACAACTGGGATTATTGTCAAAATCTCTCAGTATGAGGAGTCATAATTGGTTATTTGATGACCTTTTTATTGCTGGGAACCTTTTTACTCATGTTTTTCCCACTTGGAAGAGGACATCTGTTAAAGGAAAAGGTTACTTTGTTTAAAATGACATTGTGAAATTTGATTATCTCAAATAATTTGTAAGGTTTCATTTGAATTTGGAGAGGGGACTGTTTTGGATATTTTACATCATAGGGTAACTTTAGATGTTTGCATTTGAAAGACGAGATAACTTTGAGAGACTGGAAGAGGCTCATAGTTGCATGTAATGTGCTGAAACCTATTAACAGTGTACAGTTTCAAACATTGAATCTAATGTTATCTTTGGTATTTATATTTTGAGTCAGTAGTGCAGTTACACAACTTGCCTGTCTTTTAGATAATACCCCATTAACCATACTCACAGTATGGGCTGATACTCCATTTCAATTCTTTCACAGCACTGTATTGAAGGGGCTTGGTTTTCAGCCGTGATGTTAAATAGAGATCTTGGCCTCCTACTTGGGTGAATGATAAAGTGCCTGTGCAATTATTTGATGAAGATTGTAACATTTTGTGTATTTGGCTCAGGCCAAGATTCCTTCCATTATCAATGCTTTGTTTGTGCAAATAGACCGTTCTGTTTGCCAATTCAACAAAAATTAGTTCAGTACGTATTTTGGTGAAAGGTTCTATCTACTTCTCTGGCAGCTCATTCCAGATAAGGACACTTGCTCTGTGTGTTGGAGAAACAATTACCTTTTAAATGTCTCCCGTCTCCACCCCCACCCCACCATAAAACAGCCCTCTAATTCTAGACTCTCCTGCTCTGGGGAAATTATCCTGACAATCTATCCTGTCTATGCCCCTTCTGTAAGGACACATCATTCTTCTACTTTCCAGGGAGAATAAACACAGTCTATCCAGTCTCTCCTCATAATTATAGCCCTTCAATCCAGGTAACGTTCTTCTTGCTGCCACATCCTTCTTGTAATGTGGTGACCCGAACCTTAAATGTGGTCTAACCAATAATTTGCAGAGCATGACTCTTGTGCTTTCTGCATTATCCTATGCCTCGCCCCATGAAGGCACATACAGCAAATGCGGCCTTCACTATTCTATCTATCTATCTGTATTGCCATTTTCAGTGTTCTATGGACTTGTACTTTAAGGTTCCTCCATATCAAAGCTCCTCAGGTCCTTTTCTATTACTCTGAACTACGAGAATTTGACTGACCAAAATGTGTCATCTCACACTTGGCTGGATTAAATTCTATCTGTCACCACTTTGTCCAACTTTGTAACTGTCCTGTTGTATCGTTCGACAACCTTATCCAAATGACTCCACCAAAACCTACGAATGTACTAATCAGACCATGTACGTTCTCATCCGTAATTTTTGTATATTGTAAACAACGAAGGCCCCAGTTCCAATCTCTACAGTGCACTTTTGACTTTCCGTTAGAAAAATCCACCCACTGCTACTCTCTGCCTAAGAACTAACTTTGTATCCAGTCTGCTAACACAATTGGATTTTGTTGTGCATCTAATCTCCTGGGCCAGCCTACCATGTGGGACATTGTCAAAAGCTTCACTGAAGTTTATGTAATCCATGTTTACGGTGCTGCCTTCATTAATTTTCTCGTTGCACATTTCTGCTTGTTGTTGGGTCTCCGTCAAAGGTATCCTGCAGCCATAATGAGAAAGCAAGGCAGGAAATCCAACCTCAAGCTAATGATGATGGGTGTTGATGGCTTTGGCATGCCACAACTGCCAATTCCATTCTGCTGACTAACAGTAAATTAGAGCTTTTCTGTCTTGCATATTGAATAAAATCTCCAGAATTAGGTCTCTGCTAATCTGTTTGCAGTTTATCCATGGGTATTCTCTTGTTAATGTTGAACCAGGTATGTTACTAAAATGGTAGAGCACATTGTATGAACGTTGATATCGTGCACAAAATTTCTTTATCATGGAAATTATACCCAATTAAAACGGAAAAAGAAAAATTAGAAGAAATTACAGGTCTAAATTACAAACATGAATTCTTAGATCATTATTACTTTTGATATTTGGCACTCCTAGAATTGTGAAAAGTGAGGAATCAACCACGAAATAAAGATTGTAAGAAAGATAACGCACAATCTTGAACGACTTGTAATTTTCATATGCTGGACAAATAAAGTTGGTTGTTGTAGCGGGAGGTTGTATTCATGGAGTGATTTTGAGACTGGTTTCTCACAGTGGTGTGTTGTGGAATCTACCTTGGAATAAACTCATCATTTTTTTTGTAAGAGGATCAGATAAGATGATCTATCATTCATGGGCATCAATAATATCAGCACCCTAGAATAGTAAGGTGACGTGCCTCTAACTAATGACCAGTTGCACCACCATCCATGGCAACGAAGTACTTTGAGCGGACGGTTGTGGCTCATATCAACTTCTACCGTAGCAAGGACCTGGACCCACTACAATTTGCTTCCTGTCACAATGAGCCTGAAGTATGGACCTGACAACTATCTTGTACTCCAGAGGTGCTGCCTGACCTGCTGAGTTTATCCACCACCAGTGGATTATGGGTGCTCAGTGCATCGGGGCGATCGAAGCCCCTGTGTCGGAGCGGTCGAAACTCCTACGGCTTGGAGTTCCCGAAGTCGGTCTCTAACCAGAGACCGCGATCTCCGCGGTGTTAAAGTCCGCAAGCTCCCGCGGTGGAACTCTCGAAGTCGGTATCCAGCAAAGGCCGGCAACTCCTCAATGTTAAGCCGCAGTAAAGACGGAGATACGATACAGAAAAAAATTGCATCTCCGTCGAGGTAAGAGATTAGAAAAAGTTTCCCCCAACTCCCTCCACCCCCCACATAAAAGAAGCTAAAGAACACTAAAAACATACATTTAACACGTGCAAACAACAAAGAAGGAAGGGACGTACAGACTGTTGGCGAGGCAGCCATTGCTGATGCCACCCGGTTTGCAGGTGATACCAAGATTGCAGGGGTTGTGGACTATGAAGAAGGCTGACAAAGTATTCAGTGGGATTTAGATCAGCTGTGGAAATTGGCAGAGCAATGGCAGATGGAGTGTAATCCAAGCAAGCGTGAGATTTTGCATTTTAGGAGATCAAATATATGGGAGAAATATCCAATTAATGGCATGATCATTAACAGCATTGATGTACAGATGGATATGGGGTCCAACTTGATACCTCCCTGAAAGTGGCAACACAGATGGGTAAAGTAGTAAAGAACACACGTGGTATGCTTGCCGTCATTGATCAGTTGTATCGAATATAAAAGTCAGGAGGTCATAATGCAGCATTGTAGGACTTTGGTTAGGCACATTGGTAGTATTGTGTGCAGTTCTGCTCGCACCATTACAGGAAGGATGCAGAGGCTTTGGAAAAGGTGCAGAGGAGGTTTACCAGACTGATGTCTAGATTAGGAGGCATTAACTAAAGGGAGAGATTGGACAGACTTGGGCTGTTTTCTCTGGAATGCCTGAGGTTGCAGGGAGTCCTGTTAGGAGTGCATAGAATTATGAGAGGCATAAATAGGGTAGACAATCAGAATCTTTTTCCCAGGATGGAAAAATCAAATGGTAAAGGGCATAGCTTTATGGTGAAAGGGGAAAGGTTTAAAAAGAGATGTGCAGGATAATTTTCATTTTACACTGAGGATGGTGAGTGCCTGGAATGTGCTGCCAGTGATGGTGGTTGAGGCAGATATGATAGTGGCTTTTAAGAGATTTTTGGATGGGCATATAGATATGAAGGGAATGGAGAATTATGGATTATGTGCAGACAGATAAGAGTCCGTCTGGGCATTATGTTTAGCACAGTCATTATAGGCTGACGAGCCTGTTGCTTTGCTGTACAGCTTTATGTTCTGTGTTAAGTGTGAGGAAATGAACAGTCAGGTTTTTGAATACAAGTTCTGGACAATTAACTTTCCTTTTCCTCCCTATCCATATGTAACTACTGAGAGATCCCAACACCTATCCAGGGATGGCCTCTGCCCTTTAATGATTTGCACATGGCTGTTATGTGGATGTGCCTCCAGAATAGTACAGAATAAAGAAATGGCAGAGACATCAAGTAAATTCTTTGTATGTCTTGTCACACTTTTTAAAAATAATGGGTATGATTGAGGAATGATGTAGTGAGGAAACAGTAAGCATTCAAAACAAACATTTATGAAATATCACTGGTAAAATGAATGAAATTAGATTGACAGATCCTCGTATCTGAACAGCTGGAATTTTTACAGCCATCTTCAACCTTTCATTACTATGGTCCGAGGTTCCCCCCTGGTTTAAAAGGACATCAGTAGTACCAAGAAGAGTAAGGTGACATGCCTCAGTAACTACTAACTGGTGGCACTAATGTCTGTGGTGATCAGTCAAAAGGGAGCGAAATGTACTATTTTGATGTTTAATGACTAAAGATTCTAGGAGGGAAATAAGCTGTACATTGTTATCGACCATAGAAATGCAAAATTATTACTAGTATTAAAAATAGAAATGGTGACTTTTGTTGCGTGAGATGAGAAAATAACATGGAAGAGGGTTGGTTGAGCATGTAGGAAATACAAAATTAATGTGCAGGGTACAGAAAGAAATTGTAAAGCAAATGAGAACTTTGTCTTTATTGCAAACCGATTGTACCACAGGAAGACAATAAGTCTTGGTGCACTATGGCTTTGGTACATCCACACATGGATCACTTTATTATTGTCTTGGTATCATTGCCCAAAAATATTTGCCATAATTTTGATAAATGTTCCCTGTTAGAGAGTGCATTGCTGGATTGGTTTCTAAGATTGTGTTGTGCAGCAGGAAACGTGGAGATCCAGAGTCTTGTAGGTACCAGGAAGTTTGGGATTTCTGTCTATATGTGTGATCTGACTTTCTTGATGACAGCTGTTCTCCAGCAAATCTCCCACTGCACTTGGATGTTGGACTCATCAATAAGACCAGTGCAAGTGTGTGAAAGCATACTGTTCCCCACCACTTTACCATATCATCATTAATAACGATTTAATTTAAACCTCGAGCGGGGTGTTCATCTCCATTGATTTTTCAATGGAAGTTAAAGGTATTAAGATAGTGTTAATATTCATAATTTCTTAACATTTTTATTTATTTTTAATAACTATTCAATATTTCTTCCATTAAAAAGCAATCAAAGTTTTTGATAGACCATTATACAAATAGTGATAGCAGATCAGGTTATTTATAGAGATTTATTTTTTGCTGGCAGTATTTTTCCGAACCTCCCTAAAAAACCTGACACTTATGTTGTAAAAAGTCCCATTTGATAAAGAGGATTTAGTGTGCGGTGAGAAGTTCCACTAGGAGAACTGCGAGAGACTGTGTTTCTCAATTCATTGCAGAAAGCAGGTGGTTCACTAATGGCCACAAATTCCTGACCATTATTTCTAAAGGATTGATATTGATGTTTAAAATCACCTCCTTTTCTGTCACACTAATTCCCCTCAGTGTTGAAGTGCAAGCATATCCAAGACTAGATTTGCTTAGTTTATTTTGTTTAGTTTATTATTGTTATGCGTAGCAAGGTACAGTGAAAAGCTTTTTTTCATGTGCTATCCAGTCAAAGAAAAGACTATACATGGATACAATCGAGCAGTGCACAGATAAAAAATAAAGGGTACAACATTTAGTGCAAGATACAGTCCAAATAAAGGTAGGTCAAAGGTCTCCAATGAGGTGGATGGGAGGGAAAATATGATTCAAGCATCTATTTCCATTATAGCATTATTTTCATAGTGGTATTTCTTGTTTCATCAACTTCATGATAACATTATGGTTTTATTTTTTTTCTTATTCTTTTATTTCAATGCCAGATATACTGTTGGTCAATCCCTCTCCAAAACCTTGTAGTCAAAATGTAAAGTATCCCATTATAACTTTATTTAGCCTTTAAAATTCTAACAGAAAGCAAAAAAAAAATCATTTCATCCATTTCTAAAATCTTACATGCCTAACTGTTCTTTTTCTCCCTTCAACTTTAAGAGGTAAATTGTGTAATTTGACCTCTGCTCTGGGTTCTTGGGGCAAAGATAATTAAAACAGGAAGTGTTGGAAATGTGTTGCTCTGGCACCATCTGTGGAAAGTTCAGTACCATAAATCTTTATTGTCAATGAACTTCAATCAAAATGTTACATTTAAAATCTAACTTCCAGGTTTATGCAAATAATGAAAAGAATACTTGATCTTTGTAATTGATATACGGTACTTAAAATGGTCAAAATTTTGTTTTATCCAAATTTAGCTTATTTATACAATAGCATGATAGAATGACATTTGATTTAATTTGAATAAGGTTCAGGTGTTATTTTGAATTAAGTTCACTATACAAAGCTAGATCATCAAGGCAAATAAGTCGTGAATGGCCTGAGACTAATTTAATTGAAATTTTTTGGGGTTAAATTCAGCATGGAAATTGAATAAATGTAATTCTGAATTTTGATATAGCAATGCCTATTCTGTGTGAAATTTCCTTGTCTAAGTAATTTATGCAATATTCCATGAGAAAATTGCAATACATTTGTAAATTAATATTAATTATGTCATAATTGTGCTTGCTTGGTGTGAATTGTGAATCTGTCCTCTACAGCCCAATTGCTTGCATTTGTTTGAATATTGGTGAGAATCTCAAACCTACAAGTTTATATTGGGTGCATCTCTCTAGTCTACAGGATGATTGAGTATTTGTTCTGCACATGTGAGACGTGTTAATTGGCCTAATCATGTACCTCCTTGCTTTTTACCTGGAGCATTATGAAAAGCCTCAAATACTGATGTGTGTATTTTAAGTACTTGTCAAACTCTATCTGTGTTCAAAGGTTTTAAATCTAAAGCAACCCCTCAAGATTGAGGATAATTTACTTCAAATCCAGATTTGTGGGTTCTGAAGGGCTCACGGGAACAGTAGACTCTTCAACAGATGGTGGCTGATAGGACGGGTCAGTGGTTGCTTGTGAGGTAGTTTTAAGGTAGCTTGACATCAGTAGATATCTTAATATCTTTGGAGAAAGAAATACACTATTTTTCTATTGCTAGTATGGGTTTGTTAGTGGGAGATCCTTTCTAATAAACCTAATAGGATTTTTCAGAGTTAATGAAATGTACTGTTGCAGGCAGTTCAGTCGGTGATCATTCCATCAAATGGGAAACCGTTTAGAAACCAGGGATCCCAGGCAAATAGGCAAAAAGGGGAAATATACACATGAGAAAGACATACATATTTTTCTCTTGGTTTCCTTTGTATATTTTTCTTCATATATTCATCTTGTTATCTTGTCCCTGCTTGTGAAGTTGAGTATGTTATTGGTCGTAAGTGGTATATAACATTGTAAGAATGTTTTTGATTGTTAGTATTTTTCACTGAGCCAAAGTGGGAGCTAAAATACTTGAATTATAATCAAAAAGTGTTTTAACAATTTTGAATTTTGGAATAATTTTTGAATTTCTCTACCACTAAAATATGACAACCAAATCATTATTCTATTTTTTTTTATTTCAAAGGTTTACCAAGAATCTTTCACCAGATAAGATTAATTTGAGTACTTTGAAAGGTGAAGGTCATTTGACCAACTTGGAGCTCGATGAAGAGGTATTGCAGAATATGCTGGATTTGCCAACATGGTTGGCAATCACCAGAGTGTTCTGCAACAAGGCTGGGATTCGGGTAAGAACCTTATTTTATTGTATAATTATAGGAGCTATATTCCCTGGAATTGTATGATATTTAAATGAATTTGTGCAATGCTTTCCCTGCAGTGGAAACATCAAATTTGCCAGTTCCAGTGAATCAAATTCCCTGTGTGGGAGGGAATCAGAAATCAACTATGCTCATATCATATCATATCATATATATACAGCCGGAAACAGGCCTTTTCGGCCCTCCAAGTCCGTGCCGCCCAGCGATCCCCGTACATTAACACTATCCTACACCCACTTGGGACAATTTTTACATTTTACCCAGCCAATTAACCTACATACCTGTACGTCTTTGGAGATGTACGCAGATGAAAATAAAGCAAGATAGTTTTGCCATTGTGACAATTGGAGAAAGCCTGGGGAATAATTAACAAATTTCAAGCACATGGCATTAATGGACATTATGAAATGTGAAATTGGAACTAAGATCGGTGCACTGTGTCTGTCAGTTAAAATATTGGGATTTTTTTCAGTCTTCCAAAAGCAATTCTAGGGTTCTAAGCATCAAGACACAGGGTTTTAATAGCAATTGTGACTTGATGAATATCACTTTACATGCAAACTATGTTCTGACATGGAACAAGCATAGATTCCATAATATACATTGATAATAGCACCTCATATTATCATCATCATCATCATATCATATCATCATATCATATATATACAGCCGGAAACAGGCCTTTTCGGCCCTCCAAGTCCGTGCCGCCCAGCGATCCCCGTACATTAACACTATCCTACACCCACTAGGGACAATTTTTACATTTACCCAGCCAATTAACCTACATACCTGTACGTCTTTGGACGTACAGGTATTCTGCTTGGATAACTTACAACCCAATGGTATGATTGTTGAATTCTCCAATTTTAAGTAATAGCTTCCACCCCCACCTCCTCTCCCTCTCCCCCCTCCCTCCTGTGCCCTACACCCATTTCTCCCCCTATCCGGCCCCAGTCACCCTACTCCTTTCCCTTCCTTTGTACATTTATCACGTCCCCGAGTCCATCGTACTTCCTTTTATCTCCACACTTTCCTACCCCTGTCCATTTCCCCCCAGATCGCTCTCTCTGGCTTTACATTTCATTCCTTTTCACTTATAGCCTTTGTAACTTAATTCACCTATCTGCCAATCAAACCCTCCTCGTCTATATCCTCTTATCACTTGCCAGGCTCTGTCCCGCTCCTACCTCTTTTTTCCAGGTTTCTCTTTCCATCCCTTTCCTACAATCAGACTGAATGAGGATCCTGACCCAAAATATCACCTATCCATTCCCTCCACAGATGCTGCCTGATCTATTGAATTACTCCAGCATTTTGTGTTTTGCTTAAGATTCCAACATCTGCATTTCCTTATGTCTACACTGATTTGAGTACACCTGCTTCTAAATGTTTTATCAATGTTTGTAGATTGAATTATGTGACCTTGCTTTCCTTGGAATAGTTTTACACTTGTGCAAACTCTGGGGGGAGCTTCAGAGAGGATGCAGAGGAGGTGTACAAGAATATGCCTGAATTAGAGGGTTTCAGCTACAGGGGGAGGTTGGATCGATTTGGATTGTACTCTCTGCAACATCAGAGTTTGAGGGGAGTCTTGATAGAAGTATATAAAATTATGAGACCTTTTTTCCCAGGGTGGAAATGACCAACATTAGAGGGGATAGCTATAAGGTAAGAGGGGAAAGTTTAATGGAGATGTGTGGAGCACAGAGGATAGTGGTGGCCTGGAATGCATTGCCAGGGTTTGTGTTGGAGGCAGATACGACAATGCCGTTTAGGAGTCTTTTAGATAGGCACATGGAAGTGCAGTGAATAGAGGGATATGGAACATGTGCAGGGAGATGAGATCAGTTCAACGAGCCATCATGTTCTGCACAAACAATGTGGGCCAAAAGGGCCAGTTCCTATGCTGCAGTGTTCTACATTTTGAATTTTTTCCAATTTATTTTATTGCCTTTGACTGTCCAGGATGCAATGCTGAGGACTATGGTCATGGTTTTCTGGGCAAGAGGGGCTAGAAATGTTGTTTAATGTGCAGTTGACAATCCAGGTGCCATTTGCAACCATTTTGAATTCTTTCCCATAATTTCGGATCAAGGCCATTGCCTTTTTTTTGAAAACGTGAACATTTGGAGTTTTTTTCCAACACTTTAAATGCTTTCTTTGTATAAACGAATCGTAACTGAAGATGGCTTAATTGGTACAACCAATTATAGGGTTTATCATCAGAGTATTTTAATCACCTGAATCATCTGATTTGCTTGTTGAGAAAGGTGTTTGTAAAATAAACTGCAGATCAATTTAAAGTTATAAGAGGGTGAGACAGTCAGTTTATTTTGTATATTTTAAAATACTTAAGATAATGTTTAAAATGTGTCGTTTATGTCCCGGTTTTCAATTAAATTCAATTACATTTTAGACGGTAGTCAAAGGCACAAGTTCAGTGAGTGGAAACTCCAAATGGTGATAGATATTTGCTATGAGCATTTTCAGTGGGTGGGTTATTTCTTAACACAATGTTACTTGGTGCAGAATGTCATTTGCACTTAAAAAATCCACAACATTGGACTACTAAGAGAATAAGAGTAGTTGACGGAGATGGAAGAGCGGATTAGCGAATTCTGAAGAGAAAGGCCTGTTCAGAATGCTGAAAGGGGATGGGTGAGGGAGGGAAATGTCTGGTAGAGGAATCTTGATGGTGGCACACATTGTAAAGTATGGTCTTTTGAATGTGGAGGATGACGGAGGAGAAATTGAGTGAAGAATTAATTGTTCATGGCAAATCCAAAGTTTCTGCTTTTGAATACTTGTCAGTTGATCCTGATGTTTCCCCTAGCAGCGCAGCAGTGATGACTTTGAGTCTTAGTACTTTTAATATCTTTATCCTGACAATTTCTCTACTGTTGTGATAAAAGTTAGTTTGAGATCCTTGGAGTCATTCAGCACGGAAGCAGGCCCTTCAGCCCAACTTGCCCATGCCAACCAAAATGCTCCATCTACACTAGTCCCACCTCCCTGCATTGGTTTTTATGCCTCTAACCTTTTCAAGTTATAATCAGCAGATAATTACAAAGAATAATACTACTTCGTTGAAACATTCTTCAGAATTCTGTCTACTGTTTGTATATAAATATTGTAACATTTTCAGAATTTCTGTTGATGGGTGGTGGAACACAGATATCCAAATTGTTTTTTGCTTTGTCCCATTTTCTCTCCCCACCT
This sequence comes from Rhinoraja longicauda, assembly GCF_053455715.1. Classification (NCBI taxonomy): domain Eukaryota; kingdom Metazoa; phylum Chordata; class Chondrichthyes; order Rajiformes; family Arhynchobatidae; genus Rhinoraja; species Rhinoraja longicauda. The sequence continues at coordinate 22,512,764 of NC_135975.1, forward strand.
TCCTTCCTTCCTTATCACTTTCTACAAATTGCACCCTTTGTCTTCTCCTGTAGCCTTGTTTACAAGCTCCATCCTTCCGTCCTCAACCTGACTCATCTGCCAATCAACTCTTCACCAGAGTCCATCGATCACTTGCTAGGTCTTTCCCCATCCCTTTCATTCACTTTCTTCCAGTTGTCTACCCTGTACTGAAGAAGGGTCCTGACCCAAACATTGTCTTTCCATTTCCCACTACAGATGCTGCCTGATCTGCTGAGTTACTCCAGCAGTTTGTTTTATGCTCAGAAATTACAAAGTGCTTTACATTATTTTGGGAATTATTGGAATGAAGTCATTGCGATAGAGAATTCTGTAGAGAAAGGCCTGTTCAGAATGCTGAAAGGGGATGGATGGTTCAATATATTCCTTTATTCGTCCCACACCGGGGAAATTTTCACTGAAGTCACTGCTATAAAGCTGCTGTGAACTATTTAATGAACATGAATCACAACTAAATATAAAATTAATATATATCATCTGAGGGAAGGAGCAGAAAGATAAGTTGACAGCAGTTAAATCTCAAGGTCAGCATTGGTACGGCTCGGATGGGCACATTTTCATTATAACCAAACAGACTGAAAGTTGTTAAAACCTTATTTCTATTCAAATATTTACAGTATAGTTCCCCTGAAGTATCAATAAACTAAATACAAATAATGGAAACTGCAATGCCTCATGCTTTGTATAATTGGACCAAATACAATCCCACCTTGGCAGGGTTAAAAATTCTGTGACAATCTCTAAATATTATTGATGGGAAATTGTTCAGTCTGCAGCATCTTTGTCCAGTGTTTGCACCTCATTAAACTGGCTTTCCAAAGCCTAAACATCTTCTGCTGCTTCATCAGTGACCTTCCTTCCATCAAAGGGTCACTTCTAAAAGGTTAATAGGCTTTGAGATGTCCTGGAAAGAATGTGAACATGCAGCATAAACATAACTTCCTTTCCATTATTGCAGGGCCAGTCAAGTTAAACAATGTTTGTCATCGGTATCTTAACAACAAGAAATCTGAAGGAATAGGCAGCGCAATTCAGCAAATATGAAAGTTTAGTGGTTCCGTTTATTATCCGAATCTTTATTTTCACTTAATTTATCTTTTGCTTCACCAATTTATTTTCTTTCCAAAAATTACCGTCAGAAGTAATATTTTAGCTGTTTCTTTATTGAAGTCTTGAATTGTTCGAAAATGTTACCAGCTTTCAAATGTTATTTCTGTTCCCTGCTTAAAAATTCAGAGTGTCCGACAGTAATTATTTTCAAATATTCTGCATTCCAAGGAAAAGACAAGCTGATGCTGGAAGGAAGTTGAATTTCTGTGTTGATCTATTTCTTCCCATAGTAATCTTTTTTACTATATTCAGAGTTATGTTCTTGCAAAGGCTTTCTGTTTGCATAGGTCAGTCAGGTTAGACTTTCTAATATAACTTTATGAAAAAAATGTAATGAGTCTATGGCTGTGACTGATGTTACACAGGTACACAGTTGCATATGTTTTGTTCAAAACCTTAAAAGTCTTGTTAATCAATAGATTTGATTATGCTTAATTTTATAATAAAATGCAAATTGAAATTTAAAGCGTTCTCTGATCTCTATTCTCTGATCTGGTAGATTGTACAATTTTACTTTTTAGTAATGGATGATTGAGATTTCCTTCAAATCTGCCATCATCCTTTAAATTCTCTATTTTATTAACTTTGCTGTATACATTATTTTTATTTGTTAAATGCTGCAGCAAATTTAGTCAGTGGTGTTTTGCATTTAACATTGATGTCACAACGAGATGTCTACAAAGGCTATCAATTCAATAATCATTCAGACTTCCAATTTTATTCTCCTAATCTCCCAATTATCAATGTTTCCTATTTGTACAAATGGAACTATAATCATCTGTGCTATTGTTGGGTCATGCTTCTCTTGGCACGTGGCTTCATTTTCGTGAAATAGTTACTGGTTTGGGCAGCAGTGAGTGGACATTAGAAATGTCATTAATTTATTTGGTGAAAGTGCAAGTGGAGTAAGGTTGCAGGTTTTAATTATATTAGAAGTTTCAATAAACAGTAAACTGTTTTTGATTTTGGTAGGGGGGGAATAATTTCTCAATGCAAAGATTGAAACATAACTTGACATTTTTCCAGTTAAGTCACAGTAGTGTAATCTACTTGTTGGATCATACACAATGAAGCACTGTTCTTCAGAAAATTAGTGGAGCAATGTGGACTTGCTGTTTGCTGTGGATACCAACTAAACAGTAAGAACACTTTTGATAGAAAATGATGCTATAGCTAAGAGGAGCAGAAGTGTTCCATGTTGCATGAAGCTGACCCATGATCTCCACTTCTCCTTCCCTATCCTCTCACCCAAGTTCTCACAGTAATTGCCTAAAATTGATGACTCTGAGATGGTATTCTGCTTGACAAAATAATTCTGATTTAACCATTCCACTGCCAATTTTGGCTGAATTATATTGGCATTACTTGTTCTTAATTTAGGATTGGGTTAACATTTTGTATCTAGGATTGACAAAAAGCATGCTTTGAAGAAATGTGAATGCAAACAAGCGATTTGCCAGTATTTAAAAAAATGCAATGTTGCAGTGTTGAATAACAGTAAGATTTTTTTTAAATTCAGTAGCAGTTTTGAAAATACCTGCATATAGTATGGGACCATTAGTATATCTAGGCTTTCCATGAATGGCATTTAATCTATCCTCTAGTTGCTTTCCAAATGTCATAATGGTACCACATCATCCTCAATTGCTTCATCATTCTACAATCTTGGTTTAAAAAGAATGTATCAGAGTGTTGGATTTAAAAAAAAAGTCTAATTGCCATTAACTATTTTATAAACATTGGCATTTCTAAAATATATAACTCATTAAATAATTCAGATTGGAACTTGCAGAATTGTTGTTGTGATATATGTTGTCATTATATTTTTAATTAATCGAAAATATGTTTGACATTTAAGTCCCGTACAAGACAAACCAGATAACTTGTGGTTGACAAGGTGTGGTTGTTATTTTGGAAAAGGCTGTGTTCTAAATATAGATACATACGCTTATTGTAGTGACGTGGGTTATTTCATTTTAGGTTTAAAAAATGTATTTCCTCCTTTGCACACAGAATGTCTTGCTCCTTGGAGCATATTCCACTCTTTCTTCAAATAAGCAGAGGGTTTCTGGGGAATTAAGTGAAGACATCCTGGTCCAGTATCCATTGTCTCTTTTGGGGTATTGTGCCAAATTGTGTCATTCTTGTCAAGATCAACTAACTTGTATCCACTGATAATTATATATGGCTTTTTTATATACTATTAAGCCTACGAGGAAGCAAAACAGGATTAGTGTGGTAGTAAGTCAATATTTTAGTACTTTCTAAATAAAAATTAGATGTTGGAATCATTAAATAAAACTATCTTTTACCTCCACCTCAACCCCAACTTATTTGCTATTACAAACATGTGGTTGAGCTCAGTGTTGGTCTGTCTCAACAGCAACCTTATTTTCAACTGTTACCTTGCCACAGGTCTGATCATCACTATTTGGCTCTGGATTCAGGAGTTCAGATGTGATAACCCCTGCTTGGTCCTGATTGTGCCATTGATGCATTCTAATAAAGGGTGTGAATTCAATGTATGTGTTTGGGTTTCCTTGGAGTCCAGACTGTTTACCAGGCTCCACCCGCTTTTGTATTCAGAAACACAATAGCCAATTTATGCACATTTTCACATTACCAGAGGTTAATTATCAGTTCATCTGTTTTCATTATTATGATTGACTAGCACACCAGATACGTTTATTCAAACATGTCTTGGAGTAACAGCAGCAGTTATTCTGTTCTCCATTGGGATGCCAGCTGAAAATTGTACTTAACTTGAGGGGCATGATTTGAAGTAGCAGTTCCACGACTTGTAGCTGAGAACATCATTACTAAAATGAGACCAGGCATAATGGCAGAAACGCGTATTTTCTCAAATCAGTTTTATAACTTATTTTATTTTTTAAAATCAGTGCATGTATATATATATATATATATATCACTCTTTCCACATTGAACCTTCACCCTGAATGTGCTTCATTGTAAAGTATTTGCAATAATCTTGATTGCTTCCAGCTTATTTTTTCATTTTTTGGAACTTTTAATGTAATTTGTATATACTGTATGGATGCAAATGTATCACAGAGGAAAGATTTGATTAACTGACAAGTTTAAAAAGCATTTAAAGAAAAAAATGACTGTCTGATTGATATTGATGGACTACATCCCAAACAATCATTGGTTTTTGAAGTGTGCCTGGATCCTGTCACTTCAGTTGATGTTGTACATTGAACAATGTAATCTCAGTTGCAAAATAAGTTTGATACCTTTTTAAGATGGGAGAAATTACATATCTCTCCTGTAATTTAATTTAAAAATCATGACATTAATAAATTGCAAAGCTTGCAGGAATCTTGTGGATTTGAGATTATAATAGTTATATAATACAATAACAAAACAAATATTTTTATGGAGTGATCAGTTCCTTGTCCCTCTTTCAGATACATTGGACTAAACTGAAGACTCATCCAATATGCCTGGTAAATTTTCATTTTATGACAATAATTAAACATAAATGAAGTTTTGTGTCAAGTGCTTAAGTTGCTGACTAGATTTGATACAAACAGAAATAATGGAGCAGCTTACATTTTAAATTGTCTATTATTCAGGTCAATGTTTAATATGCGGTTATCTATATTTCAATGTATCCCTGATCAAAGTAAGATTAATAGGTATTCGTGTATATTTTATTTGGTTCAGGTTGGCATTTATGAGATTTAATCCTCTATGTTGAGTGGAAAGTTACGTTTTGAGGTACAATAAGGCCAGCCAATGAAAATCTTTCTATCACAAAGGGGAAAAAAAGATTATTGCTTTTTCGAGGTCAATCATTACAGCTCAATTACATAATTGCGAGGAGTTCCAGTATCTTGGCTCCAGCAAATTTCCCTAAACCATAATGTTGGTCTCTGGTGCCAACATCAAAGTGTTTATTTCCTTTGTTAACTGCTTTTGCCCCGATGCAGCAAAGCCTGGTCAACCTTTAGGTCAGAGCTGAGAAGTGGCAACAAATACTGCCGTGAGAGTTTAAAGGTGTTCAGTGATGTAGCCATCATTAAAAATCCTACCATCAACTCCTTGTAGGAGGAAACATTAATAATCTAAATACCAAACTGCTGGACTAACTCAGCAGGTGAGTAGCATCTGTGGGAGTGGGGGGAAAGGAATGGCTAGATGACCTTTCTGGTTGGGACCCTTCTTCAGACTGAAAATGCCTGAGTTCCTCCAGCAATTTTACTGTTTTACTTATGATTCCAGGATCTGCAGTCTGTTGTGTTAAAATTAATCACATATCTGGTATACCCATAAAAACACAGTAGCGAATGGAGTATGTGTGAGGCTAGTTATTCTGCAAAAGTGGCTGAGTTCCTGGGTTGCCAAGGCCTTTGCACGATCTACAAAGTACAACTTATGCAAGTGACGAAATATTAGTTGCTTAGTTGAGTGGAGTTCCAGAAGTTTGAGGATCTCTCTCTTTCAGAACAGAACAGACTGCTTGATCATTCTTGTAAATATTCCCTCAATCACAGCTACACTGTGGCAGTAGTTTATACTATTTGCAAGATATATTGCAAGAAAAAAAAAATCCCTTTGATCAACTTCAAATTTTCTTCTTTATTGCACTCTTGTACTGTTGTCCTTGAATTTCTAAGTACTCATTTAAACTTGTAATATGGGCGGCACAATGGCGCAGCGGTAGAGTTGCTGCCTTACAGCGCCAGAGCCCCAGGTCCTGGGTTCAATCCTGACAACGGGTGCTGCCTGTACGGAGTTTGTACGTTCTCCCCGTGACCTGTGTGGGTTTTCTCCGGGTGCTCGTTACCTCCCACACTCCAAAGACATACAGGTTTGTAGGTTAATTGACTTGGTACAAACGTAAATTGTCCCTGGTGTGTGTAGGATAGTGTTAATGTGCGGGGATCACTGGACTCAGTGGACTGAAGGGCCTTTTTCCGTGCTGCATCTCTAAACTAAACTAAACTAAATTCTATTAAATGTCTTGTCTCTGTGCCAATGCCTTGAAAATTTCACTTCAGTCAATTAATATTAAAAATTGGAAATAAAAGTGAACTTGTAGTTTATACTTGGAACCCAATTAATTTGCCATATTTCTTTATGAGTGAAAAAACGGTTAACCAGTTTTCACCATTAACCAGATTGATCCTTTTTGAAGCTTGAATCCTAACCAATATGTTGGAGAGAGAATTTGCTCTCTGGAGTAGCCAGAAAAGCTGCCTTACAAGATTGCTTCAGTGCCTATACTTGCTTGAGTCTGATAATGTTCTTGTGTTTAGAGCAATATTGGTAAAATAAGAGACATATTAATATGTAGGATTCAGCCTAACTTGCAGGTGGGTGAGGGGTATGGGGCAAATGTCAGCTTACAGGGAAACTGGAAAAATTGAATTGTTGAAATTTGTCAGACCTTTTAGAAATTCAGTTGAAAATACATTAGACATTGGTGTTCTTAAGCTTTGGAGGATATTAGTTATATATTGACGGTAGTAAAGTTGTGTTTAAAAAGCACACTGATGCATTTTTGTCTAAGGTAATTGAAGCATGCCGCTGCTGGATTGGTGTCATAGTCAGTGGATCTGTAATTTTTGTATTGACTTCTATATAACAATGACAATGTGTCAGTCTGAAGAAGGGTCTCGACCCGAAAAGTTACCCATTCCTTCTCTCCTGAGATGCTGCCTGACCCGCTGAGTTACTCCAGCATTTTGTGTCTACCTTCTATATAACAAGAAATATCCAACGAGTTGAGTGATCTGCTTTCTCAGTCACTTCAATCTGGATATTGATTTTTTTTTCATTGTGTTCATCTAGTACCTGGATAAGGTAGAAATGGAGATGAGAACTTGTGAGGAGCCTCGCCCTCCTAATGGCCCTTCTCCTATTGCAACAGCTTCAGGGCAAAGGTGAGATGCGAAGACAAACATTAATCAGGAAATTGTTGTACTAGAAATGTGTCAAATCCTGCGATATCTTTATTTTGAAACTTTAAAAAAATTGGACATGATGCAAATTTATACTTGTTGTATCTTTTTTGAATCGTCAATAATTTGTATTTTGCTCATTTAAAAAAGTGAACAAGGAAGTTGGTTACTTATAATTGGTATGTTAAATGTTCCTCTAACTTCATCTAATGCATCCGGTGTTCCCGATGTGGCCTCCTGTACTTCGGCATGACTAAGCGTAGAATCGGCGACAGTTTCACTGAAAATTTATGCCTGGTCTGCCAAGGCTTACTGGATCTCCAGGTTGTTAACCATTTTAACTCTACTTCCCATTCCCATCCTGACAAAACTGTCCTGGGCCTCCCCCATTGTTAGGTGAGGCCACATACAAACTGGAGGAACAACACCTCGTATTCCACTTGGGTAGCTTACAACCTCTCTCCCTCCCCTTCCACCTACATTCCTTCCTCTACGTTATTCACAACTCTTCAATCCCTTTGTCTCACGTCATCTGTCTTTTCTTCTCTGGCCTTTGTCCAACCATCTGCCTATCAACCTCTCCCCCCTCAGCTGTATCCACCTATTACCTGCCAGGCTTTGTCCTGCCCCTTTCTTCCAACCTTTTCTATTCCCCCTCACAGTCAGTCTGAGGAGGGTCCCAACCCGAAACGTCACCTATCCATGGTCTCCAGGAATTATGCTTGACCCACTATGTTACATCAGCACTTTCTATCTATTTCTGCAAACTAACATCTGCAGTTCCTTGCTTTTAAGTGTTAGCAAGACTAATATTATTTCAATTATTAACTTAACAATTTATTCTTTCCCTAGTGAATATGGCTTTGCTGAAAAAGTTGTTGAGGGAATCTCTCTCTATGTGAATTCCATCATTATTAAAATCAAGGCAAAAGCTTTCAATGCATCTTTTGAGTTGTCCCAGCTGCAAATATATAGTGTAAATACAAGTTGGCAACAAAGTGATCTGCGGTTCACCCGAATACAAGATCCTCAACGTGGCGAGGTAAAGATATCATTTTTTAAGTTGGTCTTGCACTTTTGTTATTTTATTTTTAAAGTATTTTAATTTTGTTTAAGTTACACGTTCAAATTTTGTGTGCATAAAGATCACTTGAATGGATAAAATTCTGGCAAAGGGCCCAAGTTTGTGGAACCATATTCATCTTCAGTAAACTAAACTTGCATGTTTCTTGCAATACATTGACCCTGTGTTGAATGCTGTGAAAATGATAATACAAGAAATATGCCCACTGATCCATGAATGAAATTTTTGGAGTAGGCAAACAAGTTAATATCCTACTGTGACAGCTGAAGAATTTTCATTAAGTTCCATAAAATTGGAATAAAAAGATTGTGACATATCTGATAACCATGAAACCTGTAGATTGTTAATTTAACACAAAATCTGATTAACTTTAGGAATGTGAATCTTTTGTCTTTAGTTGATCAGGTCTACATTTCAGTGCAGGCTACTCTGAAATTGGCTAGCATTTCATTCAATCATGATAAACCCACAAAATATCTTGACACTGCCTTCTCCAGGTGCATATCTCGGGTTCCAGAAGACTGCCTGTCCTACCTTCTCAAGGGCAAAGAATCCAATTTTTAAATAGGGAGCACATAAGTGTACCCTAACTTCTCACCAAGCTGTTTGGCATCAAGAAAGTCGAGGAAAAGGTGGATGGTGCAGGAATATGTTGATGTTGCACTGCAAGCTTGTCTGTGAGATTCGCTTCTGTTGCCTCATTTTTTTCCCACTCCTTGTGAACAATATGTTCATTAACTGGAATCTGCTTTTTCATTCCATCAGTGTTTATTAAGCAATGTAGCAATGCGATTTTCTTAGAACAGTAACACTAAAATTTATTTTTGAAACAGTAGTACAGTTTCACCTATGGATCTAATTGGTATCTGGTTTTTATTTTTGTTGGTTGATGGTTTTTCCTTCTGCACTCAAGGTTCTGACATTCAAGGAGATTACCTGGCAGATGATCCGAATAGAAGCAGATGCAATCCAGAATGAGGAACACGATATCCTCAGTGCACCAGTGCGGCTTATCACAAACCAGTCCAAGCTGAAAGTCAGCTTGAAGCGAAGGGTATGAAATAGTAAATCATTTATTTGATGAAAAAGAATCTCTGCATTGTTGCATGTATGCAATTTTAAATTTGCAACAATAACATACTAATAACAATAACATACGGGCGGCATGGTAGCGCAGCGGTAGAGTTGCTGCTTTACAGCGAATGCAGCGCCGGAGACTCAGGTTCGATCCTGACTACGGGTGCTGTACTGTAAGGAGTTTGTACGTTCTCCCCGTGACCTGCGTGGGTTTTCTCCGAGATCTTCGGTTTCCTCCCACACTCCAAAGACGTACAGGTATGTAGGTTAATTGGCTGGGTAAATGTAAAAATTGTCCCTAGTGTGTGTAGGATAGTGTTAGTGTGCGGGGATCACTGGGCGGCGTGGACTTGGTGGGCCGAAAAGGCCTGTTTCCGGCTGTATGTGTATGGTATGGTATGGTATGGTATACTAGATAAGAGAGTAGAGTGGTTGAAGTGCAGTTACTGATTATGTTGATTGGCATAGAGACCTTAGTCGAAGTTTGTTTTAGATGTGCTATCATTCTGCCCACATTCATACAACAAAATAATCTTCAGGAAAAGCGTACATGAAGCTGTGTGGTTGACCACAATCCTCTAACACTTTTAAAATAGAATCCTTGGGTGTCTGTTATACTACCAATTTATTTTCATATTGAATAGATTTAATGATGAAAATAGTCATTTTTAGTCAATTAAACAAATGGATGTAATAATATTCTATATTCCAGAAAATCTGTCAGGTTGCCACCACCTGAGTACATTGGTTTACCAAAGTTTTAAGTACATTGGTTTACCAAAGTTTTACTGTGTCTCTAGACAGATTTAAGGCACCCAAATTGATTGTGTGGATGTATCTTTAATGCTTGGGAAATATTTTGTTGATTAATCAATTCAGCGGAAATCCCATTTTACCTTCAGCTGTGTTTTTGGTACCTAACAAGATGTGGGATTTTTTTTCTTTCTTGTTTCAACAGTTAAAAGATTGCAATGTGGTGGCATCAAAGCTGGTGCTTCTATTGGATGACTTGTTGTGGGTTTTGACTGATTCCCAGTTGAAAGCAATGGCACAGTATTCAAAGTCTCTGAGTGAAGTCATAGAAAAATCTGCGCAGCAAAGGAAGAGTATGGCTTCTGCACCAACCCAGGTGGTTGTTTACAAATTATTCCATTTGGAGCGTTATGTTGTAGTAAATGCATGTAATAATGATTGTGCATAAATTGATATGGATTGTGACTAATGCATTCACAAATATAGCAATGAAATGTAACATGAGGATTTGTGAAAGTTAAATGTTTTTTAGATTTTCTTGTGTAATTGATTGCAGGTGTCTGGATGTTGTTAAAAAGCTGAGAGAAAGTCTGGGGTTTGGTATATGCTTTGGAGTCTTGAAGTTCTATCGAATTAAGTAAATCAGCAAGCTGTATTCTGTCCACGTAACAAAGGGAAGAATCAACTCTGAATGTTTCCCAGTGTTATGAGAGTTGGCATGGAGAGTTGACATTTAGTTTGTTCTGATACAATGTGAATTTTGGAATGGAGCAATAGAAAATATGCTTTTCTGCAAATAAATTTGCACATAAAAATCCTTTTTCTCAAAATCCATGGTGCTATTGGATTAAATTTTACATTGTTCAAATTTGGTGACTAAATTTCTGAGTAGAGTTTCAGTCTCAAACCACAGAAAACACTTCAGCTTTGCTCTCCGATTATCAGCCTTACTTAGAGGTGAGATATTCCGATGTTGGAGATTGCGCAATGCTATTGAAATACAGACTCTCCCCAGTTAACGAACGCCGGCCTTGCCCCTGGCCTGTGCATACGAATGACGGTTTGGGAGACTGGCGGTTCAGATTTGGCAGTAGCTGGGGGGCTGCAGACATCTTTTGGCGTGTGGGATCTCTGGTCACAACCACATTTCCAACGTAAACTGCTCGGGTTACAAACAGTTCTCTGCAACGGAACCCTGCAATAACCTGGGAGAGTGACCTGTAGGATGTAAGTGCTGAGGGGGAATGATCATATCCAATACCTCAGAAGTGGATACAGGCTGGGTAACGTATGGGTTAAAATTTGAGGTTGAAAGTTTAGCTTTGGATCTGAGGAAGTGTTGAAGATTGACAAAGCGCTGGTTTAGACAATGGAACTGATTGGGTGAGACAATGATCCGGAGGCGAGGGAGCAAAGGTTGATTGCAGGTTCTGAAAATAATTTGGAAATGTGAACACTATTGTAACAGTGAATATTGAAAAAACAGTTCCATTTATAGACTAAATTTAAAGCCTTGTCTGATGGCAAAGTACTCAATGGTGAAACTAAAACAGGAAATGCTAGATGCAGTCATTAATGTAGAGCAAAATGGTATGCATTTCAGATTGTTAGTCTTTTTTATGAAAGCCATTAAATATAAATAGTTAAAATTTACTTCAATGTTATAATAATGGATTTGGGGTAACATTTGTACATTTCTCTTGCAGAGTGCAACTCCAGTTCCTGTTTCCCAACAGATTAGAACTCCGCAAACTACAGCAGCAGCTGATCAGAATGATGCTCTTGCCAAACTTTTTAATGCTTTTGATGTAAAGGAAACATCTTATCATTTAATAATTTCTCATTTGGATTTGCACGTTTGTGATGACATTCATGTGAAGGAAAGAGGTACGCTGCTTTATTGTCTTTAAGAGTTAAAGATTTGAAATGAATAGGCTGAAAACAATTTTTTTTGTATACTTTGGTTTTAATTTGTAACACTAATTTGCAATATCACATTGACTTGAGTGTACTAAATTGGCACTCCTTTCGGCCTTTGGCCTTAAAGTAAATCATAATCTGGCATGCTTGGGACATTGGTGGTGTCAGACTGGTGGACTGTTGTTATTCATACTAATTCCTCAATATGCTTTTAATTTTCTCAGGATGTTACACTAGTATAGTAAATTCTGCAGCGAAGTCAGTACATTTTGGGAAGCATGGCAACCAGGGCCCAGTGGGTCTTGAGCAGCATTGGAACATGGGACCTGGTTTGGGGGATGGAGGGTTGTTATTTTAAAATATTTTCATTTGAGTAGATATGTTTTGCATACATAAAGGCAAAATCTGCCCTTTATTTGCCAGTGTTAAATTGTATTTGCTGAGAATTATTTGAATAAATTATTTGTTTCTCATGCAAAGAAAAATGAATTTGAATAGATTTTTTGCTTAAATTTATGGAAACGATTCTTGTAAGCTTTTTTCTCCTTTGGCAGCTTTTCCAAGAGAGATCACAGGTGGAGCCATGCAACTGTCTTTTACACAGATTACAGTGGATTACTATCCCTATCACAGAGCAGGTATGAGTTTAAAATAAAGTTTAACATCTATGGTATTAATTTGACATCCCTTCTTGAAATCATGACACCATTACACTTCTACTTGTTTAAAAAGCATACAGACGTGCTCTTGAAGAGCCATAACCACTGGCTCTGCAAACCAAGAGTTGGGAAATTTATGTTATAGGAGCAGAATTAGGCTATTCAGCCCATCAAGTCTACTCTGCCATTCAATCACGGTGATCTATCTTTCCCTCTCAACCCCATTCTCATCCCTTCTCCCCATAACTACTGACACCTGGGAAGTGGGTTATGTGGTCCATTTTTGGTTGCTATTGGAAATGATTCTTGAAGACTTGTTCTCTTTGGAAATTACAATTTCCAAAATGAGCTGGAGGCTCAACTCAATCGAACAGATGCCGGTCGACTGTGGCAGGGCCTGAATGCCATCACAGGCTATGCCAAAATTGGGGTTCATTCCCATGCAACCTACTGGTCTCCCAAATGCACGGGTCTCCATATGTCAGGTGCTCGTAACCCAACATACAGACATGCCAGACATACAAGGAGGCTGTCCATATGTGGGTTAAGAGTGCCCTACACAGGGATAGGAGGATCTGCAGTGCTGATGACCTGTACTTTCTATAATCTTGTTTGTCTCCTTGAAATCATCCCAGAGGCCCCCGAGCATGTACTGCTTTTCCCATCCAAGAGAAATAATTTTTTTGCCAGCAGTTCCAGCCGAGAGGTTTAGATGGCTTTGGAGGTTTTGCTCTTACTCTGTTGATATGGTGTTTGCAACTTCTGGCGTGGGGTTAAGGACACGTGGTCGGATACAGTCTGGTTTGAAGAGTTTTTCGAAGCGTTCCTTCCAGCAGGTTGAAGGCCTCTTTGGCTCTCCTCTGTTTCTGGCTCACAACATGCTGAGTCCCTGATCATCTTGACAATGCTGAGAAATCCACACATCATGATTATTGAATAAGTCCCCAATGAATTTCTCCAGCATTGTTTTTTTTTCAGATTCCAGCATCTGTTATCTCTTGTGTCTCTAAAGTTATAGATTTGTTAGGCTTTGCCTCCTAGGTATCTCCCATAGGTGTCTATTTTCTCTTGAGGCATAATGACAATAACGTGTTTGTGGTTATTTAACTTGTGAAAACAAAGAACTGCAGATGCTGGCTTATACCAAAGATAGGCACAAAATGCTGGAATAACTCATTGGGTCAGGAACTCAGCATCTGATCCAAAAATGAGGCTTTCCTTTTGAGGACATCCAAGATATCCTCATTTTTTGGTGAGAGTGGGTTTCTCCCGGATGTCATTGATGGATCCCTCATCTGTATCTTTTCTTTGACCTGGAGTTCTTAACTCGCTCCCTCCCCCTCCCAAAGACACGACAAGGATGGGGTTCCCCTGGTCCTCATATTTCACCCCGACAACCTCCATATCCAACACATCATCATCTGACATTTCCAACACCTCCAACGTGATCCCACCACTAACCGCATCTTCCCATCTCCACCCTTTCTGCCTTCTGCAGAAACCGATCCCTCCACAACACCTTGGATGCATTCTCCTGGGATGCTGCCTGACCTGCTGAGTTAGTCTAGTAATTTGTATCTTTCTGTGGTTAATTAACAAATGTATATTCTGGTCATTCTCATCACGTGTTTAAGAGAGACTAGGAATCTCTTAACATGCTCTGATTATGGTGGGTTTCAAGTTCTTCCGGTCATTAAGTACACTTCTGGTTCCTGTTGTTTGTGAGTCAGATTGTTTGAGGCTATGTCTGGAACAAGCTTTCGATGGAGGCTCCTTGAGACCTTCAACATAAAAACGTGTCTGCAAGAAAATCTGTTGCCACTTTTATTGAGGTCAGCCTGATGGAAGTAGCAGAAGAATTAGGTGGTGGTCGGTCCAGCCACGTTTGTAAACATCATGGCACAGGTGAAGTGAATGTCCTTATGATCCCTGCTTGGACATTGAACGTATTCTGAGGAGAACTTCTGGAGAGTGGATTGTGGGGAACATTGTTATTTTTAAGTCTTGAGATGTAAAGCATGCATGCAGTTTTGGCAGATGATAGGCATATATAGGAATAATTACATGGAAATAGATAGTCTTTGTACTTTCAAGCTCAGAGTTGGAAATTCATTTAAGACTCAAATAGCATGCTGAGTTTGCAAATAACTTGGCACAGTGTGAAACTGTGACCAAATGATTGACTGGTAAAACTTTCTAAATGGATGGCAACGGTGCTTAAAAATTCTTTTGGGTGATAGAATGACCTTGAAGTAATAATAATATTCCCCTTCCTCTCGTTTGTGCCCCGTCTCCTAAAATTTGCATTTGTTGGGCAGGATGGAGAAAAACACATAACAAGTGGCTGTGGTGATTGCCAACATGACTGACTGATTTTTTTTCCTTAAATATTTCCAGGAGACAACTGTCAGCACTGGATGTACTATAATGAGGCTACAAAAACAAGATCGAGTTGGACAAAAGAGTTACTGAAAGAATTCAAGTCTAATATTGATATGCTGAAACAAGCAGTAATGGACTATAATAAAAGTAAACTTCCTTCACCTAATGGTTCACCTCCACACATGTTAATAGGTTAGTATTCTGTATATGCTTTTATTGGTTAACAAAAGGAACTGAATTGTCTGTGTTGCCAGAGAAAGGGCTCATTGGAAACTCTTAACTGAAACAGAGTTACAATTATCTCTGGGAAATGCATCTGTGTTCTGTTGGGGTACTAGCTAATCTTTTCACTGAAACCATAGTTCTAAACAATGAGCTGTGAGCCATACATCATGGAAATGGGCCCTTTAGCCCACCTTGTCCATGTCAACTATAAAACCTTCATTTACACTAATTGCATTTTCTCCTCTGACATATACATCACATCTCTCTGATTCTCCTGACACCTCAATGCAATTTGGTAGTTGAATCTTCCAACTAGCACATGTTTGGTGTGTGGGAGAAAACTGAATCAGCTGGGGGTGGGGGGGGGTCCAAACAATCCCAGGGAGATTGTACAAACACCATATACAGATCATCCAAAGTCAGGATCAAACCCAGGCCTCTGAAGCAATGGAGCAGCAGCAGTAACAGTTGTGTCTGTCACTGCCTTCTCCATGGTTAATTAAAGGCTCATCTCTCAAATGTGCCATTAGTTATTCTGATACAGCCATAGACTAGATTGCGTTTTTTTGCCAAATATGAGCACCAGCTTTGGTAAAGAAAATTGTTGAAAAAGAATTGTAAAGCATTAGGCTATCTGTATTAATTTCAAATAATTCTGAAATATCCACTTATTACATTTATTAGTTTCCCTGCATTATTTATTTTGCATATTAGGGAATTGCAATGATCAGTTGCCGTCAAAGCTCATTTGGGAGTTGAGATCCTTCACTTTCCTTGGGTTGCACAGCTTCAGAAACATATTATGAACAACACATCCATGGAACAAACAACTTTCTTAGTGAAGATTGAAGGTATTTATTCACAAAATGCTGGATTAACTCAGCAGGTCAGGCAGCATCTCAGGAGAGAAGGAATGGGTGACGTTTTGGGTCGGTCTGAAGAAGGGTCTCGACCCAAAACGTCACCCATTCCTTCTCTCCTGAGATGCTGCCTGACCTGCTGAGTTAATCCAGCATTTTGTGAATAAATACCTTTGATTTGTACCAGCATCTGCAGTTATTTTCTTACACTTCTTAGTGAAGATTGATCACCTAGACAGCTTATCTCACCGTTAGAATTGCCAACCGTTTGCTTGGCAGAGATTTTTTTTCTAAGTATCATGATTATGAATGATTTTTACTTACTCTGGAAAGGTTTTGAAACAAAAATGAATTAAGTGAACAGGAGCTGCTATTTTACAAACTGAATTTTTGGTAAATATCTTGTGTGCTTGTTTTGAATCTACGTAGAGACCACACTCAGACATAAACCTGTAACTACAGGGAAGGAACAGATGTCTAAAGGAACAAGTTCTGCTAATATTTCATCTTCAAGTCTGCAGCCAAGAACAAAGCTATTATCTAGTTGTTTTGTTATTAGAGTGGAGGATCTAAATATTTATCAGGTGAGAAATGGGTATTTTGGAGCTGGAATTAATTTGACCTGCAAAACATGTCACAGGCTTTATATTAAATTCTAAAGTGATGCTATTTTCATTTTTGAAATATTAAATTTATGTACAAAGTATTAAGATTGCTCCTTCCTAAAAAATGCATGATGTATATTTTAATTCATGAAAACATGTAAATCTTAAGATGTGCTATTAAACTCTTGTTACTTTAATACTTCAATCAAATTTCCGCAAACTCAATTGCAACAAATCTGAAATCATCATCATTGGTCCAAAAACGCTCACCAAATCCACCCAAAACTTCATCCTCAACATTGATGGTCTCCCAGTATCCACCTCACCTCACATCCGGAATCTTGGAATCATCTTTGATCAAGCCCTCTCCTTCGACAAACACATCAAACACATCACAAAGACAGCCTTCTTCCACCTCAAAAACATTGCCCGTCTCCGTCCATCCCTCTCCTCCACAGCTGCAGAAACCCTCATCCACGCCTTCATCACCTCCCGTCTGGACTACTGCAACAGCCTCCTCTATGGCGCACCCTCAAAAATCATCAGTAAACTTCAATACATTCAAAACTCCGCTGCCCGTCTACTCACCCACACCCCGATCCGTGACCATATCACCCCCGTCCTTTATAAACTCCACTGGCTCCCCATCCCCCAGAGAATCCAGTACAAAATCCTCCTCATAACCTACAAAGCCCTCCATAACCTGGCCCCATCCTACCTGACCGACCTCCTCCACAGGCACACTCCCACCTGCACCCTCCGCTCTGCTGCTGCCAATCTCCTATCCCCCCACATCCGGACCAAACTCAGATCCTGGGGGGACAGGGCTTTCTCCATCGCTGCTCCCACCCTATGGAACTCACTACCCCAAAACGTTAGAGACTCCTCCACACTCACCACATTCAAAACATCGCTGAAGTCTCACCTGTTCAGTACTGCCTTCAACCACTGAAGGTCACCTCACCTTCTGTCTCCTTTCTCTGTTCGTTTATTTATTTACTTATTTATCTATTTATTAATTTCCCTATGTTCTCTAAATCTCTGTAAAGCGTCTTTGAGTATATGAAAAGCGCTATATAAATAAAATACATTATTATTATTATTATTATTAAGGCATTACCATATGTATCGATTTATCATCAAGAAGAGTCATAATGTTTTGAGTCATAGGTTAGATCACAAATGGACCAGAATTCCCTGTGATGGTAATTAAGTTAATGAATAAAAATAAAGAAATAAAGTTACTTTTAGATTTTCAAAATGTATTTAACAAGAATTTTTTTCAAGGCCAGAATGAGAAGCTTATCATGTAAATGCTACAAATTACGTATACAGATTGACTTTGGGTTTGGTAATAAAAATGGAGGGTTTTGATAAAAGGAAACTGTTCAGTTTGTGTAACTAATATAACTTCTGCCAGGATTTATTCCAGAATCATTCCAATTTGTCATATTTGGGTGTGATGATAGAACATTAAACAATGACTGACGTGATACCAAATTAAACCAATCCTATCTGACTCCACATGATCTATATCGCTCCTTTCCCTGCACATTTATGTGCCTATATCTTAAAGCCTTTTAAATACCACTATCATATCTGCTCCTGCCACCATTATATCTGCTTCCGCCACCACCCCTGACAGAATGTTCCAGGCATCTGCCAATCTCTGTCAAAACAAAAACTTACCTCCTCTTAGTTTAGTTTAGAGATACAGTGCGGAAACAGACCCTTTTGGCCCACCGGGTCCGCGCGGACCAGTGATCCCCGCACATTAACACTATCCTATACCCACTAGGGACAATGTTGACATTTAACAAGCCAATTAACCTACATACCACTACGTCTTTGGAGTGTGGGAGGAAACCGTAGATCTCGGAGAAAACCCACGCAGGTCAAGGGGAGAACATACAAGCTCCGTACAGACACCACCCATAGTCGGGATCGAACCCGGGTCTCCGGCGCTGTATTCGCTGTAAGGCAGTAACTCTACCGCTGCACCACCATGCTGCCCTCTTGCCTTAAAGCTATGCCTTCCAGTATTTGACATTGCCATTCTGAGGGGAAAAAGGTCCCGACTGTTTATCCTATCGATGCCCCTCATAATTTCCTAAACTTCCATCAGGTCTCTCCTCAGCCTCTGACACATCAGATAAAATAATGTAAAGTTTCAACCTTTCCTTCATAGCTATTACACACTAATCCATCTTGGTAAACATGTAATGCTTCCCGTCCAAAGCCTCCATATCCTTCCTGTAATGGGGCAACCAGAATTGCATATAATATTCCAAATGCAGCTGAACCAAAGTTTCATAAAACTGCGACACAACTTCCTGCTTCCTGTATTCAATGCACTGACCAATGAAGGCAAACATAGCTTACTCCTTCTTTCCTGCTCTATCTACTTGTCTTGCTACTTTCATGGAGCTATGGACTTGGACCCCTAGATCCATCTATACGTTTATGCTGTTAACGGTCTGCCGTCAGTTATATACATTCTCCTTACCCGTTGTTGTCAGACTATTGAACAGAGCTCTCATTGGCTAAGGATGTATTCCTGGTCTCCCCATCTACCCTGTTGCAGCCCTTGCACTGTTTTTTAAAATCTGCTCTTTTTCTGTAGCTGCAACACTATATTCTGCACACCTATTTCCTTTTTCTTTTGCACTACCTATTGCACTCGGATATGGTAGTATTTGCCTGGATAGCAAACAAAATAAAGTTTTTCATTGTATGTGAGTACATATGACAATAATTAACAAATGAAAAAACTGAGATACATTTAACCTCTTTCCTGCTTTCTTTATATTGTTTAGGCCCAGTCTAATTTCATCTTCCTGAACATTACATATATTTCCTTATTTTCCCTTTTTAACCAGATTTGCAACCCTCTCATTGTTCCCTTACTTTGCCATCCTTGTCCATCCTCCTCACTGAAACTGAACTCTGACCAGCTAATCTTTAATCGACTCCCACATATCAGATATGGTCTTGCCCAGTAACAGTTGCTCCTAATTTACTCTCCCTGGTTCTAGCCAAATAATGTTGTACTTTGCCCTCCTCCAATTTAATACATTCTCCCAAGGTCCAGACCTATTCATGGCTATCTTAAGGCATAAGGAGTTCTATCATAGTTATGATACAGAATATAAAAATATATAACACTCTATTGGACATTGAAACCGCAATTAAATATTTAAAGAAATTACAGCTGATAAGATTAGAAATTTATTTATTAGCATATCATCATATCATATACATACAGCCGGAAACAGGCCTTTTCGGCCCTCCAAGTCCGTGCCGCCCAGTGATCCCCGTACATTAACACTATCCTACACCCACTAGGGACAATTTTTACATTTACCCAGCCAATTAACCTACATACCTGTACGTCTTTGCATAAAGCAAGCAAATCTGAAAACTAAATTTAAAAACAAAATCAGATCTCTGACACTGACAATTTTCTGCTGGTTTAATGCTGACAATTTTATCATTGCATTGATTACAGAATGTCCAAAAATGATTGAATATATCTGTTTTTAAAAGAAAATCTGTGAATTGGTGATAAAAATCTGTCCAGGGAAAGGTTCCACATGCCCGAAGAACTTTTCTGATTGGAGAATGCAGCTTCTGACATTGTCTTTTAAACTTTTATTTATAACTAGACCAAGTGGACCCGTTGGGCCCAAACCTCTCCTGCATTGGTGCAGCACCTTCTCCTCCTCCCCTTCCCCCCTCCCCTCTACCCCCCTCCACCCCCTCCCCTATCCCCCTTATCCTCCCTCCTCCCCCCCACTCCATCCCCCTCAACACCCCTTATCTCCTTCCCTCACCCCCCTCCCTCCACCCCCCTCCCTTCCCCTTTCACTCCATCCCCTTATCCTCCCACCCTCCCTTCTCCCCCTCGCTCCCTCCATCCCCCCTCTCCTCCCTCCCTCTCTCCCGAGGAGATAGATTTAAACTTTAAAATGTGAATAACTTTTAAAATATAACACGAATTTCAATGAAACTTCGTCCATTAGCACCAAAGGAACGATGGTGAGTAAGGTGGGGCTAAAATTGTCGCCCTAATATGTACCTTTTTGGCTCTAGTTCAGGGACAAACAAACAAGAGTTTTAGTATATAGATTAACATTATTGGCTATTTGCAGAATGGGCTAACTTGCTCTTGGATTAATCCTAAAAAAATAAGGATGTTTAAAACATGGGTGACACTGGTGAAGTAGTATTTATGGCCCATCATAAACCTACATTTAAGGGTGAATTGTGCAGCATATAACTAGACTTGCAATTGGATAGGAGTAGCGGCTCCCTTCTCCGATGGATGTCAGTGACCTCTTTTTTTTGGTGGTGGGGGGAGTCAAACCTTTTGTGGTGTTACTCCACTAATTATTACATCTATTTAATTTTGTTGATTAATTTTCCACAATGGACTTTGAATGCTCCTTGTGCTCCAAAGTTGTTGCTAAAAAATGGTGAAATCACTATTTTGCTATCTTGGTAAAATTCTTAACTTGGTCCCCTGCAGGTTTCTACAGCAGATCAGCGAAAAGATTCTCCCAAAGCTATGATCTGTTGCAATAAGAAGTCATTATATCTTCCATCCGAAATGGCAGCTATTCACATTGAATTCACTGAATATTATTTCCCAGATGGAAAAGACTTTCCTAGTAAGAATTAATTTTATGATGTTATGTGCAGAATGAAAATAATTTTTATCATTTTTATTTTAAATATGATAACTTCTGGTAGAAAACCTGATCTGACGTGAGAGAAAGAGAAGCACTGATTTTGGATCTTTTATTGTTGGATGAAACGATTTAATTCACTTACCCTTAAGGTTCCTCGGGTATGATGCAGTAAGATAACAACCTTTCTAATGTTACTGCATACAATCTGTGGCTTTCCTCAAAACTCAAAGATATTCTGCAATATCTTAATAAAACATAGCTATCTGTGTCCTATTCACAAAAAGATAATCTGACCTGCCTCATTTCAACTGGTCCTTGAGTTTGGCAACATTCACTGCATTTGAGGTAACAAATTAAAACCTTGTTAAGAGCTGGTATCATCAGTAAGATTCCTCTAATTTTCCTATTTTCATTTGACTGAAAAATTCTGCACAGAAGACTATGTCTCAAATAAACATTAATAAAATTATTTCCCATTCTCTGACAAGCAACTTGAGGGTGGTCCCTTGCACTGATCTTTAAGACAATTGCTGTTACATCCCTGTTACCTGTTTTACAGCAAACACCCACTAGGAGGTTGGTGAAGGTGTGATTTTTTTCTCTCCAAAAGATAGGACACAAGAGTGGAGACACAAGAAATTGCAGATGCTGGGATGTTGAGCAAAGCACAAAGTCCTAGAAGAACAAGGTCCAGATCAGTCAGCATCTTGTGGAGGAAAAGGACAGGCAACAATTTGGGTTGGGTTCCTTCTCCAGGCAGCTTGTAGTATAGGGGAGAAGCCGAACAAAGTCTGGCAGGTGATAGGTAGAATTTGGCGAGGGCAGGGTTTAATTTGCAGATGGATGGAGTAAGTGACGAAGGCTAGAGGTGAACAGGATACAAAATAGACAACAAGGTAAGAGGAGCAACAAGGGAAGGGAATAGACAACAAGGGAAGAGGAAGGGATATGGCTGGATGAGACGTAGGGAAGGAAAAGGGAACTGGGACGATGGATGAGTATACAGAGAAGGGGAAAGTCACATGGTGGGAGACATGTGTGCAGACCAGAGAGGGGGGGAGGGGAAAGAGGGGGTTATTGCTTGAAATTGACGTATTTAACATTCAATACGAGATGCTGTTCCTCCATTTCACGTGACCTTGTTTTGGCAATCGAGGAGACCTAGGACTGAAAGGTCGATATGAGATCAGGACGGGGAGTTAAAATAGTTAGTGACCAGGAGATCCAGCTGGTCAGCTGGTGAAAGTTTTTGTTTTGCTGACCACTTGCCTTTTGTGTTAAAACCTTGGTGGATTGTTAGTTGAGATGCCAAGCTATGATTTTTTTGTTCAAATATCAGTGTTATTTGTTAGCAATATGAATGATATGCAAACAATCATCCGTAATACAAATATAGACAGCAAGAAAGCCCAAAATGGATTTGCCTTCTGAAACTGAGCGATAAAATGTCAGGATTGCATCATTATTATATATTGATTTTATTACACCACAGAAACAGGGATGTTTGTAGCCTTCATTAGAAACTGTTTGCATCAGGGTAAATGAAAATTGAGTTAATGTGCACGAAGTATGACCACGATGTCAAAAGTTTCTGTCGGGAGAATGAAAATAACTTTTAATAATTAATTTACATTTGCTAAATTTCTGTGCATAGGTATTCTGTGTCATGTATTTAAGCAGAAAGTATATGTGAGTATATGTTGCAGTAACTTGATGAACAGATAATGTTAGCTGTCTGGTGCTTATGTACCATGT
This sequence comes from Rhinoraja longicauda, assembly GCF_053455715.1. Lineage (NCBI taxonomy): Eukaryota > Metazoa > Chordata > Chondrichthyes > Rajiformes > Arhynchobatidae > Rhinoraja > Rhinoraja longicauda. Next base: position 22,535,851 of record NC_135975.1, read on the forward strand.
GTTGACATTACATGTTCACTAAAATGCTTTCCATTTTAATTTTAAAGTATTCTCAGGTGTATAGTGATTGTTTTCGTTGAAACCAGTTTTTGTGACCTTGCATTATAGCCTTATGGAATGTGTTGAACAGGTTGGAAAAGAACCCTCACCAAACATCTGCCCTAGAACTCCTTTTCTGTACAGGTTGCACTATTACTACTGAAAAATGGTTTCTTCTTGGTGGGCTGATTGTTAATCATGTTGTTTCATCGTTTAATGATTCTGAATGACAGTTGATGAATCACATCTGGGAGAATAAATCAAGTGCTTGGTCAAATCTTTTTAAATGGATTTTCACCAGATTGCATTATTGCTGAATTACGATCACAAAGTATTAAGTATAGAATATTGCAAGATTTGAGCAAAGACTAAATCAATATTTGTGTAATTATAACTTCACTTGTGAAAAATTAAAAATATTTTATTTAAAACAATGAGATTCTCAATCATTTAAATAGCCAGGATAAAGTACCTGGGGAGGGGGTGGTTTGGGTGGGAAGGGACGAGTTGACCAGGGAATTGCAGAGGGAAGTCTCTGCGCAAAGCAGAAAGGTGTGGAGATGGGAAGATGTGGCCAGTAGTGGGATCCCGTTGGAAGTGGAGAAAAAGTTGGAGGATTATATGCTGTATGCGATGGCTGATGAAGTGGAAGGTGAGGACAAGGGGGACTCTGTCCTTGTTACAAATGGGGGGGAGGAGGAACAAGCGCAGAGCTGCGGGATATCGAGGAGATCCTAGTGAGAGCCTCATATATAATGGAAGAAGGGAACCCCCATTTCCGATAGAATGAGGACATCTCCGATGACCTGGTATGGAAAACCTCATTGTGGGCGCTGATGCGGCGTAGATGGAGGAATTGGGAGTTGGGGATAAAGTCTTTTTTTTGGTCAACTCGTCCCTTTCCACTCAAACCACCCCCTTCCCAGGTACTTTCTCCTGCAACTGCAGGAGATGCAACACCTGTCCCTTTATCTCCCCCCTCAACTCCATCCAAGGACCCCGACAGACTTTCCAGGTGTGGCAGAGGTTCTCTTGCACCTCCTCCAACCTCATCTACCGTATCCACTGTTCCAGGAACAAAGTACTGTACATTGGCGAGACCAAGCGCAGGCTCGACGATCGTTTCACTGAACACCTCCGCGCAGTCTGCCTTAACCTACCTGATCTCCCAGTTGCTCAGCTCTTTCACTCCCCCTCCTAGTCCCAATCTGACCTTTCTGTCCTGGGCCTCCTCCATTGTCAGAGTGAGGCCCAGTGCAAATTGGAGGAACAGCACCTCATATTTCGCTTGGGTAGCTTACACCCCAGCGGTATGAACATTGACTTCTCTAACTTCCAATAGTCCTTGCTTTCCCTCTCTCCCCATCCCCTCCCTTTCCCAGTTTTCCCACCAGTCTTAGTGTCTCCGACTACATTCTATCTCTGGCCCGCCCACTCCCCTGATAACAGTCTGAAGGAGGGTCTCGACCCAAAACGTCACCCATTCCTTCTCTCCAGAGATGCTGCCTGTCCTGAGTTACTCCAGCATTTTGTGCCTACCTTCGATTTAAACCAGCATCTGCAGTTCTTTCCTACACATGATTAGTTGAAATAGTTTTTTAAAATTTGCATGAGATTCTGAAATAATGCTACCTTTTAAAGTTCTGTTTAAAGGATAGCTTTAAGAAATGTTCAGAATGTAGTGTGTTACATTACTTTAAATCATGAAGGCAAAGCAATATGGTGAAAATACTTGTTCTTTAATATTGAATTTTGCAGCTTGGCAAATTATCTTTCTATTAAATCTAACATAATCGACGAAGCTAATAGATTTTGAAATTGCAAAATTGCAATACGTGATTTTTTTCTTTTCTGGACTTTGTAACTTATGGTTGTCTTGGATAATTCCATGAGAAATCCTGATTACATTTCTGATATAATTGCAATAAGTGCTATGATTAGTTGGGTGGAAGTTAAGAATGTAGAATGGGTCTTGCATTCAATATTGATATAATCAGCACATTTAAATAACATGCATTTATTCCTATTTGCAGTTCCTTGCCCTAATCTATACATACAGATGAATGCACTACAGTTGACACTAGATCCCAGGAGCATGCTGTGGTTGAACCAGTTTATACTTGACCTGCGACAGAGTCTGGAGCAGTTCACAGCTATCTATAAGCTTGATAGTGGGAAAGAGGATGAACATATGGACATACGAGTTGATGGATTGATGCTCAAGGTACATACAATGAGGCATTGATTAACTTAAGTACTACCACTACAATCATTGGTTTGTGTTAATGAGGTTGATCTAAGATGTTTTTCTGTTCAAAAATAATCTAAGAAAAAAAACGTAATTTGGCATGGATTGTTACGGATTATATTTATTACAATACATTTTTAGTCTAAGGCAACTGACTTGGTTACTTAAAGCTCCCCTTACCAAAAAGCATTCAGATAAGATGGTTCAAGTGCTCATGCACAAGCAGTCGAGGCAGTTTTATCCATATGATAACATTTTATCTGTGCCTGAGCAAATGAACTAGATATCACAAAAAGCTGGAGTAACTCAGCAGGTCGGGCCCTCCTGAGAAAATGAACTAAATCAGATTTACTCATCCTGTCCGATTGACCATATAAAATGATTTTAGTTTTAATTAATGGTTAAAAATAGTATTTCTGACTGCAACATATTGGAAAAAAATATTTCTTAACTGTTTATCCTTGTTGTTTGAACTGATTGTATCTTTGCTCTTTGTCAGTTTATTGTTCCAACTGATATGGGACCGAATGTGCATCAAGACCATCCACAATCGATTTCTATTCAGACTGCTGAAATTATTGCTACAAATACGAGACTCTCACCACACTGCACACGGGCAGACCTGGAAGCCATACTGCAGGAGTTCAAAGATGAAAACCTTTTTAGCAAAACATTCACAACCTTTCCTAAAACAACAGAAAATTTCAATATATTGCATCCAGTATTTCAAAGGCATGCCCATGAACAGGATACCAAACTGCACGATATTTATAAGGGCTTAGTTACTCCAAAGTTGAGTACAAATGCATTGAAAACATTTGCAGCTACAGATGTGTGGGCTGTGCACTTTTCACAATTTTGGGTTGACTATGAGGGAATGAAGAGTGGAAAAGGAAGACCTGTGGGATTTGTGGATTCTTTCCCACTATCAATCTGGGTTTGTCAACCCATTAGATTTGCAAAATCGCAAGTATCTGTTCCATCTTCCAGGCAGTCTGCCTCTCAAATTCGCAAAAGTGAATCCAGTGATTTTAGCATTCGTTTGCGTCACAAAATGCTTTTGAGAGATTATTATAGTACAGAATCCGAACCATTCACTAATGGACTGGGTAAATCAAATTCTTTAGATGCTCTTACTAGACCTCCGAAATCCATGCAGTCATCAGATGCAGATATGCATGTTCTTATACATGTTCAAAAACATGTGAGCATGCAGATTAATCATCATCAGTACTGTTTCTTGCTCCGCCTTCAGCAGTCAATTAAAAGGCTTCAGAAACAATTTCAGAAGAATATAGAGATAACTGGAAAGCTAGCAGAGGAAACCAAAATTTGTGTTGGATTGTTGTTAAAAAGTGCTGAAGTTGCTTTATTGCTTCGTCCACTGCCCCAGGCAGAGTCAAACAAAAAGATTTCGTCTGAAAATACAAGTCCTACAGGATCTGACCTTTCGCCGTCTCAAAGCAGGGAAACTCTGGTGGCTGAAAATGAAGGAGAAGATGATTCAAGTATTGATCATGTCCCCCAGACAAAACTGAAAGAATCAGGAAATGCTCAAGCTGAAACCACACACATTAGTACTGTCAGGCCAATAGACTCTTTACTTTCTAAATCATATAGTGACTCAGCTTTGATAAAAGGATTGATCTCACAGTCGCCTTTTGATGCTACCATTAGTCGATTTCCAGCATCTCGGGATGTTTCTGGGGATATTACCAGAACTTTTTTGGAAAATGAAAGTCGGAGCAATGCAGCCACAAAGTTATCAAATATTGAAGTACTCAGTATTTCTCAAAGTATGGGCCCATTGAATGTTTGCACAATAAACAAAAATGAATGTAATATTCTTTCTTTGAAGAAGGAGAACTGCCAAGAAGAAATATCCAGTTCATTGGAAAACAAAAGAAATCTAACTGTAGATTCAGTAACTGATTTGACTGATCGCGACCAGGAGAATCCTATGCAAAACCTAGATTATAGTAAAGAGACACAAGCTTCAACAAAGCCGGTGTTACCTGCATCATTATCAAGGTATACAACTATTAAATCAATGCATCATTATTGAAAGAAGTTTAGGAATAGAACATTACACATGGTACCCCTCCATCCCTCGCATAACCTTAAAACATTTCCTGCAATCGTTGTTTTCTTTAATTGGTCCTTTACTATCTGTTAATATTACAAAAAGAATGTTGGGTATTGGCAGGTTTAGGATAGGAAAAAATTCATTCTCCTGCTAAATTGATTTAATTTCTTCTTTCTGAAAACAATTGTTTCCAGTTTCTCTACATTGGTGTTAATTTTCTAGAAAACTGAACAGTCTCTGCTGAAAATTCTTGTGTGTTCCGTGTGAATCACTTTATTTGCTGGTATTGGAATGCTTACACTGGCCTATATGTTTATGTTGATTACATGTCATTTCTTGTTTTATTTAAATTTTATCTTTATTTTAAAGGTAAAGTTTTGAATTGTGTACAGCTGTAGCGCATGGGCTCTATCTAGTGGCCGCATTATGAAAAGCATTTCTTTGGATTAGTGCAGCAGGTGCTTATGTACTGCAAGTTTCATTTTACATAATTCTTGTAAAAAAATATTAGAATTGAATTTAGTTAGTGAGTTAGGTGCTCTTGTTCAAATTTTTTTGAAGAATATATCAAACATGATGATGGATTGATGGTGGGAAATCTTGCAAAATGTTGGAAATTAAGTATAATTTATTCCAAATACCAACTGATGTTTAAATTTAAGAGGAAAATGTTTGATAACTCTTATGCTTACAATTCTGGAAACAAAACTAATAAGAAACAGAAAAATGTAGAAAGGGTATGAAACTGGATAATTAGACACAAAAAGAATAAGTAGGTAAGGACGCTTAAGCATTAAACATTCACATCCTTTCTATATGTGACAACTAGAGCTGAAAACAGTATTCCAGCTGTAGCTTAACCAATGTCTTAGGAAGTTGAGCCATAACCTTCCTGTTCTTGTATTCTGTACCATGGTTAATGAAGGCAAGTACCCCAAATGTCTTTTTCAGAGGGGTCCCAACCTGAATCTTTACCTATCCATGTTCTCTAGAAATGCTGCCTGACACACTGAGTTACTCCAAAACTTTGTGCCTTTTTCATTACCTAATGCGTTGTGATCGTTAGGGGTCCTTGGGCTTGCCCTACTGTCCCTCAATTCCCCGTAAGGCCCTACCATTTATTGGTCCTCCCAACGTGCATCACATGGCATTCATCAGGATTAAATTCCGTCAATCATTGCTCTGCGCATTTTACCAACTCATCAAGGTCGTGCTGTAGCTACGACTATCCGCACTATTAATAACACTACCGATTGTTTTTTCTTCTTCATGTCATTTGCAGGCTAACGAACCTTACGTCCTACATTTATATCCAATAGTTAATGTGTGCCACAAATAGTAAGGGTCCCAGTACTGATCCCTGCGAGACATCACTAGTTAATTTAATTTCCTGTTTAATTTGTAAACGTAGATTAAGGAATTAATAATAATGAATATTTTTAGCCGAAATAAATTGTCCTAGATTTTGTGGTGCAAATAATGTTAGGGGTATCACCAAAGAACAAATCAATCTGAAACTCCAGAATTGGCCCATGTTTAATTCAGGAAATTACTATTCAGTTTGCTCTTCTAATCAATGAGCATTGCTGCAGTGATACCTTATCAGGAAGCTTGGCACTAAGACTGCTAAATGTACATGATAAGCTTGATAAAGTTAGGGCGAGTTCCTCAGGTAAGATTTCAATGGCATAAGGAGTCGTATCATGCCAGGCCTGGCTTTTGCCTCAAATTTGCTGCCCACTCCCTTAAATTTACTGCCATTTGTGGTCCTATGCGATAAATTATTAGAGATAGGTATAAGGGTCCATATGCTGATTAAGCTGCATATGGTGAACTCTGAGGCTCAGTCACCAAATTCCACAATGGCCCTTTCGTAGTTCACTACTGTCAGAAATCTTTCTTGTCTTGCTAAATGTCACTGACAACACTTGAGTCCATTTCAACTGTAGGTAAATAGTTGCAAAATTAAAGGTTGTTTTCTTTAAAAATACATTTTTGTACTTTAATTATATTGTTTATTTTTTTAGAATTAATATTAATCAATTATGTTTTGCATCCAGGTCAGAGACCTCATTCAATGAATGGAGTCATATTAAATAACTAGCCAGATATGAAATGTATCAGATCTCTTAGTTCAACATAACTTGAGTCTGCTGATGGAACAAGAACCAATGCCTAACCTGCAGTGCATTACCGACTTGGTGGAATGCACTGAATTGCCAAAGGCACCGTGTTATTTTCTAACAAAAGGCATGTCTGTTTAGGCCGAAGCGTCCTGCCTCTAACAATTTTTCTTTTAAGTGTAGCTTCTCAGTGCTAAAGGTTTCATTTGTTTGATTTTTAAACAAAAGATAAACTACTTCATTGTTTGTTAACGCCTCCATCAATCACAACTTTCCTACCTTCTATTTTGCTTTCTATAAATTAGTGTACAGTATTAAATATTGTGAGCACAATTTATAGTGTCAAATATGCGCTTCGATAAAAATTCTTGCGTTTAAAGAGAAATATTGTATTTTGCCTAGACCTTATAAAGATCTGATAACAGTCTGATAAACACAACCATATTGTAAAAATACACTGGAATTCAATGGACAGTCACAAGCTTAACAAATAGCAAGGACCAATGGTCTAAGGACCATTGCTGACTGTCGGGCATTATGTTGCAAATGGAGCCGACTGAAAGTGGCATTAACAGTTGGAGTTTGAGTAAATTTGCACAGGCAGTTTTGATTAAACATACAAGTATTGAAATGTATAATAAAAACTATTCGGAAGTAAATGTAGATGTAAGATGTTGTAAGTATTGTGACATAAATCCAAATATTATGAACACAAAGGAGAATGCTGTGATTTGTGGATGGGGACTGAGTACTTCTGATAATCTTGGTACTATTTTCTTGGCCAGTGCATAGTTTATGAAATGCTGTCACACAGCATCATATCTTCAGCCTTAGTTGAGCCCCAGATTCCAGGGAAAACCATAAAGCGCACATATTATTTAGTTTATTACATTAGTAATGTTTAAAGAGTAAAATATATGAATGGGTGAATAAAGCTGGCATTATTTATAATTAAATGAGAAGCTACTATTTGATGGTATTTATTCACAAAATGCTGGAGTAACTCAGCAGGTCAGGCAGCATCTCAGGAGAGAAGGAATGGGTGACGTTTCGGGTCGAGACCCTTCTTCAGATGTCAGGGGGGCGGGACAAAGGAAGGATATAGGTGGAGACAGGAAGATAGAGGGAGAACTGGGAAGGGGGAGGGGAAGAGAGGGACAGAGGAACTATCTAAAGTTGGAGAAGTCAATGTTCATACCGCTGGGCTGCAAACTGCCCAAGCGAAATATGAGGTACTGTTCCTCCAATTTCTGGTGGGCCTCACTTGTACCAGCATCTGCAGTTATTTTCTTATGGCTACTATTTGATACATTTCTGAGATTCATTAGCAATGTTTCTACTACTACATGTTGAGTGTGAAGAAAATTATTTTCTGTTTGTGATGGTTGGTTATGTGGTCTTTCCAAGCAGAATTCACTTTAAAGTATTGCAGTGGGGGGAAAAAATGTTCACAGCAGCATGATGAGTTGCTGATTTGCAACTCCATACATTCATTTTGATTTGATCTGTTTCTCAATCGTCCAGATTGGCCTTAATTGGTATTGGCAATTGTTTTAATGTAAAGTAGTGACAGTAGCTTTAATAAAGTTCCATTCGTAGCAAGACAAATTTAAGAACTTTCGTTCATAGTATTTGTTGTGTATATGTGGGCTCTCTTGGTTATGGCACATGTTAATCTTGCTCATAAATAGTTTAAATAGGAGGATACTTTTCATTGGCCAACTGCAACTGCCTAGAGATTTTAGTGATTGCCTAGAGAAAAATATGAATCAGAATTTTGTCTGTTGGTCTTTTTCTGATGTTTGGGGAGCACATAGAATGGAACCCTAGAAGGAGAGGAATAATGCAACTATTGTTTTCTCTCTTAAACATTCTTTTATTTCTGCTGCATCATTTTATTTAAAGAATTTGTGTGGTGAACAGAATGTAATGGTCTTACATGTAACGAAAATCACATCCGTAAATCTATATCTAAACTCTCCACTTTCAATTTCTACATATGAATCAGCAGCAAATTGAAGGATCGTGCAGAACCCACCTTGTCTAACTGTGCAGTAGCATATAAAAATGTGAGGAGAAGTCCATCTCAAATTTCACTGGACACCATATCAATTGACAGCGGTCTGCTGGAGGAACAGTTCTTAGACAGTGATGGAAGTGAAAGCCTCCTTTTATTGGTGAAGGGTAAGTTCTATTTTAAAACATCATCTTATTCTGGCTTCATATTTGTTTTAAATTGTAGATTTAATGCCTTTAAGCGCATTTAAATCTGAGTGGTATTTTAGTGGCCGGAGGGTGGGAATCATTTGCTTTGAAAACTTTTTTAGCAGTTTCGGATTGTTGCATTACATAGCAGATTTTATCATCCATTAAGACTAGAAAATAATATGACAGAGTATTCTATAAATTGTAAAACCTGGATACAAAAATATTTGGGAATACATCTACAAAGTTACTACAATTGAGAGATAAGAAAAAGTCAAAAAGGAAATTGAATGGTAGGTTTTGTATCTAATGGCCAGTACAAACTTGAACTGCACAGTCAAGTTTAGGTTCCATCTTGAGTACAGTGAATAATTAATTCAGAGCACTGTGTGAACTTGGTTTACATTGCTGGAATTTATTGGATTCAGGTGTGATATGACGTTTTAAAAAACCCAATAGAGCACATGACAAGCTTCCAACTCTGATCTATGTCAGTGTCTCTATTAGTCAGTGAAGCTCAGAAAATATATTAACCTGTCCTTTCAGGACCAGTATAGAAGAAACAGATACAGGAGACAAGTCTAAAACCACTTGAATGAATCAGTAGCCAAGACTGTCCATGTTGACTTTTACCGAGCAGAATAATTAATTTATTTCTCGGAATAAATTCTTCACCAAAAGTATTACATAGCTCAAAATAGTTGTTATTTGTCAGTATATTTTCCATCTTATTCACAGACGGTCTTGTTTAAGTAGTTCTCGTTGTATATGTCCTAGATTTAGTAGAAAGATCCACTGCTTTGTGATTTACTCTCCGACTCAATTTTGTGCATGGAGAACAATGCAACCTCGCTATTATATGTTTGGCATAATCAACTGAGGTGAAATTTCCTAATGATTATCTTTAAATGCCACTGGTGCTGTTCCCTTGCTAACTGGTCTAATGTTATGCAACAGGAGCTGTGGGAAGAACCCAGCAATGAAAGTTCCCACAAACAAATTCATGTGGCTAATTTATTCGTCACTTAGGATGTAATAAATCCCAAATTAATTGTCCTTGGTTTATGACATGGCAGTTATTGTTTCCTTTGTTTCACAAAAAGAAGTTATCAGGCAGAAATAATACAAAGTGCACATTCAAAGAGGTTTAGTACAGCTTCCCACCACACTAATGTGTAATGTATCCTGGCATTGAGCAACTTCAATCATTTCCTTACTTCTTACTCCAGCACAAATCTGAAAGTAAAAATAAAACAAAAGTTTAAAACATGAGATTAAGGCATTAATCTCTATTTGTGTCATGGAGAATCTGGCTTTATGGGAGAATCTGCAAGATAATGCATTTGAAACCATATTGAAAATAATGGGACTATATGTTTGTGCAACACATTTCTTCACCTATTCATCTCTCACATTATCTTCTCAGGCGGTTGGTATCTATTTTTCTGGTTTTCTTTGAAGCAGCTTGGGACATTTTGCCCAGACTTAAATGTGCCTCACTTCAATGCTTTGAATTGTATGCTTGAAAACAAGAAAACTTGAAACAATGCTGAAATGTTCATGGGTGTGCACATTTTTGTTTCAGATATTTAAACTTGTCAAACAGTTTGAATGAACAAATTGTGGATGAAGGAATAACTTTCCTTCAGCAACAGGGAAAACATCAAAATTGTTCACTTTCAAACATGAAATTTTGTTTCTATTGTTTTGAAAAAATACCGAATGTCAATGCAAATGCTTAAAAACAAAATTTTAAAGACAATAAAAAGTTGTCAGAAAGCAAGATGTTGGTTGGTGAGGGAAAAGTTAGTAAAAGGACAAGTTATAAAAGATCTGTGGCATTCAAGTTCACAGATGGACAGGAGGAAGCGCGGCTTATGTTCCATGTTATCGATTCTTCTGGGCTCCTTTCCCCAAAAGACAATTGTATCCTGCCTCGCAATAATGCTACCGTATTCATCCAGCAACTCTCACTGAATACTGCTCCTATCCTTCAAAGTGAGTGGAATTCAAGGACTCCCGTCTGTACAACTCAAAAACATTCCCGGTTTTAGATCTTGAAATTTATTTTCCTCAAATCTTCTTGAATGAATGCATAATTATTTTCTCCATGAAGTGAACAGAAACATAGAAAAATAGGTGCATTCGGCCATTTAAGCCAGCACCGCCATTCACTATGATCATGCGTGATCATTTAAAATCAGTACCCTGTTCCTGCTTTTTCCTCATATCCCTTGATTCCTTTAACCCTAAGAGCTAAATCTAACTCTCTCTTGAAAACATCCAGTGAATTGGCCTCCACTGCCTTCTGTGGCAGAGAATTCCACAGATTCACAACTCTCTGGGTGAAAAAGTTTTTCCTCATCTCAGTCCTAAATGGCCTACCCTTTATTCTTAAACTGTGACCCCCTAGTTCTGGACTCCCCCAACATCGGGAACAATTTTCCGGCATCTAACCTGTTCAATCCTTAAAGAATTTTATACGTTTCTATATCCCCTCTCATCCTTCTAACTTCCAGTGAATACAAGCCCAGTCGACCCATTCTTTCATCATATGTCAGTCCCACCATCCTGGTATGCTGCACTCCATCAATAGCAATAATGTCCTTCCTCAAATTAGGAGATCACACATAATGCTCCAGGTGTGGTCTCACCAGGGCCCTGAGCAACTGCTGTAGGAACTCCTTGCTCCTAAACGCAAATCCTCTCACAATGAAGGCCAGCATGCCAATAGCTTTCTTCACTACCTGCTGTACCTGTTTGCTTACTTTCAGTGACTAATGATAAAGCACACCCAGGTCTCGTTGCACCTCCCTTTTTCCTAATCTGACACCATTCAGATAATAATCTGCCTTCCTGTTCTTGCCACCAAAGTGGATAACCTCACATTTATCCACACTATACTTATCTGCCATGCATCTGCCCACTCACCCAACCTATTCAAGTCACCCTGCAGCCTCATAGCATCATCATCGCAGCTCCACACTGCCACCCAGTTTTGTGTCATCCGCAAACTTGGAGATGTCACATTTAATTCCCTTGTCTAAATTGTTAATATATATTGTAAATAACTGGGGTCCCAGCACCGAGCCTTATGGCACCCCACTAGTCACTGCCTACCATTCTGAAAAGAACCCGTTAATTCCTACACTTTGCTTCCTGTCTGCCAAACAATTCTCTATCCATGTCAATACCCTACCCCCAATACCATGTGCTCTAATTTTGCACACTAATCTCTTGTGTAAGACGTTGTCAACGGCTTTTTGAAAGTTCAGAGACACCCCACCCACCTTATCCATTCTACTTGTTACATCCTCAAAAAAATCCAGAAGATTAGTCAAGCACGATTTCTCCTTCATAAATTCATGCTGACTTTGACCGATCCTGTCACTGCTTTCCAAATGTGCTGCTACAACATCTTTAATAATCGACTCGAGCATCTTCCCCACTACTGATGTAAGGCTAACTGGTCTATAATTCCCTGTTTTCTCTCTCCCTCCTTTCTTAAAAAGTGGAGTTACATTGGCTACCCTCCAGTCCACAGGAACTGATCCAGAGTCGAGAGAACATTGGAAAATGATCGCCAATGCATCCACGATTTCTAGGGCCAATCCTAGATCTGCTGCATTTCACTTTTGCTATCATTCATCCTTTTTCCTTTGTGACTGCTCATCCCTGACAACTCATGCACTGCCATTAGACTGGAGGCCTACTTCGCTAATCTCAGGGCTACTTCAATCTAAATTTATATTTCCCTGGATAATACCTAGCATCCTGTTTTGTTTAAAAAATCTCTTTGAGCCATATGGACAATGCCAAGGGAGACTTTTTTAGGTATCTGAGCCAATGTAAATGTTCACATTGAAGTTTCATGAAGTTTACTTCAGTCTTGTGTTTCAAGAAGGTATCTGATATTGCCTTTCAGTTCCAAAATTCTTCATGGAATCTGTTATGTAACAGAATTATTTTGACGTGAAATCATAAATTAACATGCATTTTGCACACGTATTGTGACAGAAAAAAAAACTTAGTATTGAATGTAGACCAGCACCTTTTTTCACCTGAAAAACACATGAATGCATGTTTACTTAATCTCAGATTTCCATAAATCTTATAGGATAACGTTTCATTTTGCACTTCAAATTTTTGCTGGTTTCACATGGCATTTGTCAGTGATGTTTGTATGTTTGTCATGCTTAATTGAAACAAAGTATGTGTTCATCTTCTCAGATGCTTGTATTGATGATGCCTCGGTCATTAGTCTTAAAGAAGCTTCCATTGATCAGAGTCCAGCGGAAAGTGCTAATGGAGCATTTGGGACTGAGGGTTGTGGCAGAATATCACCAGATGTCTGCAGCACTGCATCTCAAAGTGTGGAACAGACCCCTGGAGATTTGGTAAACATGAGCAGCTCTGAGTTTGCAGAATTTGTATGTACAGAATTCTATCAGATAAATGCTATTAAGATCTCAGATACAGATAAAAGTGAGAAAACTAGGTTTTCAGCAGAATCACTCAAAAGGGACCTTACCTAACAGGCACAAATTACAAGTGAAAGTAGTTGGATTGGTGCGTCAAAATCTTGCAATTTTTAAAAATGATTCTGCAGTCACATCTATCTGTTTTGTAACTTGTCCTCCACTCCCTGTAGTGTTTCATTATCGTTTTTGCTTGCAGACTCCAACTGGGTGACTGAGAGTAACTTTGGAATTGTGCATTTAAATTTAACAATGAAAATATGTGAGAAAGTTTGTACAATTTTCCTCTGATACATATTTCCTTTCCAAAAAGCACATAGTAACATTTTTTGTTCCCAAGCAATGTAGCATTTGTATACATATAAAGTACACTTTTCAATTATGAAGATTCAGAAGTTAAAGACATGTAAAATAATTTGATGAAAAGGCCCCAAGATCCTACCATATTACGTTAAGATATCCAATCGGTATTTTATCTTCATGATTAAACTGACATTTGTGATTTTAGATGATCTTCGTATGATTATCTGGCTATTTTTTATTAATGGTTTTATCGAATTTAGTCCAGCCCATTTGACCAGTCACCTGGTCTGCTGGTTGAAACAAGGAACTGTCGATGCTGGTTTACAAAAAAAATAGACAAAGTGTTGGAGTAACTCATCAGTTCAGGCAGCATCCCTGGATAACATGGAACGGTTCTGTTTTTTGGGTCAGGACCCTTCTTCAAGTTGATTGTGGGGTGGGGAGTGAGGAGGAAGGGGGGGGGGGGGGAGACAGCTAAAAGAGTAAAAGGACAAAAAGTGGCAGGTAATAGGTGAAAGCAGGTGAGAGGGTTTTGGATAGGAAATGAAAACGAAAGTGTGTGACAAAAGGATTGGAGGTTTGTGAATTGTGAAGCCAGAGGTCTATTGGAACTGGAGACTCCAGTCCAGTGAGATTTGCCCCATTATATTATAATAAACAAATCTAATTTGTCTGTATACAATTACAGGAGAAGAGTATATTTTAAGTGGAGACAGTTAGAAGTAACTAGATCTATCTTCTGCACCTTCCCAAAGTCGTCCTACCCTGCACAATAAATATTTGCTGATTATACTCCTGAGCCAAGTCATTAACATGTTGCTGATTCTATTTGTCACCCAGTGATGCATGCATTCACCGTAAAAGCATTTATCCGTTTTCAAAAAATGTATCTTTTGTTTGCCTGTGATTATAACCATTACTATTTTCTTTGGACAGGTGTCAGTCTTGGTTTTCAATGTCTTTGGTGTAAACTGTGCAATTGATGTGACGGGAGAGGATACAACAGTGTCTTTCCAGATAAATCAAGTGCTACCAAAGCAACATGGAAACATCAGTGTTCGGCAATACCTTAGCAACCGTAGTCTGGGTAAGTAGTAATTTTCTTTATGTGGAGGAACAGTTTACTGTTTAACCTTAGGCTGTGCAATGAAATGGAGCTACAAACTGGTTATAAAACTTTGTTTCAGAAATTAACTCGCGTTCCCATACTTCTTGTATATGACCAGGCAATTGTTTAACCTGATGATGCACATTTCACAACCCAATGGTATGAACATTAGATTCTCCAATTTCAAGTAATACCCCATACTCCCCCTCTCTTTCCAATGATACCCCCCATCCCAATGTGCACCTATTTCTCCAGCTATCTCTCATCCACCCCTCAAGTCATCGTGCTACTTTCCCCTCCTTCGTATGCTCATCTCCCCTCCCCACTGTTCCTTACAGTTATATCCCACACTGTCTTTACATTTCACTCCTCTGTCCTTATCTGACACCCCTTTTGTCTCCTTTGTCACTTACTCCACCCACCTGCAATCAAACCCCCTCACCTGTATACACCTAGTACCTGCCAGGATTTGTCCCATCCCCATCTGTCTTTTCCAGCTTTCTTCCCCCCTCCTGACTACAATCTGACTGAAAAAGGGTGTGGAAACATTCCCTCCACTGATGCTGTCTGACCTGCTGAGTTTGGCTTGCACTTTGTATTTTTATCTCACAAAATAAATTGTGTAATGTATTTTGATAAGTGTACCTTTTTCTGTATGTGACATTCAATGATGTTTTATCAATCTACCAGATGATATTTATAAGAAGGCACCATAATTTTAGGAAATATTTCAATTGAAAATTATTCATATTTAAAAATGCACTATGCATTTGGTTGAAGTCATGACCTGTATGGAGCATACAATTGATCAGTGTTCAGTCTCGCTGCCGCCTCTTCCACCCCCTTCCTAATATTCTCACTGAGTTGATTGCATTCTGAACACCATGATAATTCAGGAGTACACTGTACACTAGCTTTCTCTTTTCGTTTTGATGCTGAAGCAATGAAACCACAATCTAATATTTCTGAGCTTTCACTATTTGTTATTAATGTGTATCATATTTAGTCATGTGAAGATTTGTCAATTAGTTTATAAGACCTTCCATAGCTGACTGACATTTTATGGGCATAATTTTATTAGGTTGCAGTTGTGAAGGGAAATAAGTAATTGCAAATGATAATGTTGTAACAATAAAATCAAATGATGTCGTGGAGCTTTTAGCATAATTATAATAAATTATCTAGTCTCAACATCCTCAACATTGATGGTCTCCCAGTATCCACCTCACCTCACATCCGGAATCTTGGAATCATCCTTGATCAAACCCTCTCCTTCGACAAACACATCAAACACATCACAAAGACAGCCTTCTTCCACCTCAAAAACATTGCCCGTCTCCGTCCATCCCTCTCCTCCACAGCTGCAGAAACCCTCATCCACGCCTTCATCACCTCCCGTCTGGACTACTGCAACAGCCTCCTCTATGGCGCACCCTCAAAAATCATCAATAAACTTCAATACATTCAAAACTCCGCTGCCCATCTACTCACACACACCTCGATCCGTGACCATATCACCCCCGTCCTTTATAAACTCCACTGGCTCCCCATCCCCCAGAGAATCCAGTACAAAATCCTCCTCATAACCTACAAAGCCCTCCATAACCTGGCCCCATCCTACCTGACCGACCTCCTCCACAGGCACACTCCCACCTGCACCCTCCGCTCTGCCGCTGCCAATCTCCTATCCCCCCACATCCGGACTAAACTCAGATCCTGGGGGGACAGGGCTTTCTCCATCGCTGCTCCCACCCTATGGAACTCACTACCCCAAACCGTTAGAGACTCCCCCACACTCACCACATTCAAAACATCGCTGAAGTCTCACCTGTTCAGTACTGCCTTCAACCACTGAAGGTCACCTCACCTTCTGTCTCCTTTCTCTGTTCATTTATTTATTTACTTATTTATCTATTTATTCATTTCCCTATGTTCTCAAAATCTCTGTAAAGCGTCTTTGAGTATATGAAAAGCGCTATATAAATAAAATGTATTATTATTATTATTATTAGTCAATACCCTATTGCTATTTGTCAGCCCTTGCTAATGTTTAAGTTGCTTAATTTAATTCCAAACTTACAATTCTAAAACTTTTCATTGATAGTGATCTCAGTGATGCTTTGAGGCAGTGGAAGGCAAAGATGTCTCCCCTCTGTGCTGGAGATATAACCTTTAGTAAAAGCTGCTAATGTTTTCTTTCTTAAAAAATATCTCTGCTGTCTGCAAATGAATTAGTTACAAACAGAACTTTTTATGGAAGGTAGTACTCAACTTTCGACAGTGTCTGGTAAAACTGTGGCATTGGATGTACTCAAGAGCAATGGTTAGTGTTTAGTCACAGCCTGCTAACCCAAGATGGACATGTTTATTCCAACTCTTTGTCTTCTATTGGTTAACCATCTTTCAATCTTATCCTGTCTGGTTACATATGCCAAACGTAAAGCTTATAAATCTCTGGTGGCAGATTGAAATATTCCTTCAAGGTTTTCACCATGTCTTCATGATAACTTGTTTTCTAGCACTACCAGTTACAGACATGCCAGTGCTTCATATGTCTCTGGCCAAACCACAAGCAACAATATTGTCTTACCCTTTATTATGGCCAAGTAGCTGTCCAAGGACTATGACAATGTCGATTCCAATCAGCAATATAGGAAAATTTCCACTTGTATCATAACGGGTGACCTATTAAGACCACTCGTCTCACAGTATCTCATGACCTCTCCACATATCTTCCATGTCTAGTACCTGCCATCATTACTGAAGCAAAATCTCTGTTCCCTATTTAATTTTGCACTTATTCTCTCAAGCAGCAACATTGAAAACTTGATGTCAGTGAACTATCTTTCGGTTATATGGTATTGTTGCTTTAAGAAGAGTTAGCAACAGAACATCTTTAATTGAAGCCAGTAAATTCTTAACCCTTGGCAGTGATAATACAACAGTGTTTTAAAAATAATACCATGTCATGAACTTAGTTCTTTTTGCTACACCTAAACTTGCCTGCACTACAAATAGTTTGTTTTTTGCATGGTTTGTGGGGTATTTGCTAAAAAGAAAGGTTTATTTGGTATCAAGCATTGGTATTCCTTGAAAAGGTATGTAGAATTGTAAAAGTTGCATATTTCTGGACTTTCTAGGTTGGGCAAAGGAGTGTAACAGTAAAGTGTAATTGGGACTTGCCTTTGAAATGTTGAGTTGGAGAGTGCTTAGCCACACTTCCTGCATGATTTGTGCAATTACACAATTCTCCTTGATGTTTTTTTATGACACTGCCTGTCCTACATGTCTGCATTCACCTGTGCTCGATGTGGAGAGCTCACTTTGCTAAATCTCTGAATCCTTTTGTTTTTTTTAACGAAAATAAATTTAATCAATTATTACACCAAAAATATATACAATACAAAACGATGCCAAACAAACCCACCACCATAATACAATATCATCCAATCATCTAAAGAAATATTCTTAAATATCAAATACACTCTTAAACAACGATATCACCATCCTTAATAAGGATGCATTCCACCCCCCGCGGTGCCCAGTGGTCCTGGAAATCTCCCAGGGCTCCTGTGGACAGCACGTAGTCCCTCTAATGCCACCCGGGCACAGATGTAACCCTGGAAAAGGGGCAGGCAGCCGACTCGGGCAGAGCCCTCTTCCGCCTGGCGGAAAAAAAAAAAAAAATCAGAAATTACCTTGATATTTACCTCTACCCAATCTGCAGGACATGAATTCCTATTGAAATGAACGGTATATGCCGACTTTGACCTGTCCGTAGGACAATGTCGGGGAATCTCACTAAGCGAAGGTTTTACCGTCAAACTTTACATGAATTCCAGAAATACCATATTGTGACAATGTATGGAATGTCGTTTTAAAATTGCATTATACTTAGGACCCATAGAAACGGGTGATTTGACTCAAATGCT
The DNA here is from genome assembly GCF_053455715.1 of Rhinoraja longicauda. Lineage (NCBI taxonomy): Eukaryota > Metazoa > Chordata > Chondrichthyes > Rajiformes > Arhynchobatidae > Rhinoraja > Rhinoraja longicauda. The sequence continues at coordinate 22,554,373 of NC_135975.1, forward strand.
TTCCATCCTATTTCCCCTAATATGTACTCTCCCACTTCCACTTAAAAGCATCTAGTATTTAGCTCAACCAATCTGCGTGGTTGCAAATTCCATATCCCAAATACTATCTGCATAAATGTATGTGTTATGTTATTTCTTGTCTTGAACACCAATTTGTCAAGCATGTTTACAGAGCCACAGAGCTATAAAGCATATCAACAGGCCCATAGGCCCATTTTGTCCATGCTGACCAAGTTGGCATATTGGTTGCTAATAGTCTGCGAAAACCCCTCCTATCCATATACTGCACTCCCCACCTTTCATAATAGGTGATTTACGTAAACTCACACTATGTAAGCAATTCTTTAAGCCCACTGCTTTATTTCCAAATTGCACCTCTTTGTAATCTTGGTAACAGCACGTTGCATATCACCGGTTTCCGCAAGCTGGCCAGCTGTTCTCGTGGATGTTCCCATGTGGTCTCTGCATCGGAACTCCCACGCAGTCTCTGCATCTATATACTAAAACTCTTGTTTGTTTGTTTGTTTGTTTGTTTGTTTGTTCCTGAACTACAGCCAAACCGGTACACGATAGCACGACAATTTTAAGCCCACCTTACTCACCTTCATCCCTTTGGTGCTAATGGAAGAAGTTTCATTGAAATCGGTGTTATATTTTTAAAGTTATTCACATTTTTAAGTTTAAATCTATCTCCTAGGGAGGGAGGGAGAGATGGAGGGGGTGGAGAGAGGATATGGCGGGTTGAGGGGGATGGAGTGGGGGGGTGGGGGAGAGGGGAGGAGGGTACTGCACCAATGCAGGAGAGGTTTGGGCCCAACGGGTCCACTTGGTCTAGTTGAATATAAATTTGGGCATGCACAGAGCCGCTTCTATTTCTGACTTGCATAGATTCTGATTTACGCAACCCAGGTCTCTGACACTGTGAGGCAGCAGCTCCCCCAGCTGAGCCACTATGCAACTCAATGGTGTGCAAACGTCTGCCTAATACTGGCTGGATAGTATCACAGGTCCTGCACAATTATGGGCAGCAGAATGCTAAGAGTGAACAGATTGTCTCTGATTCTGCTGAACTCTTTACTGAAGTAGTTTCTTTTAACCTGGTATACCTCATACCATTACATTTCACTTATCTGGAAAATTAAGAACCATTTTTAATCATTGGAAGTCCAGTTCTTGAGCCCCAGGAAGAGTGACTGGCAAATGGCATAACAGAAGGGGAAGCGAATACCAAAGGTGCAGAGAAGCAAGAATCTGCTGGGCGCAGTGCTCTTGTTGTGTGGTGCTATCTAGTTAGGCAACAAAAAGAGCTGATTACAACTGTATTGGTCCATATTTTTTTCAATATTTTAGAGTGTGCTAAAGTGAAAGGAAGTACATGGATTTTACAGCACAGAAGCTAGACTTTAGATCTGGCCGCTAACTACATAGCATTGATCTCCTGGCAATTTGCTTCATGAAAAAAAATGCCTGTAAATATTATGTTCTCTCTTTATATACCTTTCCAGGTTCTTTTAGATTTAGATTTTTTAGATTTTTTTTTAGATTTAGAGATACAGCGCAGAAACAGGCCCTTCGGCCCACCGGGTCCGCGCCACCCAGTGATCCCCGCACACTAACACTATCGTACACCCACTAGGGACAATTTTTACATTTGCCCAGCCAATTAACCTACATACCTGTACATCTTTTAACATGCACCTGCCACATTTCTGGTGTGTTGAATCCAATTCATGTCAAACTAGGCTGTAATATTTTTAGCCACTTGGCTGTGCAGAATCAATCATTAATGAACAAAACAATTGTTTCTAGATGATCAGTAGTTTTTGAGATTTTGATCAGTTTAATAAACTAAAGTTGCAGAAATGAATTTTTTAAAGTGTTCAACTTTCAGAATTTAATTTGCTGTCTTTTGACCTAGCTTTTTGTTGGCCGAGAGGAGTTGAGTGTTGGTACACAGGGAAAAAATGTGATAGGGTCTAGAATCTGTTCAAGCTCTTTTATATGCAGCATATCTGAGATCAGAATTTGTATCTTCAGGAAATATCTGCAGTGACTCAAATCCCTGCCACTATGCGACATCATAGTCTTTTTTTTGTATGGAAAAGATGTACGATTGTTTTACTTTTTAAATGCACTAGGGACCAACTACTTATGGGTTATTCTGTATTTGTAAAGCTGAACAATTGCCTCTCTGCTACCTTGTTTAATGGAAGGGATTCTTCAAGAGATAATGCAAGACTATAATGTAAAACATATCAAAGGGCATGAAAAGCATTACAAGGTGATTTCTTTGATTATTAAAATAGTTGATCATATTGGTTTGTTTCATTGATTGGATTGTCTTCCTAATATTTGCCTATAGAATGAGCAGAAATAGTTCCACATTCAATTCTGAACACTTTACTGCTATATTCAAGCATTGGCACAATAAGGCGAGAGCAGCTTAGTGAGAAACCTAATAACTGCTGAATCAGACCTTCCTCCGTTTGCGCTAACCTATCCTCGAACATGCTACACAACGCCATAGTCTGAGAGCACATGTATCTTGATTTATGACAATCAATGTGTAGTCTTTACTCAATATTTTGTAAGTTAGCATTTTCAGCTGTAATTGTTGCACAATTACTGCTGAACCTATTATTGACGTTTCTTTCTTGTTCAAGTTTTTAATCACTGCTTGCCTCTGGAAAGGTACTTCAACATGGACTGTTTCACTGCACTCCATCATCTGGCCATTTCATAAACTGCAGTCAGCAGTATCAGCTTCAACAAAAATGTCAATCCGCCTGCATACTTTAATAACAGCCACACAGTAACTCAGTTGAACAGATGTGATCACTCTCTGGACTAAGTTGGAGAGCAGAACTGGCATTTGGTAGTAAAAGTGTGACAAAATATTTGCGTCTTCTGATTTGCGAAGGCTTTTGTTAGGATGCCCAGGGAAATTATACATCAATATGATGGGCATATCTAGTAAGCCCATTGATCAGTGGTGCAGTAACACAACTTTATGAAATGATACAGTCCATCCATTTGTGGCTGAAGTAATACGGTGCATATTGGTGGCTTTGATTTTTTTAAAGGAGACTGGTTTTGCCATTTTAGCAGTCACAAGCTCACAGAATCATACAGCACGGAAACAGGCCTTTTGGCCCAACTCTTCCATGCCAACCAAGATGCCATGTCCATCTAACCTAATCTTGCAAAGTATGAGTTTGAGTCTGTTGCATTTGCACAGTACTTGTTCGTCATTCCTTACGCCATTTATGGCCTGGAATTTGCCATTGAATCTTTGGTGGAAGGTATTTTCAGTCATGTTTTGTTTCATTTGCATTTTAAGTCTGAATTGTAACATTTTTTCATTGAATGTATGAGTTCTCTTTGGAAAGTATTAGTTGTAAATTATCTTCACTTAACTTCTCTTGAATGCCAATTTTATTGTGATTTTTGAGCTAAATCAGACAACCAGATGAACTCCAAAATTTTCCCTCCACTTCCAGAGCATGCTCACCACACATATTTCCTGGTGTAACCGTCCTCCTTTGATTGAACCATTTCAGCATTGCTTTATCCAGATGCTTAAAGAGTCGAGAGTGGTTGGTTGTCAGATATACTGACAACAGAACACTTGCTGTAGTTTAGCAGGCCCATTGATGCAATAACATCCAACACCTTGTGTTTTATGCAAGATTCCAGCATCTGCACTTCCTTGTGTCAACCTACGGATAAATAACAATAATACAATTAATTAGTAGTCATAATACTAAGTAACTATAATAGTGCAAAATCGAAGACCGTAGTGCAATCAAAGACACAGTCCAAAGAAGATCATAGTTGCTGAAAGAGGGTTAGTTTTGTGCACTGTTCAAGAGCCTGAAGGTTGCTGGGAAGAAGCTATTGCCAAACCTGCATTGATTTATTGTCATCGATTTACTTCAGACACATCACTCAAGCACAAGCTAAGAACATAAGAACCCAATGCTCTTTAAATTACCAGCCACCTGTTCACCATTTCCATATATTCACAAAATGCTGGAGTAACTCAGCAGGTCAGGCAGCATCTCGGGAGAGAAGGAATGGGTGACGTTTCGGGTCGAGACCCTTCTTCAGACTGATGTCGGGGGTGGGACAAAGGAAGGATATAGGTGGAGACAGGAAGATAGAGGGAGATCTGGGAAGGAGGAGGGGAAGGGAGGGACAGAGGAGCTATCTGAAGTTGGAGAAGTCGACGTTCATACCACCGGGCTGCAAACTGCCCAGGCGAAATATGAGGTGCTGCTCCTCCAATTTCCGGCGGGCCTCACTATGGCACTGGAGGAGGCCCATGACAGAGAGGTCAGACTGGGAATGGGAGGGGGAGTTAAAGTGCTGGGCCACCGGGAGATCAGTTGCGTTAATGCGGACCGAGCGCAGGTGTTCAGCGAAGCGATCGCCGAGCCTGCGCTTGGTTTCGCCGATATAAATAAGTTGACATCTAGAGCAGCGGATGCAATAGATGAGGTTGGAGGAGGTGCAGGTGAACCTCTGTCTCACCTGGAAAGACTGTTTGGGTCCTTTGATGGAGTTGAGGGGGGAGGTAAAGGGACAGGTGTTGCATCTCGTGTGGTTGCAAGGGAAAGTGCCCGGGGTTGGGGTGGTTTGGGTAGGAAGGGACGAGTGGACCAGGGAGTTACGGAGGGAACGGTCTCTGCGGAACGCAGAGAGGGGAGGGGATGGGAAGATATGGCCAGTGGTGGGGTCCCGTTGTAGATGATGGAAATGTTGGTGGATGATATGTTGGATCCGCTGGCTGGTGGGGTGGAAGGTGAGAACGAGGGGGATCCTGTCCTTGTTGCGAGTGGGGGGAGGGGGAGCAAGAGCGGAGCTGCGGGATGTAGAAGAGACCCTATTGAGAGCCTCATCTATAATGGATATGTTGCTGAGTTGTATTCGTGGTACCTTTTTCCTGTTTCAGGCACTCCAATATCCTGTCGATGGTCAAAACCAGACATTTGCAGGATTTTACTGTTATGTGAGCTTTAATTGGCTTATTTTTAATCTCTTGTCTGTACTTTTACGGCATTCTTGATGTGGGACATTAAAATCTTAAGTACAGATTTTTTTACAGAACACAAGAACATCCTGCAGATCAATAAATGAGCTGCCAATTAATTGGGAGTCTTCTAAATAGTTAACATGTCTTTCCATGTTATTTGAAATATTTTGGAGTATTACATTTACATTTTAAACATTTTGCTATATTTTCAAAGTAAAAACAATTTTTAATTTTTTTTAAACTTGTCAGCTATGTGAATTCAGTAGAATTTTAGTGGCACAAAATTGCACAATGAATATTTAGTGCCATGATTGTATAAATAATAAGACTTAGTTAAGAATATTTAGCAGGATCTAACTAATCATTCAATAATTTTCACAGTTCTTTACCACTACTGTTTCTCATTAATTTTGAGGACCAGCATTTTTGTACTTTTTTAAGTGCAGTGGCATCAGTTTTGAGACGAATCGTTGAAATGAAATTATGTCAGTTGCTGGTATCCTCCAGTCAGCATTGCATTATATTGATTGTTCAGTCAGTCCGAAATGCCACATGTGAGAAGAGAATTTGCATCAAGAAGTCTGAGACTGGTCGTGGACTGTCAAGAAATTAGTCCTGTAATTTAAGGAAAAATAAATGTTCTTTATATTCAAATTGTGCCTTATCAGTTAAGCAAGGAAAAAATACATTTTGGTATTTAAAAAGGATTTTTAGAAAATAAGCACGCATCAACAAACTTGACTTCTATTGAAGTACATTGTTAAACAGTGGAGTTGCTTCCTTTGACTTTGTTTTATTAATTTTGTTTTATCATGGTCAGATCGACACCAGCCCTCATTGACGCAAGAATGCAAGAAAGAATCGCCTGAAGTGAGTTTACGGCTCGAGAATGGGCCTAGTGCTGGTGTCCATTCACCACTCGCAGCCCAGAATGGATTCTTGCAATGCATGATTAAGAACTTCAACTCAGAGTTCCTGATATCTTCCCTCACAAATTTAGGAGTATTTTTGGTAGATGACGTACCTGCTGACATAATCCCTATGAAGATTGAAATCATGGGTACTAGGATAAACCTGAAGGTATGTTCTGGAAAATATTTTCCCCATAATACAGTAAAATGTGATTGTCAGCAAAGTTCCCACTTGAAATTTTATTGCTGGTGAAAATTGTGTCTGCCCCACCTGTCAATCTGTCTATAAAAAGCTAGTACTTATGCAAAATTATAGAAAATGAGTGATCTTTATTTGAATAGTCTCTGCAAGGTCAGCAAATGCATTAGTGATGTTTTAGTGTGATGGCTGCAGAAGGGTTGGATTTATACTGCAAATATCAAGCTAACATTTATTTACATAAAATAAAATTTGGCAGCAGTTTCCAATATCACATGTGCCCCTATAAACACAAAATAAGAGATTCCATATTACTTTCAGTAGAAATGCTGAAACAACATTTTGCCATCTGTTCACCATTCATTCGGTTACATTATATGCCAAGCAGAGTTAACAACAAAATATAGTTTGCCAGAAAATGTTTTGGCATTAAAGTCATTTCATGGCATTAGATGTCTTAATTGTAGTTAACAGGCCTGGCATTGAGAACTACCTTTGCAACTGAAATCTTAGTCCTTCAAAATCTCTAACAGCAATTTCAATCCTAAATTTAATTAGAACAAATAATGTTTAATGGTTTGGTTCTTTGGTGTCACTTCTCTTTTATGGAGTCATTTCTTTTTCCCCTCTGTCTTTTTTCTATACTTGATTTGACACTTTAATTAAATATCTTACCCAGTATTTGTTTGGCAGATGTGTGGAATTATAGCTATTTACCTTTGTCTTTAGGTCAGCCAATTTAGTATAAATCAATGGTTGAAGCTGAGACCCACTTGCTCAAAGATGATGCATATCTAAACTGAGGTCTTTCTCAGTGTTATCCATGGACATGGACAATCTTGCACCACAACTAAAAACATCTGAGGGATTCATACTTCATATTCTGTAATTGTGTGTGCAGTTAACAATTTAAAGAAAATCAGAATTATTTTTCTGTACATTATTTTTCCCCGTTTTATTCCAACACTCTGCGGAGGTTTTATGGCTTGATTCTTAATGTGACAGACCATCCCTAACCAAGTCATGGTCTCTATTGGAACCTGCAGCTTGGGGCTTTTGTCGTTTTTGATCCACAGAGACTTGATCTGTTTGTTGATTATTTTGAGAAATATCCAAAAACTGTTTTGGAATTTTTGCACTAACTTTTTATTTCCACAATAAGAGCATTTAAAAAATTTGCGACAATTTTATTCAAAGGATGACAATCCATGTCGTGATCAATCTGTCCATGATCCAATGCTGTTTATCGATCAACTGATTGTGAGCAGAAATGATGATGGAAGATTTTGTATTGGAGGTGAGGAACTGTTTAATTTTCAGATGGGACAAGATTTAAGACCAGTTGGAAATGCATTTTGTGATTTGATTTACATAAATATATTTTTTAATTGAATGAAAACGTGTTGATAATCATGGCTCAGAGGTAACATTCTTTTGAATATCGATATTGTATTTACTATTGCATCTCTTACAGCCAATAATTAAACTACTGTCTCCTAAGTTTAAGACAATAGGTTGTGATTATTTCTCAACATTATTTGACATTGGCTTTTTCCAAAGGAAAGTGATTAAAGTAAATTAAGTAAGAGCTCTCACCCTACATGAGGGTAACATGAGAATTATAGTTTTGTAAATGTAGTTCATCAAAAACTATTTTCAGAAATATTTACCTGCATTTATACAGCCACAGTAATCAATAAAGTAGAGAGATGGAAAGACTCTCTTAAGTTTAAATTTGCCTTGATTGTTCTTTTTGGATGCTCCAATGTGCTCTCAAGCCACTTAAATACCTTTTGAAATATGGTCACTGTTATAATGTTGGAAATATAACAGTCATTCTGAATTTAATGATGTAGAGATACAACATGGAAACAAGCTCTTCGGCCCACCAAGTCCACACCAGCGTATACTAGTTCTATCCTACACTCAAGGGACAATTTACAGAAGCCAATTAACCTACAAACCTTCAAGTCTTTAGAATGTGGGAGGAAACCAGAGCACCCAGAAAAAACCCCACAAAGTCACAGGGAGAATGTACAAACTCCGTACAAGCAGCACCCGCAGTCGGATCTCTGGTGCTGTAAGGCAGCAGCTCTACTGCTGTGCCACTGTGCTGCCCTAAATGAATATTGACAAATGAGTATTGGTCTGAACACCAGGGATTTCTTAAAAACAAATGTGTTTTTGTTTTAACGTCCTTCTAAGAAAGTGGGTGGAACTTTTGTTTCATATCTCACACAATCTGGCAGTGCAGCACTTCATTCTGCCTTGGAATTCAGTTTAGATTTTTGGCTCTGTGTTTCGGAGATGTGCTTTGCATTATTTAAAAAAGACAAAAAGTTGGACTAACTCAGTGGGTCAGGCAGCATCACTGGAGAACATGGATAGGTGACATTTTGGGTTGACCTGAAACGTCACCTATGCATATAGACCAGGGATATTGCCTGACCTGCTGAGTTACTCCAACACTGTCTATTTTTTTTGTAAACCAGCATCTGCAGTTTCTTATTTCTACTACTTGTAATTCTTAATTTCGTTTGTGAAGTTTTCATATAAATAGTAAACCTTTTCATCCCACTAAGATGCAACAAAGAATCACTTTTTTTTCCTAAAGTATTACCGACAGTAATGTAAAATATTTGAGCTTGGGAGATAAACTGACTTTCTTTTACATTTCATTTTCCTTTTATGGCATTCTCAAGGAGAAACATTTTTCCAAATATTAAATGGACTGGTTCTTGCACATTTTCCAGACCTTTCCAGTCTTTCAAGCCGATACTAACATCTGGCTGAAGCTGCTGTTCTCGGCAATTATTTTGCATTGTTTTTCTTAAATCGGTCAATGAATGTTGTATTAAAAGCTAACTTGCCATCAGAACAAGGTATCACAAAATGCTGGAGTAACTCAGCGGGTCAGGCAGCATCTCAGGAGAGAAGGAATGGATAACGTTTCGGGTCGAGACCCTTCAGAAAGGACAAAATTGTTTTCTCTGCAAGTCTATGCAAGTCTCGAGTCCAGCTGGTCACAGACTTGCACTTTTGCTGAAAAGCTTTGATTGCATCAGCCTGTACTTTAGCATGTCAGCCCCAACCATGGTGGAGGATGGATGTCTCAGCAGCCTTGTACATCCATTAACTGTTCAAACAACAAATGGGTTTAAAGAAAGGTTAACTGTAATTTGAAATAATGAATAGATATTCTGATAATATTCTATGGAATATATTGTATAAACACAGAATAGAGCATTTCATGTCCTAGTTAAAACTTCGTAAAGGATTTATCATTTGCCATTGCCACAATCCTGAAGATTTGCACAAGGCATCCCCCTATTGGTGAGCAATTTCAACCTTGACACTGGTCTTAAAAACTACACTGTATCCAGGTGACAATTCAGCCTGAATTAATGTATGTACTTTGCTTCTTGTGTTTGCATTAATTCCAATTTTGACATAATTCCCAGCTATCTCCAGACAGGCGATGAATTAAATTAAAGTCTGGCATCAGTATAGAAGTGTGGTAGTTGTGCAAGTTAATTTGTCTGGGATATTATTGACTTGGTCTTCTTAAATCTGAAGATAATGCATTGTTTGCCAATGGACTGGCAATTATTTCTATGTCCACAGGAATTCATTCTCTTGTTTGTCAGATGTTGAACTGAACATATTGTAACAATTTTTTTCTTAATGTTGAATATAGCTTTCATCGATCAAAATATTTGTAATATTTTGTATTAATATCTCATTAGTACTAATCATACTAAACATAGCCTATTCACATAAAGATCTGTCCTAAAATAAACGTGAGCACTGGAATGCATAAATCTTGACATCAATCCAAGTCATAGCATCCTCTCACTTTATCACGATCACCCTCAAACCTGCCTGTGTGCTGCATGCAACGTTTGAACATTTTACACAAAGCACTGCCTGAAAAATAATTTATCATTTTGAGGAAAAAATATATATTTTTTAATCTCCATTAGGTTATGCTAAGATATTTGAGTTGAACCCTTCAATCTCCATTTCTCCACATAGTTGGTTTTATTGATGGTTTGAATATTTGTTGTACATCCAATAAGTCCAAAACCTTAAATCTGTATAATTAATAATGCTTGTCATTGATGATCAATAGATGAATGTAATAGCTGTTCAGTATTTCATTAGATTGAAAGGTAAATAATCTGTACACGATTTGTATTTTTCATATGGCTCTGAATGCACATTGTACAATTAAATCACCAATCCTTGAACAGATTAATTTCTTAATTGCATTTTAATGAATTGTTCACTTTTTTTTCACAACTTTCTTGTTTACATTTGTTTCTTTTATCCAGCTGCCCAGTTTTCTAGTCAAAAGCTACCAAATAGTGAAATCACAAAACAAACAGTATTATCATGCTTAAAATGTGATGAATCAAAGGAAGTCAGATGTGTGTCACAATCTACTCAAACAGTTCCAAAAGATCAACCTGCAGCTGGGCAATTAGATCTCGGAGTCAACAATTCGGCCGTTGGGTGTTCAGTTAACACAGAAAAGGTAAGCACTAATAAGAAGCACGAATTAAACAATTTTCTCCGCACCAAAATCAGTTCATAATTAATTTGTAAAATCTGGTAGTAAAATGTAATGTGTATAATAATAATGTATTGCAGTTACAAAGCACTGGGCAAAGTGATTCACTTGAGGACTATCAAGCAAAACTCAGTTCATGAATGGAGATGATATGGCAGAGCTCATATTCCAGTTTTTTATGCATCTTAACAGGAGAGAGAAGGGAGAGTATAGGAGAAGGGAGTGGGAGGAAACTCCAAAACCTGAATTAGCCCAGCTGAAAATGTGACCACCAGAGAAGGTAGGGATAGTGCAAGTGAAAGACACAGGTAGAGGTGGAGATGTACAGCGATCCCAGAGGGTTTCTGCTTGAAAGTGGAACCAATGGAACCAAAGGACACAAAACAAATTTTAGCGATGCTGCCATTTGTAAAGGTGAAACAGGCATTTTTGCCATAAGGTTGCAGCATTATTACACTGGAGAAGGCCTTATTTAGTCAAACAATCCAGAGTGTTTTCTTTTATAATCTTAATCAGTCCTCTTCAAGTACATGGAATTCTAAGGAATTTGATTTCACATTTTCAGAGGGAGAATTCCAGACTTTAACAATTCCCGCGGATGAAGTATTCTCCTTTGGTTCTTTTGTTTTAAATCTGTGACTCTGTAACCAAAATTTCTCCCTGCTAGCTCATTATTTTGTAAACTATTTATCTTTCCTTAATGCTCTCCCCATCCACATGAAGTTATAATTCTATTTTCGTCCTGATATACTCTCTATCCCCTCAGGTCATGGCAACTAAGCCCAGAATTTTACACTGCATTTATGCCATGGTCTAATTAATAATCTGTAAAGATTTAACACCACTCACATTTTGTATCAATGAGCCTATTTACAAGAAAACAGTTATCCCCAATGCTTTCCTAACTGCACTTTAAACTGTCCTGTAAAATATTTATGAATATAACTAATATAACTCTGTTCTTGCAACCATTTCAAATGAGTACCAATTAGATTAAACTGAACTGCTATGTTGTCCCTTCAAGAGTGCAATACTTCACACAAAACTGGTATCCTGCTCTGCCATTATCTTCCTTACTATCCAATTCATTACCAAATGTGTTGGATTTTTTAACACTGTTCTCTGTATCCAGATAAACTGAAATCGGTTTACATTCCTTTGGCACCATGGTTCATACTTTCCTTTTGGAAATGTTCACAATGATCCTTCTCCTTGTGTGCACCTAAGCGACCTTAATTGTATCCAGCAGCAAACCCAAGATACTGAAGTTCCACCACCAAAACTGTCTTTGCAAAGCACTACCAATTGATGGGTGGAATAATAATCATCTCTCCAGCCAACATCTCCAGCACAGAGGGTATGAACATATTCAACCAGCTCCAATGGAAGGTCAGACTCCTGAAATGGCACTCTACCTGTCACAGGAAGAGATTACAAGCCAAAGGAACCAATTCTTAAGGATAGACAACAAATGTTGGAGTAACTCAGTGGGTCAGGCAGCATCTCTGGAGAGAAGGAATGGGTGACGCTTCGGGTTGAGAAAGGATAGTCATAAAGTCTTAAAACAATAAAATAACATTGCCTCTGACTCCTGAGAATCCTGGGCTTGTGCCTAATCAAAATGATAGACATTTTCAAAATTATGAGGAGCATAAAAAGGGTAGATAGTAGAAAACTTTTCACCACACCAAAGGTATCTAAATCTAGAAGGCTCAGCTAAATTTGATTTACAAGGTTTCAAAGTGTTCCAGGGAAGAACATTTTAATCCAGAGTGTGATTGAAATCTGGGATGCACTCCCTGGGTGGGTGGTGAAGACAGGCACTCCCACAACATTTAATTTGTATCTAAGCAAGCACCTGAACTGCCAGTTGTAAAAGGCTGTGAATTAATTGCTCTGACTGAACAGGAAGATAATCTTAACGATCTTGAAGCCTTTGGCATCACTCCCATATTAGAGACAGTTTGCAAATGTGCGATCAGAGCTCTGTAATGTTCTGGAACTTGGAATACATTCCATCTGGATCAGGTGACCTTGTTACCAAGCCATCAATGTTGACAATCAATTATGTAATTAGTTAAACATTTATAACTTGTTTCACAGTAGTTGTGGGTGTGAATACAACTTTGCGGCCTCTTCTGTAGAGGTCAATTAACCCAGAAATCCACTCGGCTTTGGGATGTGGGAGAAAAATGGTGCCACAGGAGGAAACCTACGCAGAAGCCCACAGCACCTGGAGTTGGGATAGAACCAAGGACTCTGGTACTGTGAGGCAGCTCTACAAGCTGTGCCACCAAGATGTCCCGATTAGTAAATTTGTGAATGACAAGAAAACTTATGGGTAGTGAGGAAGATTAAGTGTACAGCAGGATATAGATGGTTGGAAAGTTGGACGGCATATTGACAATTGGAATTTAATTCAGATGTGTGAGTTGAAGGATTTTAGGAATTCGTGTAGGGGCAGGACTTATACAGAAAATAGTAAAGAGTGTTGGAACTTCGAGGGGATTTTATGGATTAGTTTATTTAAAAAGAGTGGTTGATATCTCAAGCATGCTGCCCGACGTCATGGTGCAATCATAAATGACTATGTTTAAGATGCATTTAAACATTTTTGTTAGATGGACAAGACATAGAAGGAATACTGTCCTTGGGTGGGAAGATATGATTAGTGTAAATGACCAAAAAAGATTGGCATGGATACAGTGGGCATAATTCTGAACTGCACAACTGAGTCTATGCCCAAATAATAATCAACCTTTTCCCATTAACAGATACCAATTGATCTCTATACAGGCAATCTTTTCTAGTTCTTTACATGTCTTCATTGTATATTCCCAAGATCACATCTTATTCATTGCACTGCCACTATATTGGACTTTTTTGCTCAGTGTGATTGGCATCATCGTGTAGCATTCTATGAATATACCTGTATTACAAATTGAAGTTTGATACCGTTTACCTGCCAAAATAAACCCTGACTAACAATTTTATTATATTTCTGAACAGCACTTTAAAACTTGTTTGGGATATTTAGTGTCAATTGAAGTGGTCACTTTAATTAACCATAATGTCTCCAAAGTAAACACATTGGTACACCACCTATTAGATAAGTATTTATCTAGTTGAGTCAGCGACTGGCTGCTTTTAAATTCCAGTGATCTATCTATAATTATAAAGGTTCACACTGTATCTTGAAAATACCCTTTCTCGGAGGGTATGCCATATGAAAATCACTAGACTACTTTCATGTGCCTATTACTTAAGTCCTTGGAATGTTAGTTAATCATTGTGCACATTGGCCATCAGAAGTATATTGACACAGAAGAGAGAAATTGAGTAAAGGGAGAATTTAGATGTTGGAGAGTAACTTAGCGTTCAAGAAAAATATTGTATTCTCTTTTTGTTCGCTTTTTTGTAGTTACTTTTGGAAGAAAATGAATGTCTAAAACAGGAACTAGCCAAAACTAAATTGGCTCTTGCTGAGGCCCAGATGGAAAAAGATGACTTGCTGCAACAAATCAGGAGGGTTAACTGACCTCCAATCGCAGCCCAGACACTGCTCTTGAAGACAGCGGTGAAGCAGGAGTTTCTTGAACCTGAGGCACAGTTATCGCAAACTATTGATTGGTTTAAAAATAAATAACGTTATAGTCTTCTTGCTGAGCATTGAACAAACCTTATTAGGAGAAGCCTAATTTGTCTGCTGCAGACAAACTTTTAAATGTGAAAAAGAACCACAGGTCTGTTTGATCTCATTCGAACAAGTAAATATAACCATAACATAATTGTTGGGCTGCATAGATTTTGCACCATGTGTTAATGGTGTTGATATTCACTACAATCTAGAATCAGCGCTGTCATTAAAAGGGATTTGAAATAAAATATTGTGGGTAACTAATTTCTTTCATACAATTGACCTGAGTTTTATTAAGCCATCATGAATTGGTTTTATAAAATAAAGCTTTCCAGAGGAAAAGAGTCTGAATTTGCACTGTAATTAATTAACATGTATTTAGGTTTTTTTCCTGTGTAAAATCTGTGATATAGAATTTGTACAGCATAACATTAAGTGTGTGTGCTAAATGCATTTATGGAAGACATCACTGTTGCTCAACTTGGTGCCTCGACAAAATCCATCTGATTAGATGATTACCAGTAAGGATAGATTTAAGAAAAAGTGATGAACATCTTTACATGGTATTATTACATTCTTCCATAAATAATTGTACTAAAATTGTACTCAAAATAAAGTACAGATAAACGATCTTGACACATTTTTTGACTGCTTTTAATGTCATGCTGTTATTGAGCTATTGTCAAAAATACATAATAGCAAAACAAATCCATGCCCTGATTTTCTTTTTATTTGGTAATATTCAGCCAATCCTTGGGTATATTTCTCCTCACCCCGAGTCTCAGTTGTTGCTCAATTTAGCCACTCCATGGTGTCAACATTTGAGACCAACTAAGATAGAGACTTGGCAAATAACAATCATGCAGATCAGTCTATGCAATTGTCATCTCCATCAAGAAAAAGTGTAGCCACCAATCGTGTGACAATCATTGTGACCACCACCATCAAAGTCCCCAGAATGGGAGAGATTCAGGGGTGGCATCAAACTCTTTCCATCATCTGCAAAGAACAAGGCAGAGGAGCTCTGATGCAATATTCACCATGACCCAAGGGTGCAGCTGAATCTGCCTGGTTGACTGACATTCCAAATACCCTCCTAAAGATTCACTCCCACTACCAAAGGTGCACTGCAGTTGCAAGTAGCATCCACAAACTGCTCTGTTTGAGCAATTCTAACTACCTTTACAACCCAGAACCTCAACCACTAGGAATGAATAGTTTGTAAGATACATGAAAAACATCACTTTATAATTTTGGTCCCTGTCCCCCTCGCCTCAAGTTAACAAGTCGCTAACCACCAACTCTTTGTAGCATCACCAAATGGACACTGGAATAAGAAGACCTCATCACCATATATGTAGTTAGAGATGTGCAATACTGAAGGTTGTTAACAGGGTCCACCTGCAAATCAATAATAAAACATTATACTCTCATTTCCCAACCAGCTTTCTCCCCTCCATCACTCTGAAGAAGGGTCTCAATCCAAAATGTCATTAATCATTTCCCTTCACAGATGCTACCAGACCTGCTGAGTTCCAGGATTCCAGCATCTGCAGTCTCTGTGTCTGCAAAAATTGAATGGTTGTTTTAATTAAGTGAAAGAAACCCATTAATGACATGGTGCTGTTCCAGTACAGAGAAGTGAGATGTGACTTGTTTATTTATTTCTGCTACATGGATGGTTATTCTGATCTTTTGAACATGGTTTATAAAACAACACAACTGGATTAATCTTCCGTGTGATCATTGTTCCTATCTTCTAGTTTCACAATTTATTTACTGACGGTCAAACAAGTGTAAACACGGCAGTTTAAGTAACAGCCAAAGTGACCTAAATGGAAGGAAATTATTCCCAAGATACATGAATGAGAATCTGATGCAATATAGTGTCATAATAATAAACTGTGATAAAGAGAATTCAGAATGTAAAGTGGGAGAAAAATTAATCTTAAAATTAGTTATTAATTATGGCCACTATTTTAATGGATATTTCAAATGAACCATACAAAATATGTCAAAATTACCTCCAGTATGTACTTTTTTCCTTTAATTACAGATCCCTTTAATTTCTTTCTCGTATTCGTTGTAATTTTACCAAGATTATTTTTCATCCATTGAAAAAACTCTTTCCAAGAGGATCCCATGATGCCATCTGTGGATTTGGCCAAATATTTGGAAGTTTCTAGGTCTACCCTGCAGGTGTTTCCTCAATTATGTTTTCTTGTGTGTATCAAAGGATCCTTGGTATTAGGTTATCACTTAGCAACATCTTCAAATAATCTTTGAGAAATTGAACCAATATTCCATTGATAATGACATTACCTAGTGGTGTGTGACCTCCCAATTGGTATGATCAGAACTTAATGTATGTACTTTGACTTTGCAAGTCTGGATGCCAATCACAGGGTAATGTAAGTTGCTATTGTTTTTAACAAGATGTCATCGTGAAAATTTATGGTTGGGAAGTTGGTTCTTGCCCATAGCTGGCAACATTACTACATAGAACAGTGTTGGACGGGACAAGCTTACCATCGACCATGTCTGTGACAACCACATTGCCAATCAAACTAATTTCATTCGCATATATGTGGTCTGTCTAAATGTGTCTTAAACATTGCTATTGTGTCTGCTTCTGCCACCTCCCCAGACAGTGCATTCCAGGCACCAAGCACTTAAAAAATCAAAAAAAATCTGCCCTGGAAATCTTTTTGAACCCCCATCTTAAACCTAGGTTTCCACCCTGGGGAATAACTCATTTCCCCCTCAGGTAATTTAATAAACTTTTATTAGGTCTTCCCTCAGTCTCTGATGCTCCAAAGCAGACAATCAAAGTTTGTCCAACCTCCTATTGCTTATACTCTCCAACCCAAGCTGCATCCTGGTGAATTTCATTTGTGTGAAAGTCTCTACATCCTTCCTATAGTATGGCAACCAGATCTGTACACAATACTCCAAATGTGGCTAGACAAAAGTTTCTAGGTCACCCTGCAGGTATTGCTGCAACATGTCTTTCCAACTTTTATATCAAAGCCCCAACTGATGAAGACATGCATGCTGTACTTCTTTACCAACTATTCACGTGTTGCCACTTTCAAGATGATCTGAGTATGCATGCCAAGATTCTTCAATCAGCACTTGTGAAGGCTCTTCTGTTTTATGTATACTTTCCCCATGCATTTGATTGAAACAGCTTGGAAACAGGCCCTTCTTCCCACCAAATCAATGCCATCACCAGTCCACACTTGAGGTGATTTACAGATCCACAGGTAATTGGAATGTAGGAGGAAACCAGAGCACCTGGAGGAAACCCATGGAATCACAGGTCTCTGGTGCTGTGAGGCAGCAGCTCTACCAGTTGTGGCACAGTAACCTCCCAAAATACATTCCCTCACTTGCCTGGATTAAATTATATTTCACCATCCAATTTCCTGCTGTATCCTTTGGCAACCTTTCCAGCTATCCACAGCTCTGCTGATTTTTCGGACAACAACAAACATGCTAGTATGACCACTTAGATTTTTAACCACACCTATATATAAATATACAAACAAGAGGGATCCCAGCACTGATCCTTGCAGAACATCACTGGTTGCAGACCTTCATTTAACACCCCCCACCTGGCAGTGCAGTGCATGGTAGAGCTGCTGCCTTACAATACTCAGGTTCCAGGACCCAGGTTCGATCCTGACCTCAGGTGTGGTCCGTGTGGAGTTTGCATGTTTCCCCCTGTGGTTGCATAGGATTTCTCTGGACGCTCTAGCTTCCTCCCACATCCCAAAGACATGCAGGCTTGTAGGTTAATTGATCTTTATAAATTGCCCCTAATGTTTAGGGTGTGGATGAGATAGTGGGATAACATAGAACTAATGTAAATGGGTGATCGATGGTCTTTGTGGACCTGGTGGGCCAATGGGCCTGTTTCTATGCTGTATCTCTAAAACTAAAACTATACTGTATCTCTAAAATTAAAACTAAATCTGTAAACTCTCTGTCTTCTATGATCACACTAATTTTATATCCAACTGATTATCTCGCCCTGGATCTCTGTGACTTAATCTTTTACACACGCCTACCACGAGGGACTGTGCCAAATATTTTACCAACGATCATGTAGACAACATCCATTGCCCTACCCTCATCAATCATCTTCATCACCTCAAAAAACTCAATTAAATTTGAGAGACAACTTCTGTAAAAAGCCATGGTGGTTATCTCTAATACATGCATTTCCCAATCCTATACCTATGAATCTTTCCCAGTAATTTTCCTATCACTGATGTAAAGCCCACTGGCCAATAACTTCCTAGATTATCCCTGTGCCATTAAAGGAACAATTTATGCATTTCTCCGATCTTCTGGAAACTCGTCTGGGCTAAATAGATAAGGCCCCAGTAATTTCCTCCCTTGCCTTAGACACAAAATGCTGGAGTAACTCAGCGGGACAGGCAGCATCTCCAGAGAGAAGGAATGGGTGACGTTTCGGGTCGAGACCCTTCTTCAGGCTGATGTCAGGGGAGTTGGTGGTTCAGAGATAGAATGTTGGAGACAGTAAGACTGGTGGGAGAACTGGGAAGGAGAAGGGAATGGAAGGAGGGAAAACAAGGGCTATTTGAAGTTAGAGAAGTCAATGTTCATACCACTGGGGTGGAAGCTACCCAGGCGAAATATGAAGTGCTGTGCAAACACGGCCCCACTCTGACAATGGAGGATTACTAATACTAGTAATGACATTTTAATTTGCTTTAAAATAGAGACATGACTACAGATGCTGGAGTCATCTTCCCGAATCGTAACAGTGCGTCGTGATCCAAACAGGCGCTAATTCCGTTTAACCTCCCCATAATAGCTGCTTGGCATGTTGAGTTCATCCAACAGTTTTTTTTGTTGCTTGTGCTAAAAGTACCTGATTATAACAAAACTATTGTGAGATAATTTAATTTAGGTGTTTCCTAATCTGACTAAAATTAAACCTAATCATAACTTCTATGAATTATTTCTTGCGAGAACTATCATCTGTATCAGATTTGCTGTCTTTTTGATGCTTCGCGGTTATTTTTCTGAGAAGAAGCCCCTGTCTAGCGACTGGAACATAACTCATGTTGATATTTAATTGCAGCATTTAGGGAATGCTGACATGGGGTGATGCTGTCTTTGGAATGACAAGTTAAAAAATGTATGTGAATTGTTTAATGAAATACAGGAGAGTTGTCTGGTGTGCTGGCCGACATTTATGATTTCCCTGAATTACAATCTGGCCATTTAGCTCTTGCTTGCAAGGTTTTTGATTTGTAATTTTGCTCCCCTGTGTTGTAGCAGTCAAGCAGCGATGACTCCCTGTTGGGTGGGAAGTATTCAGATCATGATATGTTCCACATAAGTACACATTCTATAGTGTGTATTTTGTTATTTTTGTTTGCAAATGAAGATTTGATTTAATCAAAAAAGGAATTCCTACAGCTTGACAATTGACAAACGGGAAGGTTCTTGTATTACTGTCAAGAAGCAAGAAAACTGCATCAATATAATTAATAATACTCTCTGGAGAGCTTTTGCATATTTCTCTAAACTTGACAACATCTAAATGAGCTTGTTACCAGCCTGCCTTTTAAACCGTGTGCAGAAGAATATTATATCCCTCACACCTGTACATCGCACATACCTCAAATCTCATAGTTGTATAACAAATAAAATTGAACCTCTTCTCCACAAATGTAATGGAAAATCAAAGTATTCTGTTTCACACACTTAACAGTTTTAAAGTTAATGTGGATTGTTTTATTCAATATAAAACATTAAATATGAAACTGGTTTGGTCTATAGGTCAGAATCCAAATTTCATGGATGAAAAAACTGAATTCACATGGGGAACAGCAGGATGATATTTCTACTTTCAATTAGCTAATTATGATCAAATAGATTTCAAATGAAGTAGACCCTAGATGTGATTGTATTAATCATACCCAATCACATCATTTAATCTATTCCATTTAGCTATACTCCCTTGATTTCTACTCACTGGCTATTCTTGACTCCATGCGTTACACTCCCTTCAATACCATTTGACTTAAATGTTTTGAGCTTCATGACATGTTTTACAACCCATTTCATTCTTTGGGCAGTGAAGTTTACAAAGACATTCTATTCACTCAAACTATTGTTTCTAAACAAATCAATACCAGACCTTCCCATATGTTAATAAATGCTCTATTATGTGTCGATGAAATGTAAACAACATTGGCCACGTGGCTAAATATGTTAAAGATCCTCCAAAATTACAGCATTGCTAGAAATGCCATTGAACAAATAGTGGAGATTAAATTGACAACTATTATTTAGGTCATTTTTTGTTTGTGTTCCAATTTTACATACAAATCTTTCCTATAGCCTCTTTCCTAATCTGGTATGTTTTATTTTAAAAGCATATTTGGTAATCTTGTGCTTCCTCCCATTAAAATAGACAGTATATAACAAAATACTGCATGGTCACTCATGCTGAAAAGGAGATTATATTTGTTATTTTAAAGGATAAAAAGAAAGTTAACAGTAGTTTAACAGGAGCTGTAATTAATAGTAAATTTAAAATGGGCGATCAAACATTAACTATTTCTAAATCCAGATATTGTCAATACAACACAAAATGTGTGCCTACATTTACAAAATGCTGAAGACTTTTGAGTCAAGGGTATTAAAAAAAAATACACCATATCTTCATTTGCATGCAATACCTTCTAAAGTAAAGGAAAAGACCATTAATCTGGTCTGTTTGGAACTTTGTCATTGCAAGATTGTCCAGACTATTGAATGTTATTCTATTAACACTCCAATTCTTTTTTTTGAATGTTACATGTTAGAATAACAAATTTTCCAGTGACCCCAGTAAATTTAAAGGGAGCTCAAGAAATAGAACCAGGTGACTAGTTGAGTTTCATGGGAATGTGGGATCCAGTCTTGCTGAGTGGAAGGAAGAGCAGGAATTAGCACAAGGTGGTGAAACATTGGCATTCCTGAATTGTTAGATGCCAGGCTATCAGAGTTTTACCGCACTTTAAAAAAAATTCAAGCTTCAGTCAAGTTTTAAAGCAATTTAAAATCAAAGAAAACCTACATTTTTTTGAATCTGTAGTGTGGTGTAATTCAGTATCCATATTTCCTTGCGCAGTCATTAACTACAAAGGTATTAACCTGTGTAGTAGTGTGGAAAGGAAGGATAATTTGCAAACCTACCCCAAACTCTTTAGAGAATATGTGCATAATCAGAATACATTGAAATGGATTTGCAATGGAAAATTCAACACTATTCATGATTTATTCTGCATAATAATATGAAGCTGCTATTAAAAGATGAAATTCATTCTGTGCCTTCTATTCCTGCAAAACAGGATATATTTCAATAATTATTTGGTGAATTCCTCATTCCACATTCATAGGGCAAACTTCTAATTATCAATGAACAATAATTGCACTTTTGTTGAGGGAGATACTTATTGAGGTTTGGTGCATGCATCCAATAAGATGTACCTAATGCTAACAGGAAGCAGTTTGACCCATTGCTGTGAGTCTACATTTTCCTCCAGTTTTAAACATTTAAATTGGCACCATTTATGATTAAAGCAACACTTAAAAAAACACAAATATTGCTAAAACATACAAATAATACCAACATTCATAACTTACACTTCCTGTCAAAAAACTCCAAAAGACTGGAATGGCATCAAACGTTCACATTCTATATTTGCAATATGAAATCTGTGAAAGTTGCAGTACTCTTTCCGTGCCTTTCTTATTGAAATGTTAAGTAATCCCTTCTCAGGCTGACAAATTTGGAAAATCAATGATTGCTGAAAGTGAGAGTTGTCACAGGATGGTCATTGTGAGAGGCCAGTGGGATGGCTGATGAGGGAGTCGATGGATTGGCAGGTTGGTAGAGTTTTGTCGGACAGGCATGGAACGGGGGAAGAAGTGAGAATCAAAATAGTGGGGGAGCTAGGGGGACGTCTACACAAACTGATAAGTATACAACTTAAAAGAGGCATTTTAAAAGGTATGAAGGAGAGAGGCGGACTTCCCTTGCACCCCAATTCATGGCCAAGTGCCAGCTCAGTCCATTTAACTAATGCTGAAGACAATCTCTCAAACATTGGGTAGATTTGGGGAGACAAGAGATTACACATGGTGTAATCTGGAGCAAAGAAACCAAATGCCAAAGGAACTCAGCAGGCCAGGCAGCAACTGTGAAACCAGATTGATTTGCCAGTGTTTTGAGCAGAAGTCGTGCATCAAGGCTGCATTCGGGTTGAGACCTGTCCTGATGGGTCATTCACTGAAACGCCGGCCATCCCTCAGATGCTGATTGACCTGCTAAGTTCCTCCAGCATTTTGTGGTTTGGGTAGATTTGTTTCTGTAAGAGAGGCCTCTGCCTTCTATTTCCATACTCACATGGTCCATAATGTAAGAGGTTCATCCAGGCATGAACTAGTAAATTGAAATCCATAGCCTTCTGTTTTTGTTTCTAATCCTTTTAGAATGGCTTTGTACATGGCAGGATGTTTCTTACTAACTTGATCAAGTTTCTTGTGGTGGGTGATGAAGGTGATCAATGAGGAAGGGACTGTGGATTTTGTCTACATGGATTTTAGTAAGGCATTTGATAATGTTCCCAGGGTAGACTATCCAGGAGATTCAGATGCATGGGATTAACAGTGACTTGGTCATATGGATTCAGAACTGGCTTACTGATAGAAGACGGAGGGTTGTGGTGGAAGGGCAATATTCAGGTTGGAGAGCTGGGGCCAGTGGAGTTCCGCTAGAACCTGTGCTGGGAACTCTGCTCTTTGTAATATGTAGAAATGACTTGGATGTAAAAGTGGATGGGTTGGTTAGTATGTTTGAAAATGACATAAAGATTGCTATACTCAGAGGAAGGCTGTCAAAGTATATATCGGGGTACTGATGAGCTACGGAAATAGACAGATAAATGGCAGATCGAGTTGAATCTGAGCAAGAGTGATGTGATGCATTTTGGGAGGTTGAATGTAAAGGGAAAATAAACAATTACTGTTAAGATCCTTAACCGCATTGACGTACAGAGGGATCTTTGGGTCCAGGACTATAACTCCCTGAAAACAGCCACAAGGAGATAGAGTTGTAAAGAAGGAGTATCTTATGCTTGCCTTCATTGGTCAGAGCATTGAGCAGAAGAGTTGTGAAATCTTGATGTGGCTTTTTAGGACTTTACTGAGGCTGCATTAGGAGTATTGTGTGCAGTTCTGGTTTCCCCATTAGAGGAAAGATGTGAAAGCTTTGGAAAGGGTGCAGAGGGGTTTACTAGAACAATGCCTAGATTTGATGGTATTAGCTACAGGAAGAGGCTGGACAGACTTGGATTGTTTTAAATGGAATGCTGAAAGTTGAAGGGCGACCTGAAATATGTATATGAAATTATGATAGGCAGAGATAGTGAAGAAGGTCAGAACCTTTTTCCCAGCATGAAATATTAAATACTACAGAGCATAGTTTTAAGGTGAGAGGGGCAAAGTTTAAAGAAGATGTGTGAGGCAAGTTTTATAACACACATGGTAGTGAATGCCTGGAACACCTTGCCAGGGGCAGTGGTTGAGGCAGATACAATAGAGACTTTTGGATAGGTACATGGATCTGCAGGGAATGGAGGGATATGGATTATTTGCAGGCAGATAAGTGTTGGCCTTGTTCAGCACAGACTGAAGGGACTGTTCCTGTACTGTACTGTTCTATGTTTTAGAATCTAATTGATTAAATGTCCATTCTGCAGTAGTATAAATAGGAATAGAGGTGAAAATTTAATATAAAATTGAAGTATCAGTGCATTTCATAATAAGATATTGCAAGTATTTACTGCTTTTGATATTTAGTTACACGAGTTGAGGATGGACAAATGTAAAAAAGGTTTTCCAGAAATAAATGAATTATGCGTGTGACATGTTGATAATTTTCTCCTGACAGTAAAATGTAATGGCAATGTGTTCACAAAATTAGACAAAGATTAATTATGTGAAGAACCTGCTTGCATTTTCTCCAGATTTATTATGATCTGTTCAGTGTCTTATGAAAACCCATGCCAGACAGCAAAAGGAAATGGGGCTTAAATGATCTGATTGTGAAGTACATATGAACTAAACCAGACTGATTAAAATGAAGTCAGGTATTTGCATTGTCCTGAGTGCGTGTGAAGGTGATTTATAAATTCTCATCGTTTTCTCTCCCGATGGTGAGACCAATAGAAATCTCAACAATCACACATTTCAGGTTAGTATGCGGTCCAAATTTGACACGGACATCTCAGAAGTTTATTAAAATGTAAACCTTTCTTGCAATACTCTAACAGAGAAGAGTAAATTAATTTGCTTCTGAATTTTGATGTATTTTAGAGTTAGTTCTTGAACTATTCTCTCCTGAGGTGCTGATGTGTAGGTAATAAAATAACTGAATTTGAAATCACTGCTATCACTAAAACAATGGAAAGTTTAATATAAAAAACAATGGCTAGACTAAATGACACCTAACTGTGTCTCTGGAATCAGTACATTTTAATAATAATATATGGAATAATATGGAATCAGTACATTTTAATAATATTTAACCAATGTTTGTCAGCTCCTTTTACTATTATCAGCTTCGTGCAACAGCATACAAATGCAGGGTATTTTTGTCAAGATGTATTTTGGAAGTTGTTTTACTTTACCTGTGATATGTGAATCCAGGCCCAAGAAAATGTAAAGAAATGTGTAAACTTTAAAGATTGAAACAAAATCATTCAATGCAAACAAAGGTGGCTGCATAGAAACATAGAAAATAGGTGCAGGAGGAGGCCATTTGGGCCTTCGAGCCAGCACCGCCATTCATTGTGATCATGGCTGATCATCCACACTGAGTAACCCGTGCCTGCCTTTTCCCCATGTCCCTTGATTCCGCTAGCCCCAAGAGCTCTATCTAACTCTTTTAAAAATTCCTCCACTGCCTTCTGTGGCAGAGAATTCCACAAATTCACAACTCTCTGGGTGAAAAGGTTTTTTCTCACCACAGTTTTAAATGGCCTCCCCTTTATTCTTAGAATATTCAGTTTGGTTACCCTGTTATAGGAAGGATGTTGTGGAGCTGGAAAGAGTGTAGAGAAGATTAATGAGAATTTTTCCTGGACTTGAGGGCCTGAGCTATAGGGAGAGATTGGGCAGGCTAGGACTTTATTCCTTGGAACGCAGGAGGATGAGAGACGATCTTGTAGAGCTGTTTAAAATGACGAGGGGAATAGATAGGGTAGATGCTTAGAGTCTTTAACCTGTAGTCAAGAACCAGTGGACATAATTTTGTGAAAGGGGAAAGAATTAACAGGAAACTGATGGCCAACCTTTTCACACAGAGTGTGGTGATTGTATGGAATGAGTTACTAGAGGGGATAGTTGAGGCAAGTACCATGATGACATTTAAACGATTTTTGGACAGGTACACAAGTAGGAAAGCTTTAGAGGGATATGAGCCAAATGCAGGCAGATTAGACTAGTGACGCTGGGGCATCTTGGTTAGTATGGGCCTGAATCTGGAGGACTGCGTATTCAAACTTCTGTACCTCTTGCGTGATGGGAGAAGAGGGAGTGACCGGATGAGACTGGTCCTTGATTTTGCTGGTGGCCTTGCCAAGACAGCGTGATGTGTATGGTTTTGCAGAATGGTCTGCGCTATATCCACAGGTCTCTGCATTTTCTTGCAGTCTTGGATGGAGTTGTTCCCAAACCATCCTGTGATGCATTCCGATAAAATGAACATTGGTAGTTTTCCAGATCTCCCACATCCTACAAGAACAGCACACCACAGCCCCTGTTGCCATATTGACCTTATCTTACCTTCTACCTTCGACCTACACTTAGCCTTTCCAACAAAGCCTCTGGAGCCAAAGCCTCGTAACTTGACTCTAAACACAGCACTTCATCTCAATGGAGGCATCAAATATTAAAAATAAGGATGCAATGTTGAATTTGCACAAGTTACCTTTCAATTTTACAAAATATAACAAATGGAAAGGACAACTAGATAACTATTCTGTTCGATATTGCCAGGGTGTCCTCGGCCACTCGGGGCTGTGTAATCTCCTGGGAGAGATGCAAAGACAATTAATTTTATTATCAAAACAATTTTAAGTTGGGGTTCTGCATAAAATTTGGAACCCTTTATTTGTGATCCTTTAGACAATCAAAAATCAAAGTAGGAGACCACATTGACTTTGACTTTTATTACGGTATTTTTGCAAAGGATGGATATTTGAGTCACAGAATGGTTGAAACGTCCTTCTTGCAATGGAATGATTTTTAGGCTCTTACCAAGAGTGAGTGGGAGGTCATTGTTATTTTAAAACAATATCTTGAATTGAAGAAGACTGATTGCAATGATCGTGGATCCAAAAATTGTTTGCTTTATCATATCATATCATATATATACAGCCGGAAACAGGCCTTTATGGCCCACCAAGTCCGTGCCGCCCAGCGATCCCCGTACATTAACACTATCCTACACCCACTAGGGACAATTTTTTAAACATTTACCCAGCCAATTAACCTACATACCTGTACGTCTTTGGAGTGTGGGAGGAAACCGAAGATCTCGGAGAAAACCCACGCAGGTCACGGGGAGAACGTACAAACTCCTTACAGTGCAGCACCCGTAGTCAGGATCGAACCTGAGTCTCCGGCGCTGCATTCGCTGTAAAGCAGCAACTCTACCGCTGCGCTACCGTGCCGCTTTCTCTGTTTTAAATTTATAAGTTGGAAAACAAAGTTCAAACCTTTTGTAAAATGTTCAATAATTCCAAGATGATTTCCCATGGGCAACAAATCAATTTATTTCCACATTGTGTTGTTTTATTCCCAAAGCTCTATGAATAAAGGTAGAAGCTGATCTCTGCAAATTTTCTCTACAATCCGCAATCATATTTTGGATATATGTAATGTTCATAATAGACCAACTTCAAAGCAAAGCAGAAAGCTGCACAGATTAGATAACAGTCATTTTTCAAATAACAATCCTAAATAAAAAGGATACAGTTACTGAAATGTTGATGTCCAGATCTCAGTTAATGAAATACATCAAATGGTAAACTCGCAAACATACTCAATCAGGTTAAAAATGCAAAATGTCTGAAATTACTCAATATTTGTGACAATCTTCTGAAATATGTAAAATTTCTACAGACAAAATTTCTTTCAGTCTAGACACTGAGCGAACTTGCGTCTGAATTATTGGAACCAACCTCTATCTAATTCAATAATTTAAGCAGTTAACCTAGTGGACATAGGAAGCAATTGTTAGCTGTTTGATTGCAATCTGCACATTTTATTTTGTGAACTTTCAGAAGGCCTTCGACAAGGTCCCACATAGGAGATTGGGGTACAAACTTAAAGCACACGGTATTGGGGGTTCAGTGTTGAGGTGGATAGAGAATTGGTTGGCGGACAGGAAGCAAAGAGTAGGAATAAATGGGTCCTTTTCGGAATGGCAGGCAGTGACTAGTGGGGTACCGCAAGGCTCAGTGCTGGGACCCCAGTTATTTACAATATATATTAATGATTTGGATGAGGGAATTGAATGCAATATCTCTAAGTTTGCGGATGACACGTAGCTGGGTGGCAGTGTTAGCAGCGAGGAGGATGCTAGGAGGCTGCAGAGTGACTTGGATAGATTAGGAGAGTGGGCAAATGCATGGCAGATGCAATATAATGTGGATAAATGTGAGGTTATCCACTTTGGCGGCAAGAACAGGAAAGCAGAGTATTACCTGAATGGTGGCCAATTAGGAAAAGGGGAGATGCAACGTGACCTGGGTGTCATGGTGCACCAGTCATTGAAAGCAAGCGTGCAGGTGCAGCAGGCAGTGAAGAAAGCGAATGGTATGTTGGCATTCATAGCAAGAGGATTTGAGTATAGGAGCAGGGAGGTTCTGCTGCAGTTGTTCAGGGCCTTGGTGAGACCGCACCTGGAGTATTGTGTACAGTTTTGGTCTCCTAATCTGAGGAAAGACATTCTAGCCTTAGAGGGAGTACAGAGAAGGTTCACCAGATTGATCCCTGGAATGGCAGGACTTTCATATGAAGAAAGACTGGATAGACTAGGCTTATACTCGCTGGAATTTAGAAGACTGAGGGGGGATCTTATTGAAACATATAAAATTCTTAAGGGGTTGGAGAGGCTAGATGCGGGAAGATTGTTCCCGATGTTGGGGAAGCCCAGAACCAGGGGTCACAGCTTAAGGATAAGGGGGAAGTCTTTTAGGACCGAGATGAGAAAACATTTCTTCACACAGAGAGTGGTGAGTCTGTGGAATTCTCTGCAACAGAAGGTAGTTGAGGCCAGTTCATTGGCTATATTTAAGAGGGAGTTAGATGTGGCCCTTGTGGCTAAAGGGATCAGGGGGTATGGGGAGAAGGCAGGTACAGGTTACTGAGCTGGATGATCAGCCATGATCATATTGAATGGCGGTGCAGGCTTGAAGGGCCGAATGGCCTACTCCTGCACCTATTTTCTATGTTTTTATGTTTCTAACACAGACACTGCATGGCATTTGAGGTTGATCCTCTTCTCCCACTGAGAGTGGTTCTCACAAGAAACTGGGGTGGATTTCTGACCATTTACAACTGTGAAAACTGAATTGCAAGGCAGTGGACTGGACTACGTTCAAGACCATTTCATCCACCCTGAATGAGTATATCTCAGTCGTCACTGGTTTTATCAAGAAATGTGTAGATGACTACGTTCAGCCAAAATTGGTTTCATATCATATCATATATCATATATATACAGCCGGAAACAGGCCTTTTCGGCCCTCCAAGTCCGTGCCGCCCAGTGATCCCCGTACATTAACACTATCCTACATCCACTAGGGACAATTTTTACATTTACCCAGCCAATTAACCTACATACCTGTACGTCTATCCTAACCAGAAATTTGGGATGAACAGGCAGATTCCTTGTACGCTAAAGTCCAGATCCAAGGCTTTCAAGAAAGAAGATCCTGCACTGAAAGCCAATTGGAGGCGGCCAATTCTGATCTCTGTAAGGCTATCAGGGATGCCAAGAGAGTGATTCCAAAACAAACTGGAGGTTCAATTTATCTAATGGATGCCAGATGATTGTGGCAGGACCTGAATACCATCATGGACCACAAGTTGAAATTGGATCTCTGGATATGAAGCATTTTTACTGGTTGAGCTCAATGCTTAATGTGCACATTTTGTACAGGCAAACAAAATTCTTCCTGGATGTACCCCCTGTCCTCCGCTAGCTCTGTCCCATACATCTCAGTGGCAAAAATCAGATCTGCTTTCATTGGGGAAAGTTTGCAGGAGTTGGCAGCCCAAATGGAGTCAATGGACGGTTCCGAAATTGAGTGCAAATCAACTGACCACAGGCTTCACCAACATCTTCAGCTACTTACTGTTGTAGTCTTCTGTCTCCATCTGCTTCAAGGAAATCTCCATCATTTCAGTACCCAAGAAAAATAAAGTGACCGGTCTTAATGACTACTACCCAGTACTTCTAACAATTATCATAATGAAGTGGTTTGAATGGTGGTTTGAATGGCCCATATTTGTACCAATCTTCCAGATGATCTGGGTCTCTTGCAATTTGCACACAGGAAAAATAGGTCTAAGGAGGATTCCATCTTTCTTGCACAACATGTATCTCTGGATCACCTTGACAGGATTCAATTCATTGATTACAACTCAGCCTACACCGCCATAATACTGAATAAGCTTATGTTGTAGCGACCATAGAGATTGGTCCTGGGTGTCGAACCCTCAGATTGGCCAGCAAAGTCACGCGTGGGTGCGACCGTAGGGATTGGTCCAGGGAGTGAGACCGCTGATTGGACAGCGTCGTCACGTGTGGTTTTGGCGCTCAAAAACGTTAGTTGGGAGACTTCTTCGAAGTGAACAGTTAGAATTAATGGTTGTCTGTAATCTCATTAAGTAAACTTTGTGATCGAATATTGCTGTCGCAATAAACTTCTTCAACAAAGAACGAGCCTCCAGACTCGCCATATTGGTGACCCCGACGTGATCCAGCCGATCATCTATCATGAGTGAACAAGACGCCTCGTCTTTGGCTCCTACGCCCGGCACACCGCAAGTAAGCGCGGTCAGCGTTCACCTTCCGTCGTTTTGGGCACATCAACCACAATCTTGGTTTGTCCATGCCGAAGCCCAGTTTCACTTAAGAAACATCTCAGCGGACGCGACAAAGTACTACTACCTCGTCAGCGCTCTACCGCCGGAGACGACCGCGCGGGTGATGCGGTTCGCCGTCAACCCTCCCGCAGAAGACAAGTACGAGGCAATGAAGGTACTGTTGTTACGAACCTTCGGATTCAGTAGGCATGACCGAGCTAAGAGGCTTATGCACCTACCGGATCTTGGAGATCGGCTGCCGTCCGTTCTCATGGCTGAAATGTTAACGCTAGCAGGTGAACACACGGAGTGCCTCATGTTCGAGCAGGCATTCCGAGAGAAGCTTCCCAATGATGTCAAACTCATGCTCACGGATTGTTCTTTTAAGGACCCCGTGGCATATGCAGAAAAAGCTGATGCGCTCATGGCGTCCAAATCAAAAAGAAGCAGTTCGATCAATAAGGTCTCGGCATCAGCGGCCGTGCCACAGCGGCATCAAGATGGCGCCGTGTCTCCCGCCATTTCTCCAAAAGCCCGCCAAAAGGATCCGCACAAGCGCGGCTGGTGTTATTACCATCTACGATGGGGTGGAGAATCCCGCAACAGCCGCTCACCTTGTACCTTCTCGGGCAGAATTCCGGAAGATGGAGGAAATGGGCATTGTCCGTCAGTCCGACAGCCCGTGGGCCTCGCCGTTGCATATGGTCTCCAAAGCATCTGGGGGGTGGAGACCATGCGGCGATTACCGGCGCCTCAATGCCGTCACCACGGCCGACCGCTACCCCATACCGCACCTCCAGGACTTCTCGTCTGGGCTGGAAGGTGCCCTGGTGTTCTCCAAGATCGATTTGGTGCGGGGCTACCACCAGATCCCTGTGCGTCCGGAGGACATACCAAAGACTGCCACGATCACTCCGTTCGGGTTGTTCGAATGGTTGTGCATGCCTTTCGGTTTAAAGAACGCGGCACAGGCTTTTCAGCGACTCATGGACCGTGTTGGTCGAGATTTGCCTTTTGTTTTCATTTATTTAGATGATATCCTGGTCGCCAGCCCCTCGGAGCAGGAACACCTGGCCCACTTGCGGACCGTATTCCAGCGGCTCCAAGACCACGGGCTCATCATCCAACCCTCCAAGTGTCAATTTGGCCTCCCTTCTCTCGATTTCTTAGGGCACAGAATCACCCCTGCCGGCGCCACCCCTTTGCCCGAGAAGGTGGAGGCTATCCGTGCATTCCCGCGGCCCACCACAGTGAAGGGTCTGCAAGAGTTCGTGGGCATAGTGAACTTCTACCATAGGTTCGTCCCGGCAGCAGCACGGGTCATGCGCCCGCTCTTCCAGTGCCTCGCGGGCAAACCTGTAGAGTTGGTATGGTCCTCGGCCGTGGAGTCGGCCTTTGCAGCAGCTAAGGCGGCTTTGGCAGACGCCACCATGTGGTCCACCCGAGCCCCTCCGCCCCCACGGCCCTGACGGTTGATGCGTCTGATGTGGCGGTGGAAGGGGTTTTGGAACAGCAGGTCGGTGGCCTTTGGCAGCCCTTGCCGTTTTTCAGCCGGCAACTGAGTTTGGCTGAGCTGAAATATAGCGCCTTTGACAGAGAGCTTCTGGCTCTCTACTTAGGTGTCCGTCACTTTAGGTATTTCCTAGAAGGCCGCCCGTTTGTGGCCTTTACGGACCATAAACCGTTAACTTTTGCTTTTTCCAAATTGTCCGACCCATGGTCGGCCCGCCAGCAGAGGCACCTGACTGCCATCTCTGAGTTTACCACCGATGTCCGTCATGTCGCGGGTAAGCTTAATGCCGTTGCTGACGCCCTGTCTCGGCCTGCTGTTTCCCCTATTTCAGCAGTAGACTGCGAGGTGGATCCCCAGGAGCTTGCGGAGGCACAGCTCCTGGCGGACACTGCCTCGGCATACCAGTCCGCCACTTCGGGGTTGAAGTTGGCTCAGGTGGCCTGCGGGCCGGAGGGCACAAAAGTCTGGTGTGATGTTTCCCTTCCCCGTCCCAGGCCGGTGGTGCCGCCCTCCCTTCAACGCCGGGTGTTTGATGCCATTCACGGGCTGGCGCACCCGTCCATCCGCTCCACCTCTGCCTTAGTAGCCACTCGGTTTGTGTGGCATGGCCTGTGTAAACATGTAGCTGTTTGGGCCCGTTCCTGCGTTCCCTGCCAGACCGCTAAAGTTCAACGCCATGTCCAGCCCCCGGTACAAGAGTTTGCGGTCCCAGCGGTCCCAGCGGTCCGTTTCATGTGGATTTAGTCGGACCTTTACCTTCCTCCCGGGGCTACACCCATCTGCTCACGATGGTGGATCGGTTCACCCGGTGGCCGGAGGCTTTCCCATTGTCAGATACCTCCGCTGCCTCTTGTGCCACGGTCCTGGCCCTCCATTGGGTGGCACGTTTCGGAGTTCCGTCCGTTATTACCACCGACAGAGGGCCACAGTTCACCTCTACCCTCTGGGCCACGCTAGCAGAGCTGTACGGCTCCCGGTTGCAACACACCACGGCGTACCACCCTCAGGTTAATGGGCTCATGGAGAGGTTCCACCGACAACTCAAGGCGTCCCTCAGTGCGAGGCTGGAGGGCCCGGACTGGGTAGACCAACTTCCCTGGGTCCTTTTGGGCATCCGGACCGCTCCTAAGCAGGATCTCGGTGCTTCGTCTGCGGAACTAGTATATGGCTCGCCACTTCGAGTGCCCGGAGATTTGCTGCCGGAGTCCTCTGGTCAGCTGCCGTCGGTTCCATCGGTTTTAGCATCACTCCGGGCTCGCGTGGGTTCCCTGGCTCCGGTTCCGACTTCGCGTCATGGGTATCTCATGGTGCATGAACCGCCTGCCTTGAAGGACTGTGAGTTTGTATTTCTGCGTAGGGATGCCCATCGTTCCCCGTTGTAGAGGGTCTATGAAGGGCCGTTCCGGGTTTTGCGTAAAGGGACGGTCACCTTCACCTTAGACGTGGGCGGCAGGAGTGAGCTCGTCTCGGTGTCCAGGCTTAAACTGCGCACTTGGATCCGGACAGCCCTGTCCTGGTCGGCCAACCGCCTCGGCGAGGCCGTCCTCCTGCAGTTCAGCCCGGTCCAGGACCCCCCGCTCCTGCAGTTCCACCCGGTCCAGGATCCCCCGCTCCTGTGGTTCCGGCTGCCCCTCTCCTTACTCGTTCTGGTCGTGAAATCCGGCTCCCTGCTAGGTTCCGTACCTTGGGTTCTGGGGGGGGTCATGTAGCGACCATAGAGAGTGGTCCTGGGTGTCGAACCCTCAGATTGGCCAACAAGGTCACGTGTGGGTGCGACCGTAGGGATTGGTCCAGGGAATGAGACCGCTGATTCGACAGCGTCGTCACGTGTGGTTTTGGCGCCCAAAAACGTTAGTTGGGAGACTTCTTCGAAGTGAACAGTTAGAATTAATGGTTGTCTGTAATCTCGTTAAGTAAACTTTGTGATCGAATATTGCTGTCGCAATAAACTTCTTCAACAAAGAACGAGCCTCCAGACTCGCCATAATGTCTAAACTTGGTGTTCAGGCCTCCATCTGCAACCAGCTACTGGATTTCCTGACTGACAGACCTTAGTTAGTTACTGGCCCTCATAACTTTTCCTCCACCCTGACCCTAAACACTGATGCCCCTCAGAATTGTGTACTAATTCCCTTGCTCTACTTCCTGTACACCCAAAACTATGTGGCCATGTACGACACCAACTCTAAATATAAATTCACTCATGATACCACTATTGTAGGCCAGAAAAAATAGCAATGATGAGTCAAAGTACAGAAAGAGATCAAGAACATTGTGTCGTGTTTTGGGATTACAACCTAGCCATTAATGTTAACAAGATGGAATAATTTGTTGTTGATCTCAGGAAGCGAGAGGGTAGACATAACCTTGTCCTCATCAATGGAGCTGCTGCAGAGATGGTCAACAGCTATAAGTTCCTCAGCATCCACATCAGTTCACTAATAATCTAATCTGGTCCCTTCACATCAGTGTGTGGATCAAGAAAGCACATCAACATATTTACTTTCATATGTGTAAGAAAACTCAGTATTGCTATGAGGATTTCTCAAACTCCTAGAGATTCTCTATAGAAAGTATTTGATGGAATGCATTGCAGACTGGTGTGGCAACTGCTCTGCTCTTGACCTCCTGAATCTGCAGAGAGTGGTGAAGACAGTTCAGTCTATCACAGGCTTGTCACTTCCTTCTATCTAGTTCATCTTCATAGTTGGTTGTATCAGGAAGGCTGGGAGTATGATAAAGAATGCCTGACACCAGGGCCATTCCCTTTTCTCTCTTCTAACTTTGGGAGATGATACAGGAGCTTCAAAGCTCTGATGACCAGACATGGGAACTACTTCTTCCCCATTGCAATCAGACTGCTGAACCAATCTCCATGTTCTCCAGAAATGCTACTTGACCCACTGAGTTCCTCCAGCACCTGTGTCTTTTGTCTTGAAGAAATCACCTCTTTCACACCCCATTCCTGCAGATGTTGCCATGTATTCTTAACTCTACCTTATTTAGTTATTCCATTACTGTACTTTTAATATTTTTGCACTACTTTGGATCTGCATTACATGCAGCGTCAGTGGAGAGAGATATGGAGATAATGATTTTTATCAGAACTGTTTGGCTGAGTACCCAGTGAACAACAAACTCCAGTAAATCTTAAAATCTCTTCTGCTGAATACTCTCAATTCAGGTAGAAAAATTCCTGTTTGAGTAACCCAATGGCCTGTTTTATCAGGTTGTAGGTTGTAGCACAATCTTTCTGCACATTTGCATGTGTGCATATATGGGCAACCGTGCTGCAGTCATGAGCCATATCATCAGAGAATGCCATTTGATGCGGTTATTATGTATGGGTGAGAAAGTGCACAGTAAGACCAGCTGCATAGTTAGACTTGCAATCATTTCCAAATGCAATACATATCACGTTTTGTGTTTAGTGCCATCAATGCAGTCAATGGACTCATGCAGCACTGGAACGCCCACCATCTTGCTCTGCT
The DNA here is from genome assembly GCF_053455715.1 of Rhinoraja longicauda. NCBI lineage: Eukaryota > Metazoa > Chordata > Chondrichthyes > Rajiformes > Arhynchobatidae > Rhinoraja > Rhinoraja longicauda. Next base: position 22,589,923 of record NC_135975.1, read on the forward strand.
TTGGTGTAAAATTAGATGTATTGCTGGTATTGCTTGCTCTAACCTAGGGAAAAACATGCCATACAAAAGCTAATGCCCTCCTTGATCGCAACTTCTCTACAAAGTGATTCTGCAACTGTACTTGTGACTGCATCAATGTAGCATTTTTCAGTGAGGACCTTTATGAATCAGAGTCATCGCACAATTTGCCCTTGGAGAACTGCTCTAAAAAAAAGTTGGTATTGGTATTGGTTTATTATTGCCACATGTACTGAGATACAATGAAAAAATGGCCTCTTGCTGAGGGTCCATTTCCACCACCTCCTCCCTCTTCAATCAGGTTGCTCTGCTTGCTCTGCAAGAGTGCCATTTTCTCATTTGTCCTATCACAATACATTTCAAGAGGAAAGGCAACTAGAATATCTGTATCTGTCTGCAGCTGGTTATTGCCAAAGTAATTTAGTAAGGCAGAGTCTGGCTTCTGCCAGATCACTGACTGCACATTTTTCAAACATGAATGAGGTCTGGAAGCAGCAAAATGTAGTTCACTCCAATCAAATCAATCAGCAACCAACCTGCAGGCAATTCATGATCTCTTTAAAGCTTGTGATAGAGGGGGCCTTGAGCAATTAAATAATGGGTTTACCGTGCATATTGAACACATGGTCTTGGTAACTGCACTGTTAACGTTGCAGTATCGGATCAACATTGACCTACTGTCCGTGACTGTCAAAATACAAAGAACATTGAACAGTAAAACACAGGCCCCCAATGCCTGTGCCGAATATCCCTGCATATCCATAAGCCTACCCAAAAGTTTATTAAATGCCACTATCATATCTACCTCAACCACCATCCCTGGTACCATGTTCCAGGCATTCACCACCCTCTGTGTAATAAAAACTTTCTCTGCACATCTCCTTTAAACTTTGCCCCTCTTACCTTAAAGCTATGCCCTCTAGTATTTGATTTTCCCATTCTGGGAAAAAGGTTCTGATTGTCTACCCTATCGATACTTCTCATAATGTTGTATACTTCGATCAGGTCTCCCCATAACCTCTGGTGTTCCAGAGAAAACAATTCAAGTCTGTCCAACCTCTCCCTGTAGCTCATACCCCATAATCCAGGGATCATGCTGGTAACCTCCTCTGCTCCCTTTCCAAAGCCTCCACATATTCCTGTGATGGGGCAACCAGAAATGCATGCAATATTCCAAATGCAGTTTAACCCAAGTCCTATAAAACTGCATCATTATTTCCTGACTTTTATAGTCAATGCCCTGACCTATGAAAGCAAGCACACATGTGCCTGCTTTACCACCCTATGAACTTGTGTTGCCACTTTCAGGGAGTTATGTACTTCGACCCCAAGATCCCTCTGTACTTAAATGCTTTATAAAGTCATGCTATTAATTGTATATTTTCCCTTTACAACTGAACTCACAAAGTGCGACACCTCACAAATGGCAACTCCGTCTGCCATTTCTCCACCCATTTCCGGAGCTATATCCCACTCTATACTTTGACAGCCTTGCTTACAGTCCACGACCCCAGCAATCTATTTTTGTCATCTGTAAATTTACTAATTAATCCGTCTATGTTTACGTCTAAGTCATTAATATGTATCACAAGCAGCAGAAGTCCCAGCACAGATCTCTGTGGAACTCTACTGGTCAAAGATCTCCAGCCAAAATATTGTCTTTCTACAACAACCCTATGTCCTTTATCAGTACGCCAGTTCTGAATCCATACGACCAAGTCACTGTTAATTCCATGCATCTTAATCTTCTGGATCAGCCTACCATGGAGGAACCTAATCAAATATCTTACCACAATCCATATAGACAATATCCACTGCCCTTCCCTCATTGATCATCTTCATCACCTCCTCAAAAAACTCAATCAAGTTAGTAAGACATGACCTGCCATATACAAAGCCATGCTGACTGTCCCTAATTAATCCATTCTCTTCCAAATGGGACTAAATCCTATCCTGAAGAATCCTCTCCAATAGCTTCCCTACCACTGATGTGAGGCTCACTGGCCTATAATTCCCTGGCTTATCTCTACTGCCCTTCTTAAATAAATGAACAAACATCCTACCTAAAATTGGAGCTTAACTCACAATATAAATGTTCACTAAAACTGGACATAACTTTCTTTCCAATAGCCTTCTGTAAGTTTGGTTTGAGACAGCTAACTTTTTTGGCCAGTGACCGTATCACAGGTTTCCAGAGATAGCTATTTTATCAACTCCTCAATGGAAAGGAGAGAGTATCCAACAGTAGTTGAGGAAATTATACCTCCAATACAAAATAAAAACAGAAAATGCTGCTAACATTCAGCAGGTCAAGCAGCATCCGGGGAAAGAGAAACCGAGTTAACAGTTTGGGTCAAAGACCCTTCATCAGAATTGTACTTTACTTCTTGAGTATCTTGGACATGACAAATGAAAGGTTTGTTGCACACACTAATTCCACTGTACCTTTACAAAGAAAGGATTTCACCTCATGAAAGTATAGACCATGTTAGGCCACAGATATACTATGCATGCTAATATTCACTGAGAGCAAGATGCTTCTTTCACTGTATGATACATGTTCCCTGCATTCATTGATAAACTTGAGATAATGAATACATGGCCATCATAAGGCTGAAATTATTATTTGGATCCATGACTGAATAACCCAAGCATAAATCCTCACACGACAGTAAAGCACAATCATATTCAACAACAACACAGAAGCTCTAGTTCCAATGTTTGGCTGCTGCTTTCCAGCCTTCCAAAAGCCTCCAGGGTCTAATCTGTCAATTCTTTGCTAATCTAATCCAAGTTTAAATTGTGTCCAATATATTTCTATATGAAATTATTTATGGCAAATGTAAGTAGATAAACATTACTGACTTCTACAAATTACAGTGAGCAATGGGATCAGATCCATACCAGCTTCTGTTGAGGAAAATTGAAGCATACCTGATGACCTCTGTAAATGTATTTTGTTGCTGATTATATAACTAATGGCCCTTAGACAACATTAATCTTAAATTTATTGTCCTGCATTCATTACTGAAAACAGCACCTGCGGGTTTTATAATTAGCAGTTATTCAGATAATGGATGTTTTCATTGCAGCAATTTGGATCAAATGTTTTTTTTTTGTTCTGTTCTAGTTTAATAGCTCCTAAATATTTTGTCTCTCTTCCTGTGAAACTAATTATAAAGCACATTAGTAGGTTATCATTCTGTATGAATCCTCTGGTAAGATGTGATACAGATGGAGTTCAGTGTAGCAAATGCTGTCTTGGTTCACTCAAGCTGTGAGTCTGCTGAAAAAATCAAGGTTTTGACAGAGTTGGCTACAAGAATGCATTACTTCATCAACAAAGAGACCAGGACATATGGACAGTGCTTAAGGCAATGTTTGGCTCCACATGTCCCTATTGTTAGATGCCAGAAATAGCTGCAGAGCTTAATTTCATAGTTACCCATTTGCTGATTTAATCCACTCCAAAAGAAATTCATTTTTGCCCCCGCTTCACTAGTCTCCCTCCACCAGAAGCTGCCAGGTTTCAATCCATCCAATAATTAGTTTTTCCATTTTTAAGACCCTGATTTACCAAGCCTACCAGTGGAGTCACGGATAAGTACTGACTTATGGTCAGAAACCTGCTGAATGATAAAGGAATAAAATTAAAGTCAAATATACCCTGATGTGTGTTCAACGATATTCTAAACTTTTAAAACAAGATCTTTTTTATATATTTTCATTTTAAAATCGATATGTTAAATTAAAAAATCAGAATTATCAAGTTCGTAGAACAAAATAATAAGTGTGCATGTCAAAAATTTCATCTGTTTCTATGTTAATATCAACTTACATTCATCTCTAATGCTAAGAAAAGCCCATCCAATTGTTATTAAACATTGCCAACATAAATGTTATCAATATATCTGCTAAATCAATATTTTTTAAAACTTTATTGTAGGTTATTTCCAATAGAATATTGTGAAGCATAGTTGTTGGAAGTCTGTAATAAAAATGGATGTTGGAGAGACTCTGCTGCTCATGTAACATCTGGTAGGAGACAGAACCGGACAACTGTATCAGGTCGATTATCTTTCATTGGTTCTGATGGAAGGGCATTGATCTGAAATATTAATGAATTATTTCCAGTCTTTTCTGTTGTTATTAAAGATTGGGCAGCACAGTGGTGCAGCTGGTAGAGTTGCAGCCTCACAGCGACAGAGACTCGTGTTCCATCCCAAACTCATGTGCTGTCTGTGTGGAGTTTGCACGTTCTCCCTGTGACTGTGTGGGCTTCCTCTGGGGTCTCTGGTTTCCTCCCAATTCCCAAAGGTGCATGTTTATAGGTTAATTGGCCTCTGTAAATTGCCTCAAGTATGTAGGGAGTGGATGAGAAAGTGGGATAACAATGAACGTGTGAAGGGGTGATTGCTGGTTGGCTTGGACTTGGTGAACTGAAAGCCCTATTTCCATGCTCTATCTCTAAACTAAATACAGGGATACTTCTAGAAAAAAACAATTGCATGAATATTGAAATATCACCATTAAATCGAAACAAAGTTTGGCTGGTAATCACAAAAGTAAGTGATAGTCATTGTTAGTATTTGTCCCTGCCACATCCAGGCAATAGAAATGTAACTGTGAGAACAAGGTTTTGCCTTTGCCCATTAATAATTCCCAATTTTAAAGTGAATTTGGATTCACCTGTTTCTCCGATCAAAAGGAAAAATTGAGCATATTCTTTATAAATACTCTTGTGATTGTTTTGCACATCACACAGGGAGGAAATGTTCCCCACAGTTTACAGGCCACCACTTGAACTTGGCACTTTATCACTGCTGTATCACATCCTGTGAAGCATGATGAAGTGATAAACAAACAATAATATGAACATTTGGCCAAAGTGGTGGTCTGTTAACTGTGGGAACATTTCCAACCCGTGTGATGCGTAAAGCAATCACAAAAGTATTTATAAAGAAAATGCTCTGTTTTTCATCTGATGAGCGAAACAGTTACCTCAGTCTTTTACCAAAATCTTCCGAGGCTGGTGTTATTAAGAGTATCAGACAGAGAATTGGAAAAATAAAACTACATGGTGGCAGTTCATCTCCATGGAATGGATACGAGAAAGTGAATTTTGTTATTTTTGTAGCCTTAGAATATCAATGAGAGGGTGAATATTTGCTTCTATCAGGTCAGTGATGATTGATTGTTTCATTTTTCCCTCTACAAACTAATGTTTTCTTTGCTAATCTCTCTACAACTGTCAAGGTTCTCGCTTGCACTACACTGGCGACAGCATTAACATTTCCAATCACTCAGTTTGTAACTCAAGTATGTGTTTGCAGTTAGCCGCTCTTACATTCTCTTGCACAGGAATATGCAATATGAATGTACATTTTTTAACCATTATTCTTCTTTACATTCAGTCCTTTATGTGCAAATTGAATCTGCTCTCAAGTGGATTTGAAGGTTATTTTTTTAAACTATGGGAATTATATTTTACTCCATAATAAATAATTTCTACAGATAATGCCACCTGTTTGAGGTGACATGTTTCTCTGTTGAGTTTATCAAGTCGGATAGCATTTTCTTTATCATGCATAAGTGAACAGCTTTGCTCTTCTTCTTAGGCAGTCCTTTCGGATCGAGAATTATTTCCTTTCAATGCAGTTTTGTGGGTTCTAAGGTGGCGAATAAAGTTTATGTGGAACCACAGACTGTTCCACACATGGGGCAGGAGGTTGCCAAAAAGGCAGATTGGCAAGGCGGGGAGGATTTGTGTGGTGTTGTGTTCCGTACCATTCTAAGTGCTGCTTTTCCACTTTGAGTGATCATGGACCAGAGATTCCCAGGAATCAATGAGAATGTTTTCATTTCTTTAAACAAGTTTTGTGGATTCCTTGATTTTTTTCTTCTGTCTACCTGGCAATTTCTTTGTGCAACAGCACTCAGAAGACTGTACATTCAAGAGGCTGCTGATGGACATGCGAATGTGGTCAACTAATTGTGTCCAGGATGTCAATATTGGGGGTGTTGGCCTGGGTGATGACAACAAATATGGTTGGTTTGTCCTTCCAGTGACTTTGTTGTGGAGATAGCAATGGTAGCATTTTCTCCAAGTTATGAAATGTCTGCTTTAGGTTGTCCAGGTCTCAGACGCACATGGTAGGGCTGAGATCACTGTAAACCGTGAGTTCTGTGCCAGGTCTGAGATCCTTTACCTAAAGCAACCTTTACTCAGAGATGGCTCCCAAGATAGATCAAGAGGTCCACATTTTCTATGGTCTTAACAGGAACCTTTATTCACTGACTATGGTGTAATGCAACAGGACAGGTTGGAAGGGGACTTTCTTCCTGTTGTGTGTTGAGTGCAAGATTCATCCCCCTGATTGGTTCAGTGTATAGGCTTAAAAGTGGCTTTGCACTTGGCCTCTGTACATAAACAAATGCAAGTGCCATCTACTGTACAAATCATGGCTACTGAGGTTTGGGTGATCTTGGTTTTGGAGTACAGATGCCGTTAGTTGAAAGGTTTCCATGTAGTTCTGAAGATCAGCTCTATTCTTGCAGGAAATTTCTTGAGGATGAGGTGCAATATTATAGGGGGAAGGATTGGGAAGAGTGTTGGAACAATAACATGATCTTATATGACAAGGTTCTTACTCAGATTGGTTGTGTTGCATGTCTGTGGGTTAATGTCATGGCTTGCAGGACATTCCGCAGCTAAACTAAACAGGACGCAATTTCTTTGGACAAACAAATTTGAAGGAAATGTTCCACACTCCCTTGTAAGTAATGGAATCAAAAGCTTTATTGAGTTCAATAAAGGGATTGAATTGTGGTAGATGCTGCCCGGCCATTTTCCCTGGAATTGTCACGTGGGGAAAAGCATGCCAACTGTGCCTCTGGATGGATGGAATTTGGGGTGCAGTCTTTTGGCCACCGGAAGGAAGCAGTTCAGATGGACCATGGCAATGACTTCTCCTGTGGCAGTGAGTAGCGAAAACCATGGGCGGACCTGTCTCCAGCTGCAGCATCTCTGAGGTCACCTGGTACATTCTTCTTTTCTCAGATATAGATGATAAGATTTTGGATTCCAGACTGAGGAAACTCATCCAAACTTTAGACTATTAGTGAGGTTATCATCCACTCCCAAAGCCTACTTATTTCTGTAGGAAAAAAACTGCAGATGCTGGTTTAAATCGAAGGTAGACACAAAATGCTGGAGTAAAGACTGGAGCGACTAGGCTTGTATACCCTGGAATTTAGAAGGATGAGAGGGGATCTTATCGAAACATATAATATTATTAAGGGGTTGGACACGTTAGAGGCAGGAAACATGTTCCCAATGGGGTACTGATTGAGAATGATCAGCCATAATCACATTGAATGGCGGTGCTGGCTCAAAGGGCTGAATGGCCTACTCCTGCACCTATTGTCTATTGTCTATTAACTCAGTGGGTCAGGCAGCATCTCAAGAGAGAATGGGTGACGTTTAGGGTCGAGACCCTTCTTCAGTCTGAAGAAGGGTTTCGACCCGAAACATCACCCATCCCTTCTCTCCTGAGATGCTGCCTGACCAGCTGAGTTACTCCAGCATTTTGTGTCTACCTACTTATTTCTACGTTGCATGTGGCCTTCCTGACAGATTGCACTCCTTGTATGGATGCTGTTTTATTCATTTTTTTTCCAGCCTTCGAAGTGATTTTCTTTTATTAAATACGATGAAGATAGATTTTCTGCCTCTATCATCAAAAGACACTCTCAGTGCTAGACAGTGCTTGCTGTAGAATGTGGACAGTTGGTGTCAAGCCTATGGAAACTTACACAGCTATTCAGCACCACATCATTACTGATCGGTATATTTTGGTTAAATATTTATAGAATGGAAAGATCTTTAATAGAGCTAAGGCAAATATTTGTCCTACAAAATTAACAATTTTTAACTAACTGTAATCAGACGATAATTGGCTCTTGCAGAATCAGAGAATGGTCGATGCTCCATTTGGCCCTTTAAGTTGGTACTGTCTCTCTAAATACACGTAAGAACAATCTAGCTCGTACCATGGTAGAAACAAGGAACTGCAGATATTTGTTTACAAAAAAGGACACAAAGTGCTTGAGTAACTCCGTGGGTCAGGCAACATCTCTGGAGAACACGGATAGGTGATGTTTCAGGTCCGGATCGGTCTGAAGAAGTGTCCTGGCCTGAAACGTCACCTATCCATGTTCTCCAGAGATACTGCCTGACCCGCAGAGTTACTCCAGCATATTGTATCCTTGCTTGTACTACTCCGTTTTAAACACACCTCCACCTTGCCTCCCACCTCATAGACCTGAGAATTAGTTTCTTTCAGGTAATTATGTATCTCCTTTTTGAATGCAACAATTGAATGTGGTTGTGTAGGAAGGAACTGCAGATGCTGGTTTAAACCGAAGATAGACACAAAAAGCTGGAGTAACTCAGTGGGGCAGGCAGCATCTCTGGAGAGAAGGAATGGGTGATGTTTCGGGTCGAAGGGTCTTGACCCGATACGCCACCCATTCCTCCTCTCCAGAGATGCTGCCTGTCCCACTGAGTTACTCCAGCTTTTTGTGTCTATCTTCAATTGAATGTGGTTCTTCCAGTATCACCTGCAGTGCAAGCCAGATCCTCAAATACTTGGTGATTGAAAATATTTATCCCCCTGTCACTTAGCTTGTTTTGCAAGTCAGCTATTCTCCTTGTTCTTAATTCTTCCACCATTGGGAACAAATTTCCTCCATTAATTGTCCATTATTCGTTATGATTTTAAATACCTCTTCTAGGGCCCCCTCACAACCTCCTGTTTCAAGAACAAGTTTGCTTCTCCAGTCTAGCCACATCACTGCATTCTCTGCATCCTTTCTGCAGCCTTCCTGCCCGACCTAAAGTTTGAAAGACACAACTGGCCACAACACTCCAGTCGTGGCAGAACCAGCATTTTATAAAGGTTCTTCATGTATTTGCTGCTCTTTGTATTCGGTGCCTCTATTTATAAACCTCAGATTCCACATCCTTTTTTAACTGCTTTCTTAACATGGCTTGCTAATTCCAGCAACCCATACAATTGTAGCCCTAAACTCTCTGTGTCATCGTGCGCATATTAGAATTGTTTATATTGCCTCTTCTCATTTTTCCCATCAAAACGTTATAATGTTTTGCACTTCTCAGAATAAAATGTCAGCTGCCACCTATCTGCCCATTCCATAGGTACATCTATATTTCCATGAAGTCTATTTGTGCTCTGCTCACAGCTCATGGTGCCTTCTAATTTGGTGTTACCAGCACATAACAACGTCATTCTAGCATTCTTCAATCAATACATTATTGTCCAAGTGACTGCTAATTTTGTCTGTTATTATTTCCAGAACCTTCCCCACAGCCACGTTTAAACTGACACATGAGTAGCTGCTGAGATTACCTTAGAGCCTTTGTTGAAAAGAATATATTATATTTGCGATTTTCCATTCCCTGAAGCATGATCGCTGAAGTTGCAACGCTCAGGGACTCTCCAATTTCAATACTTCCTTCCCTGTTAACCTAACGTTCATCCCCTCTGAACCTGGTGATTTACCACATTAAATGTGGCTAACCTTCCAGTACCATCTCCCTATTAATTTTTAGCTCATGCAGAATCTTAATCAAATCTTTTGATGCACTACCTTCTTTCTCAGTAAAGATTCCAAGACCTTGCCAATGCCGCCGAACGGAGCAGTCACTGGCTGTGGCTGAAAAGAAGAGATGCTGTCTGGGCTGCCACGTGACCATCTAGAGGCTAACCATAAGACACACACCCAGGTCTGATCACCCTGCGGTGGGCCTGCCTCGACTGAGGGTGTCGTAAGAAACACCCAGTGATGTTGAGGTACACAACTGAAGATGTGTCTGAATGGTAGCAACATCACCTAGTGGTCACCCCCAAGAACAACACCAGTCAATTGTAGTGCAAACCTTAGGGATTGTAACATCCAGTCTTACTAATCCAGTCTTACTTGTAACATCCAGTCTTACTTGAGATTTAGCATCTCAACCATGTCTGCTGTCTCAATGAGTCCAATTTCCTTTTTTTTCTCTAATTGATTCTATCTCTTCTCTCATGATCCTTTTCCAGTTCACATGCCTATGTTAAGATTTTGGATTCACTTTTATTTTTCTGCCAGTCTTCCTTCAAACTTTATCGATATCTTATTATTTCCATTCCTTTCCCCTGAACTTCCTGTAATCAACTTTGTTTTCATTTATATTGTCAAGTTATTCTATTTTTCTATCTTTTTGTCATCCAGGGAACTGGAAACTTTGGCTTTAATTTCTCTACCCTCTCCCTCGTGGCAATGTCCCTGTACTGTAGCTTCGGCTACCAAGCTTTGATTCCAGACACAAGGAACGCAAATGCTAGAATCTTACGTAAAACACAGATTTCTGGAGTAACTCATTGGGTCATGCAGTATCTCTCGAGGACATGCTTCATGGGATAACTTGTTCAACATAGGCGTGCCTTGAGGGGATTCAGTGTAGCAGTAAAATGTAGTCATAGGAAACTGCAGGTGCTGGAATCCTGTCCTGCCCATTCCTGCCCATATCAGGACTGCTGTGTCTTAGATGTTCCCCCACTGATATTTCCTTTGCTTGGCATGGCACATTTCCCAGAATAAACTGCAGCAAATTTATCTTCCTGAACGAGCTAGACACATATTGAAGAAGAAAGTTCTGCTGAACATACAAAATAAACTTTTGCTCTTCCCCTTTACCCTTTAAATTATTGCTTTGCAAGTTCAATCACTGAAGCCCCTCATTTTTACCATATGGTTTTTGCACATCTCGTTAATTTTCTTGCAGATTTGCTCCTCAGTATCCTTCCCACCAATTAGTGGTCTGTGGAATAGTCCCAGTTGTGTAATTTTACTTCACTGCAATTGTTTTTTTCTCTTGATATGTAACATTGTTCATTCTTGGACATTCTCACATTGCAAGCTACTCCTTGATCAGTACTAAAGTTTCCATTCCCTCTTTTTCCTGACACAGGAATATCCAAAACTATTCCTGTTCCATTTTAGCTAGGTTTCTGTTACTGCCATGCCATAATCTGGCATGGTAAATGGTGCTTTCAGATTATCAAACTTGTTTAATTTACCTCTTACATTTATTGATAATTAAGCAAAAGATTATTCTATGTATTAAACCCAGTTTTTAGATGAACACAGGGAGTGGACTTTGTCTTTCATCTCTGGCTGAACAGCTGCCAAAAGAGGATTAGCTCACTGTTGCACACAACGGTTTAATTCTCTAGTCAAATAGAGCTTTTGAAGTTGAACATGTGATGGATTTCAGAGATGAAGTTAGTGACGGCTTATGACCAAGTGTTTGACAATAGACAATAGGTGCAGGAGGAGGCCATTCAGCCCTTTGAGCCAGCACCGCCATTCAATGTGATCATGGCTGATCATTGTCAATCAGTACCCCATTCCTGCCCTCTCCCCATACCCCCTGACTCCGCTATCCTTAAGAGCTCTATTTAGCTCTATCTTGATTGCATTCAGAGAATTGGCCACCACTGCCTTCTGAGGCAGAGAATTCCACAGATTTACAACTCTCTGACTGAAAAAGGTTTTCCTCATCTCAGTTCTAAATGGCCTACCCCTTATTCTTAAACTGTGGCCCCTTGTTCTGGACTCCCCCAACATTGGGAACATGTTTCCTGCCTCTAACGTGTCCAACCCCTTAATAATCTTATACGTTTCGATAAGATCTCCTCTCATCCTTCTAAATTCCAGTGTATACTAGCCTAGTCGATCCAGTCTTTCAACATAGGACCTAGACTGCCTCAATACAACTGAATTCAATGGTGATCAATGAAGAAAGGAAGATTATCATGTTTACTGGACCTCAGTCCAGTGATATCACTGCAAGAGTTCCTTGGCATCGTATCTTTGAAATCAGTGATTGCTTCACCTTCCATTTTTAAATCAATCTGACGAGTTTGCTGATAAATTCCACAATAACCAGTTCCATTCACATTTCCTCAGGAAATCAAGATAAACAATATTCAGGCTTCGGTGGAAAAGTAGTCAGCAACATTTCTGCAAAAAGAGCATCAGGCAAAAAATATTTCCAAAATGAATCAATGTGCCAAACTCCTTCTGACGATCAATAGAATTACCATTTTTTAATCTTCTATCACAAGCTCGCCTCTTCCATCCATCCAGTCTATCTTCACATTATGTTGCATCACAATGACTGGATATATTATCATATCATATCATATATATACAGCCGGAAACAGGCCTTTTCGGCCCTCCAAGTCCGTGCCGCCCAGCGATCCCCGTACATTAACACTATCCTACACCCACTAGGGACAATTTTTACATTTTACATTTACCCAGCCAATTAACCTACATACCTGTTACATATTGTTAAGATACCTTCTACATGAGGCACACCCATACTCTTTTCTACCTTCTAGGAGAAGATACAGCAGCTTGAAAGCCCAAACGTCCAGACTTAAGAATAACTTCTTTCAAATGGCTATCAGATCCCTGAAACAATCACCACTTTCTTACTCTCTTCCCAGAGGTATTGCCAAGTACCCTTAACTTGATCTCATTTGTTTATTCTGCTATTGCACATTATTTTATTTGCACTTTTTTAGATTGCATTACAATCTTTGCACCATCCTACTGTTGTGCATTTGTTGTTATATTCATTTTGTATCTATCATTACCATGTATTCTGTGAGCTTCCTGTAAACAATGAATTTCATTGCACCCTGATGTACATGGCAATACACTAAACTGAATCTGAATCTCATCTTCAATATCCTGGAGTTCAGCATTGGCCAGAAGAAAACAGACTAAGCATCTAAACATATAAATGCATGAACATGCTGTAGGTGTATTATATCATCAGCAGAGAACTCTGTATATTAGGAGGGAAATTTGTTACATCATCAGGGGTCTTTGGTCCACTGCATGAATTCTGAATGCATTTAAAATGTAGGTGAGATTACCTATGCGTGCAGTTTTTGTGAAAAAATACAGAGGGATTTCCTTGTTGGTTGCCATAGGGAAAGTCTTCCCTGGGGTTCTCCTCAATAATCTTCACCCAATGGCTGGAGCAACTCTCCAAATGTCTGTGTGAATTCTACCCATCTGGAGTCCAGGTGGGCTTGACCATCACTCCACATCAACTCCAAGACAAATGCAGGGAGCAGTTACTGCCATTGTACTGTAGTTGTGGACTCCACTAATTGCAAGGGATGAAGAAACAGCCTCCTCAAATTCCACTGTCCACAGAAATGCCCACAGCGGACCTGCTGGTGTGCAGCTAATCTACAGGATAAACTGTTCGACCTCTATCATGTACACTCCAGAACGTGAGTTCACTCCAACTTCAGTCATCAAGATGCTGTTTGTAGGCGATACTTGTATGGGCGCACTTTGTGAGGTCCTGTCCAAACCATTATCAATTTGTTGACTGTATCATGTGAAAAATAGTACTTGCATTTAACATCGACACAACAAAGATTCCCCTGAAGCCTGGTTCTGCAGTAGAACACTGCCTTCTGACAATAATGTTTTCACCATGCAACCCTGGAAAGCATGGACCATTTCCATATCCTGGAAGCCATCTCAATGAAGGCAGACATTTACAGTGTGTCTCTGATGCTGCTGGAAACAAGATGCTCATTGTACCTGTACCTCGCTGTACTTGTGCACGTGACAAGAAACTCTGCTTGACTTGACTTAGTGAAAAGACCTGAGATTCTCATTGCCTCCTTGGCTGTAGCTTCTTGGATTTCCATTGGATTTCCAGGGATTTTAACAAGCCAATGATCAAGTTACTTATTTCAAGTAAGCTTTGGAACCATCCTTGAATTGCTTCCTCTGTCCTGATCAGTACACAAAAACGTGCTGGCATGCATCATTAATAAACATACATATCATTTGTCTGGAAAATTAAATAATGACATGTAACTTTTTACAGGTGTGCAGGTGCAGGTGTGTACAGCCATGAAAAAAAACAATGGTCCTTGAGATCTTTTGTAGCTAGAGTTCCATGTTGAATTTACTGTGGGAAGATATTTTCAAAAACATGATCAACTCATCAGACTTGACTGAATGTAATTAGAGCCTTGAAGCTGGGAAAGACACTGAAATTCATTTGCTGATCCTCCGTATGAAATTGGAAGACTGCAATTATATTGTTAGTGCTATTTGTCCAGTGCTTTGAAATGCCTGTTGTAGGTAGTCCATATCTCACGTGCATACAGAAGGATGAGGATCTCAGGTATTATTTTTCTCAGCCACCCACATGCTGGTGTGGTTTGCTGCAAACTGGGGTACTTTCTTCAGATGCCTGATAACAGAGAGGACGTTATTGCTGAGTTTGGTAGTGCACGCTTTCATACTTCTGTATCTTCTGCGAGATGGGAGCAGGGAGAAAGAAGGTCGGGGGGGGGGGGGGGGGGGTTCAATAAAGGTATTTAACTTTTCTTTGATTTTGATGGCTGCTTTCCGAGCCAGTGTGAAGTGTAAGCGGAATTAACGGTGAAAGTCTGATCTGTGTGATGAACTGGACAGCATCGGCAATTCTATGCAAAGTCTGAAGGGTCTCGACCCGATACCTCACCCATTCCTTCTCTCCAGAGATGCTGCCTTTTCTGCTGCGTTACTCCAGCATTTTGTGTCTTATCTTCGGTGTAAACCAGCATCTGCAGTTCCTTCCTACGCATTTCGCTGCTACAACTTCTTGTGGTCTTGGGCACAGCCGTTCCCAAACCAAGTAGTTGCACGGCTGAAAGGATTGTGTCATGTGACTAACTCCACTCAGGGTAGCAATGATGTTTACAGAAATGACCCTGGGGGGGGGGGGGGGGTCAGCCTGAGGAGCCCTTGAATGAACTACACACTCCTGGCTAGAGCTCCCTGTCTTAAATGTATTAATTTCTACACTCGGCAAATTGAGTTAATCAAAATTAAGAAGCATTAATAAACAGATGGAATAAGTCATTAACAACAATATCAACGGTAGAAATTCATGATTTATGAAAATTATATCACTAATGACTCAATTCAAAAATCCTTCATTATTCATAAATTGCTTTGGGATATCCTGATATCGGGAAAGGGCGCCATATACATTTCCATACAGGGATTATTCGGCTCTTGCCGATAAAGTCACGGTCCCTGGGTGCTGGCTGCTTGTCCCGTCCATTTGTATGGGATTTAATGTAACACGTAACGATAAAATATCTCCCCAACTTATATTTGGGTCATTCATTCCTTTAAAAAAAATATCTGCTTTCACAAAAGCAACAGGAATAATGAGGTCTGCCGGCAATTAAGTGATTTGCGACCATGATGGTTTGTAGCAAAACGCCGTGGACACCCCAGATCAGAGTGTCAGCCTAGTGACCCACACAACTCCCTCTTCCTCCCCTCGTGGGGTGCGTGAGAGAAGAAGGTCCCAGCCATCGGCTCACGGCCGCTCGGCGAGACCACAGTCAGTTCACGCCCTGACGTGATTGACGAGGCTTCGCTTCGCTCGGGAGGGTGGGGAGCAAGGGGCGTATCGGGGCCCGCTGGCTCCACCCCCCCCCCAGCCCGGTGTGATAGATAGGCGGAGAGTGGGTGCCGACACTAGCAGTCTCACGCTTCGGTGTGTTGGCCCCGTTAGCCGGTGCCGGCCGCCTCTGTCGGTGGAGCGGGCTGTGAGCTCGGCTCTTTATGCTGCTCCACACTCGATCGGAATTTGTACTATTTATTTTTCGCCAGCCTCTACCCCCTCCCCTCTTTTGTATTATGGGGAAAGAGCAGGAACTTCTGGAAGCCGCTCGGATTGGGAATGTAGCTGTGGTGGAAAAATTGCTAAGTGGCAAAAAGGGATTATTGGGAAGTGGATCGGGTTCCATTCCACTCTCCAGCCTGCTGAGGTAAGTTGCAGAGATTTCTACAGCCGTGCAGCCGGCTGTATCTGTCTGTACGATGACAAATGTGCATTTTTATTACAATCCCGCGTTTTAAGCGGAACAATTAGATACACCTACAGCTCGGACTGCAAAAGGTAAAGTGAGATGATTGCATCCATTTCCTGCCAGAATTGATTTTTCCCCCCAAGAGAAATGTGCAGAGTGAGCCTCCTTTTATTTCATACGCTGTATTGTGTCTATTTTTTTTGGTTCAGTTTCACTCTATATGGGTTAAATCGTCAAATTGGGGATTGACTGGACGACGTTTGCTTCCTCGACTCTCACCCCCAGGAGCATTTCCCCATAAAGTTTTGGAATTCTGTGGTTACCTTGGGGCAAGATAACGATGCTCCAACAATGATCCATTTACAGGTGCCGAAGTAGTCTCAATATGTCGAGACGCAAATAGCTGCAACACATCCAAGTAAAGTTGGAGCATCCTTTTATGTGCGAGTTGTTGCCTTAGTCGTGTGGATTACTTGCATACAATTGAGCAAATACAGTTTCTCTTGAAATAGGTGAACGATGAATGCATTTGAAACATGTGTGGCGTTGTGATTCTGCAATAGGTAAAGCACACTGGCTCGGGGGGGGGGGGGGGGGGGAGAAATTAGAAATACTTGGATGGGGGATGGGCTCCAGGACCAGGCTGTGGAATAGTAGTAGACAACATGCAAGCTTCGGGAGGACAGTGGCTGGCGGTGACACCGGAGCATCGCCGAAAATACAACACATCAGCAAGAAAGACCTTGCGCTTGCAGGCGGCTCGGGTTCACTTTCAGCATCGCGGCGGATGTGAGGCTCGGCTTTTGGGTTTTGAGAGGCGACTTTGCATTTGGGATGAGAGGGAACAGGACAAAGCACAGCACTCGGAGGCAAATTCTCCTGGCGGCGGGGTTCAGCATTTCATTTGTGTTACAACGAGGAGGGATGGAACACATTGTAGCCAGATGAAGCGGTCGTTGACATTTGGCGATCCCTCTGGGTTCACTGGAGTTGTTTCCTGCTGCTCACTTCAAATCTCCAGCAACCTTGTTGCTCGACTGCCTGGCGAATCGCGCTCTTTGATCGAGAAGGCAACGAACCTGCCTTATTAGCAGGGAGCCAACATCGCGGTCTCGGTTAAAGTTTAGCTTGGTGTTTTGGTTGGACGTCCGTCATTTGAACTGTGTAACTTCTCAGTCAAAAGTGTTCCTCCGTGAGACGACAGATTGGACAGATTTAATTAACGGGAGAAAGCACTCTGCATGATATTTGCATAACATGGCGTTGGTTCCTACAATTTACTGTTGGATGCTTGGAATAGCTGGGATAGTTGAGTCCGGGTGGTGGTTTACGAGTGGACACAGACACCTCCTCCCAATGCAGTGAATGCCATTTCCCACAGCACATGGCTGTCAATGAATGATGGCATTTATTGTGAAGTGAGTTGTTGAGCCTTTGTAAATTCACAGAAGCAAATGACTTTGTTATCAATACTTGGATAGATTGTTATAAATATATATATATATATATATATATATATATATATAAGTATAAGAAAATAACTGCAGATGCTGGTACAAATCGAAGGTATTTATTCACAAAATGCTGGAGTAACTCAGCAGGTCAGGCAGCATCTCGGGAGAGAAGGAATGGGTGACGTTTCGGGTCGAGACCCTTCTTCAGACTGAAGAAGGGTCTCGACCCGAAACGTCACCCATTCCTTCCCTCCCGAGATGCTGCCTGACCTGCTGAGTTACTCCAGCATTTTGTTATAAATATAGTCTGAAGAAGGGTCTCGACTCGAAACGTCACCCATTCCTTCTCTCCAGAGATGCTGCTTGGCCCGCTGAGTTACTCCAACATTTTGTGTCTGTCTATTTTTGTTATCAATAAATATCAATTCTGAAGTAGTATATTTGATCTTGCCATTCTTTATCAACACATCTCCACTATTGCTTAACTGGATATGATGCTTCGTTGTTTGTCCACTCATAGCTGGAGCGTCACTTGCATGGGTTTCTATTTCTATGTCTGCATAGCTACCCCTGGTAAATTTAACATTAGCTCCCTCTTATTCCTCATTTACTGGCAGCTGCAAAGAAGCAATGTCCAAATGCATGGTTGGTTTCCACCCAAATATTGACATTACCTTGCAACTTATTGTCTTAAAGTGTCCAAATGTTGGCCGTGCAACAGAAATTTCCTCCAAATATAAACGAGGAAGATGACTGTTGTATTTTGCTCCATTCCTTGGCCACTGACTTTATGGTAACATTGTGAAACTTAAACATGCCGTTCTTGGCCATGTTGTCATGTTTGACTCAGAGATGACCTTCAGCTCACATTTGCGATGTCGGTTTTATAATGTGGCCTGTTTTCATTCCTGTCTCCGTTTATTTGGATCTGGCATCAGAAAGTCTCGTCCATGCCTCCTTTGTTACTTACAGGGTACCAATTAAAGTATATTACCATCAAGCTGTGCTCCCTCCATACATTTCTACAAGTCAGCCACCAAATATTTACTGGAAGTCATTTGCTCAGCCCCTCACTATTTCCTGACTTATACTGAGTTCTAGTTATGCAATGCCCCAATCTAAAAATGTTCTCCCTTGTGTTCAAATCTCAGCCGAAGCACAACCCTCTCTACAACGTTCAGATTAACCTTCCAGTTATAGCCTTCTTGTTATCTCTGCATTTAATCACTGCCCATAGGTGCTTATGACTTCCGCTGCCAAGGGATTAAACTCTGAACTTCTCCTCAATCATTCTGTCTTTTTCCTTTTGGGAACTACTTAAGCCTATCTACATCTCCTAATGTGTCAAATTTGGTAATGCTTTGAGGCATCCTGAGATATTTTGACAGAGTTTACAAATCGCTAATATATTTTTTAAATGATCTGTATTATGATTTGAGATATGATTGGTACTTTTAATATATTGAGTTAAGTATCATTTATAGATCTGCAAAGTACCAATTGGCAGAAGTTCAGTTGTGAGACTTCAATATTCTGGGCTTCTACAGAACAAATAATTTGTTTTACTGGTATGTTGAATAAATAGGGGGGAGGATGATCACAAGTAGGTTTAGATTACAAATAGAATGACTCTGATTTCGTTAAGCATGTCAGTGTCCACATTTTACAGAAAGATATCAGTTGTCCATTATTTGTCTGATTCACAATGGCAAAGCTGTCTGAGACGTTCCTGGGCTCTGTTGGCAAGGCTCTGCGCAGTGACAGGATCTTGTATGCCTTAATCTGGTCATGAGAGGGGGAGACACAAACTCTTTGATGAAGCTGCTGATAAATCCTTGACAGACAGTAAAGACATGACTAGTTTGACAATTAGCAAAGCTGGAGCAAGTTTCGTTTTCCATAATGTCGATAACGTTCAGAAACATTCAACAACTATCAGGGCAGATCTGTCTACATCTGCCTGGCTGTTGATGTGCAGAGGCTGAAGGCAGTGTTCTGCAGAGCAGAGGACTGGGCCCAGGGCACACGTGCCAGCAGACTCTTTAAAGAACCAGTAATGCAATGCCAACTCTACTGATTTCGTAGTTCAGCAAATTTATCCATTGAGTCTGCTATGGGTTCAGGAAGTGAGAAAATTGGCAGTAGGACAGGTAAGTAGAGCTTTTTTATTAATGTAAAATATTTTCATGCGTATTATATTTAATTATTAATGGTTTTGTTTTTCTTAATGGATCCTGAGTGATATAACAAATGTTTGTGAACGTCAAAGACATGGAAACGTTCACAACATATGGCAGCATGAACACTCGATGACCAGTTGTGGGACCTCAATGATTATCAAAGCTGCCTGTTCATGTAACTGCCTATGTATTTCAGGAGACCTTGTGCTGTGTCGTACCTTTATGCTGGTGCTTGTGCCTAGTTCCAACCGTGCTGGTAGGGACATGTGAACGAAAGGCAGCCAAAGACAGGAATCTCTGGGCAGCGTCAGATTTGCCCTATTTAAAAATGAAATCATTACCATGTTGGTGTGCATTTTACAAAAGATAAAGTATCAAAGATCTCTTATTTTAAAAGATAATCATATTTTGCAAGAAGCACAAATAATTAAAGGTTGAGAATTTTCAGTGCCTTATCTAGTCTGCGTGATGATTGGGTCTGATGATTACGCTCGTTGACCGCACTGCTGTAGGAGGTTGAGTTTAATTTTTTTTTTGCAGATAATTTGTGTGTAATTATTCTTCCTTCACTGCATTCTTCTGAAAATATTCCCCTACCTTTGCCCTGGTTTGTTTTATTGACCCTCTTAAATATTATGTTTACTGAGTTAAATTACATTGTTTGCTGCACAATTGTGTTTGCTTTGAGTCCTGTGCCCTCGTCTTCGATCGGAGAAAAGTTGGTAATAAATATGCCGATTTTATTTTAAAGGACTTTTTACTGCTTGCCTTTTTCCTCTCGCAGCTGTATAATATGCATTGAAGTGCATGGGCTCACAGATCCTGCTCCAGATCTAACCAGCAATGGATCTGCAGTAGATTTTCAAGCATAGCACGCTTATGCTCTTGTGGTCCAGAGTGGAGTGTCCTGATGTAGTTTCTGGTGGGAGCCTTTCATCAAGTTCTGTGTTTCATGTTGGATGCAGAAACTTGACATTCCTAAATTTATATGAGCACATGCTACCATGAACTGGTGACAGCTACCAAAACGATTCTTGTAATAATCGCTAATCTATATCTTTTCCGGAACACTGTTGTGATCATTTTGTAAAATAGATTCAAATATGTGGCTGTTTCAGTTTTTCTTGCAATAATCTTGTGAAAGATGATTTATATCCAACAGCGATAAGTCAGTAACTTTCTCCATAACGGTTAAGGTAGTGTGAAGCAAAGGTGGTCTCAAAATATCAGTGCAGACTTGATAATAACAAGAGCCAACTTGCATTACTTTCATGTACTAGAGTGAATTACCAGTGGCGAGGGACTAGTTAAAGGACTAGGGACCATTTACATTGAATTTGATTCAGTAGTCTATAAATGTAAAAATCTAAAATGGTTATTTTAAAGGCAGCAATAGATAGTTTCTTGATTAGCATGGGTGTTAGGGGTTATGGGGAGAAGGCAGAAGAATGGGGTTAGGAGAGAGATGAATCAGCCATGATTGAACCGGCCTTGATGGGTCGAATGCCTCATTTTGCTCCTATCACATGACCTTATGAAAATGCTAGAAATGTTCAGTAGACATTTGCAGAGAGAGGAAGAGAGCTAATGTTTTAGTTCAATTAACTTTCATCAGAACAAGGAACATTTAGAAATAAACAATTTCAAGAGGCAGAGAGAATAGAATAAAGATGATCTTTAATAAATTGATAAGGAGGGGTTGGACGCCACATGCAGTGATGGTGTTCTTCCTGAAAGAAGATGGTAAACATGAGAAGGCGTGAGACGAATTAAATCTGAATACCAAAAGGGAGAGGAAAAATATATTGAATGCTGTAAATGTGAAATACATGGCTGGAATTTATTGGAAATTCTACGCGACACAACAATGGACTAGGCAGGACTATGAGTCGTCGCCTTTGAGCTTGTGTTAAGCTTCATTGGAACAGTGACGTTGGTCAGAATGGGAGTTGAATGGAGAATTAATATGATTGGCACCTGGATGCTCAGGGTCACCCTAATGGACTGGGAGTTGTTCTACAAAGTGGATTAATGTTGCAAAACTGTGTGGGTAATGGATATAAATGTCCCTGCTTGTTTATGACCAGATACTATCATGATTGCACACCAAGTTTGAATCTTTTTTTGAGTGATGATCATGCTAACATCATTAATCAAAGAAGCAAAAATTCATTGTGCTGGCTGGCTAAACAAATCTGTAAATTTTGATGATAGACTTGGAATGAAAACCACATTGTGTTTCCGACTGCTTCATCGCTCCCATGACTGAATCCTGATCATTGAATATATCCCAAGTAGACATTTTAAAAAGTAGAAGCATTCAGTGTTCTCTCTAAGGACAAACTGGAAGGAGAAACATATTGAAAACAAATATGATGATATGTGTAAGTACATTTCTTAATCATTCTTGGTGATTTCTTCCCTGTGTGTGACTATTTCCATCCATTTGTAGTTTGCTCAAATGTTCCAGAATAAAATATACATTGACCAGGGTGTTGAGAAAGAAACATCAGCAGAAGTTGACTCTCCATCTGTTTTTAATCAGAATTTGGCTGATCATCAAATGCTGAATGATCAGTGCCTAAACCACAAAGTCTGCATCAGGTTGGGTATTGTCATGAAAGAAAGCATAGTAGTTGATGAAAGTTCTCGCGATAAACGACTAACATTCCATATTGTAGTAGATGAGGGAAATAATTATTCAGCTGATTTCATTATTGTTTGCTTTTCTTTCGTATTGCTCTTCTGAGAAAACCAAAGTTATATTTGCCTTTTTTCTGGTAATGTTGTTGGGTTCTTGTATCTAAGATTGCAGAGTGGAACATTTATTTACAGATGAGTGTTTGATGGAAGATTTTAATTATTAGCAAATCGGGTGTAGAAGGCCAGAAAATAGAGTTTCATTTGGGAGTATATGACCAAATGAGCAGGATAAGCACACTTGAACAACACAAACGAACAAAACAAGAGTTAGCAACAAGTTTCTTGGTTCCATTTGCAAGTTCTGATGAAAACTTGAATTTAAGGCTGGGTATGCTTTTGTTCACTCAGCATATAATGAGGGATGTTGATGTTTTGAGTGATGGATGTTGATAATAAAATATAAATAGCTATCAAAATCCGTGGAGGAAGGACAATGGAGGTAAAATGAGTAATGACACAAACGAGCACAGGCAATGAAGTGTAATCTGATGTGCACATTGTAGAGGATGCACACCTTCATCCTTCTAACATCGCTCTTTATTACGAAGGTAGATACAAAATGCTGGAGTAACTCAGCGGGATAGCCAGCATCTCCAGAGAGAAGGAATGGATGATGTTTCGGGTTGAGATCCTTCTTCAGACTGATGTCAGGGGAGTGGGCGGGACAGAGATAGAATGTAGCAGAGACTGTAAAACTGGAGGGAGAACTGAGAAGGGGGAGGGGATGGAGAGAGAGGGAAAGCAAGGGCTATTTGAAATTAGAGAAGTCAATGTTCATATCGCTGGGGTGTAAGCTATGCATGCAAAATATGAGGTGCTGTTGCTCCAATTTGCGCTGGGCCTCACTCTGACAATGGAGGAGGCCCAGGACAGAAAGGTCAGATTGGGAATGGGCGGGGAGTTAAAGTGCTGAGCAACCGGGAGATCAGGTAGGTTAAGGAGACTGAACGGAGGTGTTCAGCGAAACGATCGCCGAGCCTGCGCCTGGTCTCGTCGATTTACAGAAGTTGACACCTGGAACAGCTGATATAGTAGATGAGGTTGGAGGAGATGCAAGTGAACCTCTGCCTCGCCTGAAAAGACTGTCGGGGTCCTTGGATGGAGTCGAGGCGGTTGCAGGGGAAGGTACCTGGGGAGGGGGTGGTTTGGATCAGAAGGGACGAGTTGACCAGGGAGTTGCGGAGGGAATGGTCTCTGTGGCAAGCAGAAAGGGGTGGAGATGGGAAGATGTGGCCAGTAGTGGAATCCCGTTGGAGGTGGCAAAAGTGTTGTAGGATTATATGCTGTATGCGACGGCTGAAGGGGTTTGAGGACAAGGGGGGCTCTATCCTTGTTGTGAATGGGGGGGAGGGGTAGCAAGAGCGGAGCTGCGGGATATTGAGGAGACCCCAGTGAGAGCCTCAGCTATAATGGAAGAGGGGAACCTCTGTTTCCTAAAGAATGAGGACATCTCCGATGATCTGGTATGGAAAACCTCATTCTGGGCGCAGATGCGGCGTAGACGGTGGAATTGGGAGTAGGGGATAGAGTCTTTACAGGAAGCAGGGTGGGAAGAAGTGTAGTCTATATAGCTATGGGAGTCAGTAGGTTTGTAGTAGATGTTGGTCAATAGTCTGTCTCCTGTGATGGAGACGGTGAGATCCAGAAACGGTAGGGAGAAGTCGGAGATGGTCCAAGTGAATTTGAGTGCAAGATGGAAATTAGTCGTGAAGTTGATGAAGTCAGTGAGTTCTGCATGGGTGCAGAAGATAGCACCGATGCAGTCATCAATGTAGCAGGGGTAGAGTTCGAGGATAGAGCCAGTGTTAGCCTGGAACAGTGATTGTTCGACGTAACCTACAAAGAGGCAGGCACAGCTAGGGGCCATGTGAGTGCCCAGAGCTATGCCTTGGATTTGGAGGAAGTGGGAGTAGTCTAAGGAGAAGTTGTTGAGGGTAAGGACCAGCTCTGCTAGGCGGAGGAGAGTATTGCTAGACGGAAATTAGCTGGTTCTGCGGTCAAGGAAGTAATGGAGGGCTTTAAGACCTTCCTGGTGGGGGATGGAGTGACTGGACATCCATAGTAAAGATGAGGGAGTGGGGGCCTGGAAAACAGAAGTCGTTGAAGAGACGAAGAGTGTGCGAGGTGTCTTGGACATAGGTAGGGAGGGATTGGACTGGGGGGATAGGACGGAGTTGAGGTATGTGGAAATTAATTTGGTGGGACATGAACAAGCAGAAACAATGGGTCTGCCAGGACAGTTCTGTTTGTGGATTTTGGGGAGAAGATAAAATCGGGATGTGCGGGGCTGAGGAATGATACGGTTGGAGGCTTTAGGGGGCAGAGAGCCGGAAGTAATAAAATCAGAAACTGTGTGTGTTATTAAGGTGTGGTGCTCATCTGTGGGGTCAAATAGATCTTGTTACAAATTGGCCATAAGTTGGTATGAAATGTATATTTTGTGAGAAGCTGTCATTTCCATATTGAGAGCCATTGCAGCCAGTTTTGGCTAGAAAATTAATGTACACACCAAACTATAAATGTTTTACGGTTATTTTAATTTTGACGAAAAAGAATCTTGCGTAAGCTGTCGGAACAATCCACAAAGGTATCTATTAGTTGTCCAAACCTGGGACTAAATGAAAACATGACGTTTCTGATAATGCGGCATTCCCTTTTAGTATCTTTCCATCACTTGTCTGAAGAGAGATTTGAATCTCCATATTTGACTGAGGTGGAAATTTACTCAAAGACAGGCTGGCACTTGGCTTACTAATATCTGATGTCTAATTTTATCTTTGACGCAGTAGTTATTTAAAGATATTTAGGAAGGCTTTTATTGAAAATATATGAAAGAAATATATGCTAATCAGATGGTACAAAGTTTTTGTCTACTTTCCTTTCACTTGTGCAACCCTATCTAAAATATCTTCGAAAATGAGTATTGGGAATTTAACATCTGCATTTCCTTGTGATGAGGCTCCAGAGTAAAAAAATATTCAGGATTCTGAAAGTTTGTGCGAAAAGCCATAATGGCTGGCGTAGACGTGTACTGATGAAGTAGTGGGAGTACTTTGATGTTTGGAAAATTACCTGGAGCCTTTTGGCTGACCTGGGCTCTCCAGTGTGAGTGCTCAATGCTAATACCAGAAAAATGATACAGTGGTGACATTAATCAACACAATGAACGTGTGTCTTCTGAATCAGACAAAATCGCTCATAATCTGATGAAATCTCCTTTGCTAATCTGAATTAGTATTAACTCAGAAGATATGATTTGTGTCTTTTGAAGATATTCTGCTGCCTCAAACGCAAGAAGAAGATATTCTATCTGATATTTAATCCACATTTGGTCAATAATCCTGGCAATAACATTCCTAATCTGATATTGATGCTTGTGGTGTTCAAAGCAATGAAAAGATACATTAATGAAACAAGGTTTGATGAAATTAAGTAATTTTACTAAACTCCAAAGGTGGGATACTTTTTAAAGTATTTTTCGAATAGCAGCACAATTGTCATTTGTTAATTTATTCAGTTTTACGAACCTGCCATTTGAAAAGCTATGAGAGAATATTGTTGATAATTAATATACCTTTGCATTGACTTCCCTTTACAGAATTTTAAGAGATGGAATAAAAAAAATTCATGTGCAATTTAAGCTATTTTACGAAATTCTGAGCTAACAGTGCCATTTGGAAAAGGTTTTGTGTACCCAAGGGATGATTCTTAATTTATTCACTCATGGATACAAGGATCTGCTGTGAAGTTTAACAGTTACATCCCTTGAGGCTGATAGGGAGCCTTGAAGTCTGCAGGTTTATTAAACTGGGAGATTTTGACACAGTGTTATTGAAGGGATGATGATATGTCAAAGGCAAATGGAGAAGCACTTAGAAGGGAGCAGAAGCTTGTAATGTTCTTATGGAGAATTCTTCTGTCATCAGCGGTGGAGGTCTTCCTTGGCCTGCCAGTCCCTTTGCGATTAGTAAGCTCTCCAGTGCTCGCTTTCCTCTTAGTGATGTTCCAAACAGTTGCTTTTGGTAAGGCTAAGGTTTGGCTGATGTCTCTTAACAGCTTCATTCTTGTTTCTCAATCTCATAATGGCTTTTTTGTCTTTCAATGGCACAACTTTGGTCCTCATGTTGATAAACAGCAATAAAAGTTTCCAAAGGTGATGGAAAGACTGGAGGAAAGACTAGGTGCTGAGAGGTCTCTTATACCTGCATAGAGGAGCAAATTAAAACACCTGAACAATTACAAACATCTGTGAAGCCATATGTCCCAAACATTATAGTGCCCTGAAATGGGGGACTATGTATAAACACAGCTGTAATTTCTACATGGTGAAACCATAATGTATAAAAATGGCCTTTATTAAAATCTGACAATGTGCGCTTTAACCACATGTGATTTTTTTTTCTCTATTACAAATCTCAAATTGTGGAGTACAGAGGCAAATAAATAAATGATGGGTCTTTGTCCCAAACATTATGGAGGGCACTGTATGTGTAGGAAGGAACTGTAGATGCTGGTTTACACTGAAGATAGTCTCAGTCGTGACTCTCGGTCTGAAGAAGGGTCTCACTCTGAAACTTCACCTGTGACTTTTCTCCAGAGGTGCTGCCTGACCCACTGAGTTCCTCCAGCATTTTT
Organism: Rhinoraja longicauda; assembly: GCF_053455715.1. NCBI lineage: Eukaryota > Metazoa > Chordata > Chondrichthyes > Rajiformes > Arhynchobatidae > Rhinoraja > Rhinoraja longicauda. Next base: position 22,616,893 of record NC_135975.1, read on the forward strand.
TGTCTATTGTGACTATAGAATATAGTTCTGCTGGATAATTGCCAGGGTTGTAACTTCATCAGAACAAGTTTATTTGAGGCACAAAAACTAAATAAAAATGCATCTGCTGTAAATACTTAACCTGCCGAATGTCTCCACCAATTTCTGTTTATATTTTGCAATGCCGTTTCGGGCATCTTATCACGATGAAATTGATACCCAAACCCCTTGTTGTATTCAGCCTACTTGGCTGTTTCCTGTCATCATGATGATGGTGAGGACTGCCAGAGAAGGTCACTTCAGTTTTCTGCCTGTAAATAGTTATGGAGGATTCATCCTTGGACTCTACTATCAGGGAGCATTGCTTGTAAACAGTTTAAGTGGCCTGCCCCATTCATGAAAGGATGCACAACACAGCTAAATATTGATCGGATCTATTGGGTCTGAAATTGCTTACAGCAGGCTGATACAACTTGCACAAAAAACCGCGTTATAATCTCGTCATTTTGTATGATGCTTCGTACTGCTTTTAGCAAGACCCGCGACAAGGCTCAGTGAATAAATAGGACTCCTTTCAGTTTACTGGTCCTGTTTAAATGGTGAACAGGCTGAGCCATGAGTTTGCAGAATGTGGTAGAACATGTTTTGCTGCCGTTGATACTCTTGTGGGGCTAGTTGTAGTGCACTTTTAAGTTAATGGCTGTATTTTACACAGTGGTACAAAAATAAACTCATTGGTACACGGTTGACACATTACACTCACAAACTGGAATTGATGGCTTGGTGGCCAAGTTTGCAGATAATATGAAGGTAGTTGGAGGGGCAGATTGTGTTGAGGAAATGGTGAGTCTGCAGAGGGACTTGGACAGGTTGGGAGAGTGGGTACAGAAGTGACAAATGGAATGCAGCATAGCAAGCTGTACGGCCATGCAGTTTGGTAGAAGGAATAAATGCGTACAATATTTTCTAAATGGGGGGAGGGTTCAGAAATTGGAGGTGTAAAGGGACTTGGGAGGGCTGGTGCAGGATTCCCTTAAGGTTAATTTAGAGGCTGAATCAGTTGCAGGGAAGGCAAATTCAATGTTAGTATTAATTTCGAGAAGACCTGAATATAAAAGCAAGGATGTAATGCATTGGTCAGACGACATTTGGAATATTGTGAGCCGCTTTGGACCCCATATCTGAGGAAGGATGATGTGCTGGCATTGAAAAGAGTCCAGAGGAGGTTTATATGAATAATCTTGGGGATGATTGGATTATTGTATAAGGAGCATTTGATGGATCTGGGCCTGTACGTGATGGAGATTAGTAGGATAAGGAATCTCATTGAAAGCAACCAAAATAAGGAAAGGTGTAGTTAGAGTAGATGTGGGGAGGATGTTTCCAGTCTTGGGAGAGTCTAGGCCCAGAGGGTACAGCCTCGGAATAAAAAACGTACCTTTGGAATGAGGAGGAATTTTTTTAGCCAGAGAATGTATTGTCACAGATGGCGGTAAAGTCCAAGTCACTGGATAATTTTAAGTGAAGATTGATAAATTCTTGATTAGTAAGGGCATCAAAGGTTATGGGAAGAAGGCAGGAGAATGGAGTTGACGCGTAGAGATAGATCATCCATGATCGAATGGCAGAGCAGACTCAATGGGCTGATTGGCCAAATTCCACTCTGATATTGACTTTTAAGCCACGATGGAATTGTCTACTAGAAGCACCACATGTCAAGTAGGCTTGGTTAGAAAATGAATTGGGTATTTGGGAAAATGCTTTGGCTCACTAAGAAGAACCTGTAACCCACAGGGCCACCTACAAGGATGTTGAGCAAGAAGATAAGATAAACTTTTCTTTCTCACAGGCATTCGAGCCAAGCTTGACGCTGGATGTAATAAATAACCCTCATTTTCAGTACCAAGAAGAATATATAGTTTTGAAAACATGGTCTACTGCAATTTGTAGGTTAGGGTAGAAGTGCGAGCTCACTGGACTCTATCTTTGGGGGATGCAGGGGGAGAGAAAGACTTCACCTTGGACTGAGATCTGGAATGGTGCCAGGACCTTAGAGTTCTCTGGACCAGGCATCTCAATTGGACAGAGGGTCGTGAGACTTGTTGCTACTGACTGGTGCTCAAATCAGTGAAGAGTTAATGAGCAGAAGGGTGTGAGATTTGTTGTTTTACTAATGCATTTTCTTGCAATTTGCCTTAATAAATATTGTTTTATTCTGATCCTTTAAGAACTGGATTAAGCCAATTCCCAATGTATATTTGTAAGGATCAAGTTGGTAGGATTTTACTTTGTTCTTTCACCACGGCAACCTCAAAGTAGAAAGCTGGAAAATGTCAAATGTAGCAGGAGGCACAGAATAGGGAAATTTGGTGAAAGTTTATGGTTGGGGACTGGGAAGGCAGCAAAAACAAAGGGGGTCAGCAGAAAGATGTAATTTTAAATTGCCAAAGGGCTGTAAAGTTAAAAAAAAAATTGTAATGCAGGAAGTAAAGATTATGGAGGCGGTCAAAATGCGGCAGAATTTTTTACCATTTGCTGCCTGAGAATAGAGCCGTGATCTGAAATTGTGCAATATGGTTTTGTACTTGGAACGCTGCAAGGTGCCAACTGAGATATGAGGTGCTCTGTCTCAAGGTTCTGTCAAGCTTCAAAAGAATGGTGTGGGTGGCTGTAAGTAAAGGGATGTGCGGGAATAAACATATTCAGCTGAATGTTCAGGGTCAAGCTGGAAGATTGAATGGGATATTCAACAAGGTAATCATTTAATCTGTCACATGCAGAGGAATATATAAGAAACAGAAGCAGAATTAAAACAGCAACCCTTGAGGCCACTGCACCACTTAATAAGATAATTAATTGATCCTCAATTTAAATTTCTAAATTTGTCCATACAAGCAGGTTTATTTTGAAGATAGGCTGGAATGCGGAGGAAGACAAATTAACAGAGTACATGAATTAATTTGTGGAATGTGCAAATATTTGGCAAATGACATTCCACAATGGTAATGCAAGTTTGTAGGTTTTGGTAGAAAGGATGGGAATGCCAAAATAATGGGAAGATACAAGTCTAGATGTAACAGAACAATAAATAGACCTCGGAATACACTTGCCAATTCACTTCCTTGTGCCTTGGGTTGGGAAATCCATTTTAAAACAAAAACAAACCAGGCCCTTGGGGTGCTTTTGGTAGAGGGGTAGTATTGAAATGTGAGGATCTATGGTTAATCTGCATGGAATCTTTGCTGGACCATCGATGGAATATTATGCAGTGTTTGTCTTGAAATATTTATGAAAAGAATATTGAGGAACTGTGGAGGGTGAAAAGGTTTTGCAAGGATGATATTGGAAATGAGAGATTTACAAGAAAAAGATGACCAGGCCATGTCTCTCTTAAAAAAAGGCTGTGGGTTATCGAATAGAATTTTTTTTAATAGGAGGTTTTGATTTGGTGATGGGTATAGGGTTTATTTCTGCTTGCTTAAGAAGATAATTAGAGACCATTAGATCAAGATGATACACAAAATAGATTGTGGAATTTGTCGGAATTGCGTAATTTCCTTATACAAAGTGTGCTGTGAGACTTGCCGTCGGGGACTGGTTGGAGTGAATGGTGTAGTTGCATTTCAGGAAGGGTTTTGCAGTAGGATGGAAGAAAGTTCTCGTTTGAAGCATAAATGGTGGTGTCAAATTTCTTGTTTCTGATCCTCCTCCCATTTCTCTTGATTCCTTCCCTCCCAGAAATCTAGCTGTTGTGAATAATGAATGTGCAGTATTGCATTGAATTAATTTGTTTGGTACTTTTCTCTTGCACCAATATTTTATCCAATTTCTCGGAAGTTATGCACTTGAGTACAGGCTAATAAGACTGACAATTTTCAATATAATATATTGGCAAAATGGGCATCATGTCAGGCACCATTTTCAGGGTGCATGTCTACAGAGAATTCCAAGCTTCTATCAGTAGGCACCTGCTGGTTCCAGAAAGTTGTATCTTGCTGTCAGTTTTGCGTGTGTGAATATAATGAAGATTCACTCCAAAGATGTACAGGGTTTGTAGGTTAATTGGCTTTGGTAAAGATTGTAAATTGTCCCTCGTGTGTGTAGGATAGTGTTAGTGTTGCCGGGATCGCTGGTTGGCGTGGACTCGGTGGGCCGAAGGGCCTGTTTCCTCGCTGTATCTCTAAACTAAACTAACAGATTGCCATGTAAACTGGTCATTCTATAATTATACCCTTGCGTAAGGTTGCACTGCAAAGCTTCCACAGATGAAGGTGTAAGTAAGGCATGGCAAATTGACACAAGGTGAGTAATTTAAACTGATTCTAAGTAACTAGAATAAATTAGAATATTTGAAACGGAATACTTAGTAGGAACATGAAGTGAAATTATAAACTGCCAACTTTTCTGGGAGCAGCAGCCAGAGGAATGGATCTCAGCAGCATTTGGCCATTGAGAGGCTAAATGTTACAGGTAAATGTAATGTTAAGAGGGTTTGCTGCTGTCATAGATTTGAGGGGAATTTTTTTTTTTACACAGTGGTTGATATGTGAAACTGGCTGTTGGAGGTACAAGTAAAGGCATTTTAACACATGAATAAGCAAGGCATGGATGAAATAGGACCTAAAGCAGGCAATTGGAATAGGTGTATTTGGGAATAAAGATCAGCATGGACGTGGTGTGTCAAAGGGCCCAGTTCTGTGCTGTATAATTCTACGACCATATGGATTTAGTTGAGATTATTTTTCCAGTTATTGGTTAGCATTGGTTTTAAAAATCAAAATCTATAGGAGCAGAATTAGGCCAATCTACTCCACCATTCAATCATGGCTGATTTATCTCTCCCTCCTAACCCCATTCTCCTACCTACTCCCTATAATCTCTGACACCCGTCCTAATCAAGAATCTATCTATCTCTGCCTTAAATATATCCACTTTAATATATATAAGTTGCAATTAAATTGATAATCTCAGTTGACAGAATCTGCACATTCATATTTGCCCATTAATATCCATTAATATCCATAATTTTATAAATTGGCTTTCTTTCATCTTCAAATTACCGACCAGGTTATTGACTTATTTTTCAAATTCACAAACAAATGCAGTGAGTTAGGATAGTTGCAGCGTTGGTACACTGAAATGCACAAAACACATTTGGGGCACGGGAGAATATTTCTGGCTTTGGCTGGTGGTTCAGATGGGAAGTATCTATGTTCAACCTTCACAGCAGAAATGTCCTGGATTGCGTGTTCGTGCTACAATTCTGAGACATGCTGAATGACTGATTATGCCACATCTGTCACTACACATTATGCTGGGAAATTAGAGAGAGTGGTTGATTTCAATGATACTTGTCTTGCAAGTACGGAATTTAGGTGAAGAAAATAATTAAAAACCATTGACCTCGCAATGCTTTAATGTGGTTTTTAAAAAAAGTATTAAAAAAATATAACATTAAGTTCGGTTTACTTATTTACATCAGTTTTAAACATCGCAATGTTGGAAGCATTTAAAATTGGCTGAGGTCTGTTCCCGGCTTTGACAAAATGCAAAGGTCCCTCTGACCCGTCATCCCCCCCATTTTGCCCTCTTGTCTTGGTGTTCTGGGGCAGGACATGTGCAATATGCCACCTGAGGCCTGGCTGCTGCTGAGACCTTGCTACCTGAACCCAGAGTGGCGAAGATCAACAGGATTAGTCCTCCACATCTGGCCCAGTTGATTGTGGGTAGGTGGGGACTGTGGATGGCAAATCCAGGCCACAGGCCAGATCCAGAGAGATTTGTCCCATTGCTAAATAAATTGCCAACATAAGTCTTTTTATCCTTTTGGGAACGGTGAGGAGGAAGCTTTCTCTCTGGGATTCGGGATTTATTTCTGGCTTAAAAATAAAACAAAGTATATCAAAACTCATTTATAGTTTTGTTTAGAATTCAGTCAATGTGCTTGTTTGAAAGGCCAAGGCCAAATTCAGCTTGAAAGGTCATTTGTGTGACATGCTCATTCTGTACAAAACTCTCAGAGTATAAATTCAGTGCCTGGTGAAGTGCGTGGTAATCTTACAGCTGGCAGCTCTAGTTCTATGTTTTTTAATAAAAAGGTTCTCCCCCCCCACTCGACCCTTGGCTTAAGCTCTGTGGCTCCATTTCTGGTAATCCCCTGTCGTAGATTAAATAGAGACAGAAGGTGTAATAATGTTACCACTGCACTGTTAAATGTTTTGAGACCTTGAGCTTATCACAGAATAATCATTTTGCCCTGCATGTTGTACGTGTATTCAGAGTCCCAGATGTTATTTTCTGTAATATTAAACTATGATGTCATTATCAAATGTTCCCCATGGTTTAAATAATGATAGAGATTGCCTTGTTAAATTATTAAGGATGGTGTGGTAGGGCTGTCTGACCCCCAGAGTTGTGGTTCGGTAAAATCTAAGCTTGATAAACTGATTGAAACTGTTCTTCAGGTTGCATTTTATGGATTTGAATTAGTTGGATGGATAAGTGGATAGCCATGCAGTGCAAACGAGGCCCACTGGACCTGAGGTTGTTATCATCCTTTATGTAACTATATGCTGATTTTTTTTTTCTTTCATTGAAATAGTAAAGGATAGTTTAAAAGGCAAGATGATCGTGCCAATAAAATATTCACTATGTTAAGAAACAAATCTGTAGTGAAGTGTGTTGTGGAGAAGCCATATTAGTTTTTGCTTTGCAGGCCTGGTTTTGTTGAGCCAAATTTAATGGGGCAGTGTCATATTTTGGAATCAAATATATCAAGTAAGCAAAGACTGTCTCTCCATACTAACTGTGCAGACTGTTTAATCGGCTGTGAACTTGTAGCAGACTAAATTGATGCTCTGCTGGATAATAATGTAGTCCTTGAACAACAAAAAAAATGTAGTAGTAGCTGATTATTGACTGTTTTTACTGCAAAGAGAGATTTAGCAGCGGACATTTTGGTTTACCTGTGCATGTTGCTGAATTATGTTTTTTGCAAAGAAAAAGAATGGATTCTCTGTTGATGACCGGGAGCCTGGTATGTCTCTTGGGATAGACCTGCAAACATTAACCAAAAGGTTTTCACAGACAGAGGCTTATTATGTTACTGAAAGATATTGATTGGGGTTAATTGGCATATTCAAAGTCATAGTTTACTATGAATAAAAGTCATCGTTAATTTACAGTCATGATGGTACACGAGGAGGCCATAAGCCCACAGAGTCCATGGTTTCCCCCTTTTAGAACCATTCAACCAGTCCCTTTCCTCACATTCTATTACCATAGTTTCTCACACACACATTTTTCAGTTTCCTTCTGAATTCAATTTTTTCTTCATATCTACCACCCTCATGGCAGTGGATTCCGAGTCATTACTACTTGCTGAATTATTTAGTATATTTTAAAAAAGAGTTCTTGCTCTCATCTCATTTGATTCCAGTTTCTCCAACCTACCCCGATAGCTATAATTCCATGTGGCTGGAACCATTCCAGTAAATCTAAATACATTTCTGTAACAAAAAATGTGACTAATTGTGAGCAAATTTTGAGCATTGCTAAAAATAAAGCAGATGTTGAAAATTTGGGGTACGAGAATATGTGGTGCATTAGTATTCAGTAAAAGTCAGCAAGTGAAAAGTTAAAAGCGCAAGTCAGTCCTCTCTTTTCCTGCTTGAAAGATTTGATTAGGATGTTGCCTTTGCAATGAATGAATTCAAATAGTTTGGGTATTCAGTTACTCAAAATTCATAGAATATTGTTCCACTTTTACCTCCAGAAATGAATTGCTGCCATGTTTCTGAAATGTGATTTTTTTTTCCCTTCACTATTATTGCTGATTTCTTCAAATATTGGTCTGAATTCTAAAGTTACCATTTTGAGAAAATAGTTTACGCTTTGGCATGCCAGCTGATGCAATTTTAATTTTGTCCTTGGTAATCAGATTTTAACACTGCATATAATTAAGTGAAAACCAGATTGCAGCATCGATCTGTCTACTACATATCCTTTCCAAGTTCCTCAGGACATGTTGGTTACATTGGTCAGCTTGCAATTAATTTATGCCTGAGCATGATACTTTAGCCCCATATGTCACTTTAGCCACTTATGTCAGAAAATAAAAAGATCGGATTCTGGGATTTTTCGTGTAATGCAGGCTTCTCATTCCATTACCTTTGCAGAATGCAGCTGTATCACCTTGGGCAACTTCTGTCATGAATCACAAAGGTTTCTGCTGCTATTGTGCAGCTATGGTATGGTCATCAACAATTAATCAGGCATATCTGTGTCTATCTCCAAGCAAGCTGATTTTATATTGCACCAATCCACCTCCTTGCCTTCTTTTCCCTTTTGCACAGCAAGTGAGAACATTGCTGATTGGTCTTGCTTCTCGCACAGTTAGTTATATGATAGTTAGGAAACCACTTAAGCAGATTGGTTACACCACATTCACACCTACAGCTGAAATAAATTTCTCATTGAGAAGGTCTTTTGGAAGTCATGAGGAATGATTCTGCTTGGTGGCTTCCCGCAAAGTTCCATCTGAAAAGACTTTGCAGCAAGCAGGCCAATTTCATTGTGGAACACATGTTTCTCCAACAGACGACGCTGGGTTTTGACAGTTTCTTGGGCACAAATTCTCGGAAGTGCAATTGAACAATTCTTGTTCCACTATTTTAACATTTGAAAGTTAGTCTTTCTATCCTTAATGCTTCTGCCAAAGGCAAACATTGATATTCACGAATAACAGCAATTCTAGGTATTAAAAGAGCAATCTTTATCATTCAAATTCATCTAATAAAAATTCAAAACAATTGACATGTTATGCCTTGTATATCTACCCAACCATGGTTATTATCCTGATGTGAATTTCAGTGTAACTCCCCCAAAAGGCTGCACAAGGCGGAAGTTAGATATGACTTGCTCAATGGTTCTTGACATGTTTGATGTCCGGGAATCCAGGCCTGCAGCATTATAATGCTGACACGAGTAACTACATGGCAGTCTGACTTTGCTGCCTCTCATGTCCAGACAGACATTGGTGACAGATATTGAGAGTTCGAATAATCTGTCAACATAATCCTTTCCCATTGCACGGTCACAACATTTCCACTAAACAATGGGAGAATTGTAATATGACTGCAGACTCCATTCTATTTCCTGGTCTGGAGAAGAGCTGGTTGAACTGAGAACCCGCATGGCCTCAGAATGTGTACCCCAGGAATTTGCTAATATTTCCCAAAACAAGTCATCATGGTTCTGAAAGTTGCAGCATAGTGCCAGAACCACAAAAATTATCATGTTTTTTGGGGTTTTTTTTCAATAGGTGATTTTTTTTTCTTCCTGAGGACTTGACCTGTGAAGCTTGTATCTTTTCAAATTTGTTGATCAGCAGCCACCATTGGATTTCAGCCACCACCAATATTTCTCGTTTATGTGACTGTGAATGCCTCCTTCTAAATGTTCCCTTAACCTCTCCCTGGGTAAAGTAAATAAACCCAGCCTCCCTGTTTACTTGAACTGGCCCACCTTCAGTGCTGTTGTACTTGTCTCTTTAACTGATTTTTACAGAGATCACATTCATTGGAATGAGCATTCTGTGGTTTACTGTTTTGGTTTCCACTTCTCTAAATGTGGAAAAATTGCCCATCAGGGGAATTTTCCCAATGGCGTTTACTGTGAGAATCGATGGTGTAATACACGCAACCTGACTCGAGCTGCAGTGAATCTTGTTAAAACATAACATTCTTAATAGCAAAATAGCAAGACCTTCATTTAAAATACAGGTTAATATAGGAAAATATGTAAAGAGGATAATGATAAATGAAGCACTGGTGGCATTGCACTTTACTTATTTGTCTAAAACAAGTATCACTAAGAACGAGGTTGATTTGCTTTTCGCTTTAGACAATTCAGCTCTGCACAACAATTCATTTGTCCCGTTAAGTCACAACTGCAGTCTTTTACAGCTGCACCATGTGATTTCAACCTCTGTTGAAGGATTTTTCACTTGTTGGCCCAACAAGATGTGTATATAAAATCAGACTGATCTTGGACTAATCCTGAGAAGTTTGCTTGGCCAGATCTTGGCAAGCACAGAAGCTGCATGTTTCATTCTTGATTTCAGGAGATGTTTCTCAAACTGAGCATGCCCCACTAGTCCAAGAAACAAATATATTGGCTGACATTTCTCATATTAGCACAATAGCTGATGGAATATAATTTGGATAAATGCATGGTGATGCACTTTGGGAGGACTGATGAGGGGAGGACATGCACAGTGATCAGTGCTGCTCCCCCAGGGAGTACTGAGGAACAGGGGGACCTTGCATTCAACTTCAAGGATCCCTTTGGTTGCCGGACAGACTAACCAGAAGACTTGCCTTCGTTAACCAGGGCACGGAAAAAAGAGAAGAGAGGCTGTGGCACAACTTTGTTAACATAGGCTTGGCCACAGCTGGGGTATTTTGTACAGATCTGGTCACCACACTATAGAAAGGACAGGATTGTGCTGGAGAGGGTGCAGGGGAGATTTGTCAGGATGTCGCCTGGCATGGAACTTTTCAGATATGTGGAGAAACAGGGTAGGCTGGATTTGTTTTCCTTGGAATGGAGGAGGCTGAGGGGGAAATCTAATGGAAGTGTACAAAATCATGTGGGGCATTTCATGGGGGGAAAACGAGGAAACTGTTCCCCATAGCAGAGGAGTTTGAAATTGGAGAATAGGTTTATGGGAAGGGATAAGAGGCTTGGACGAGATCCAAGGTTGTATATCTTGACCCAGGGAATTGTTGAGATCTGGAATGCATCGTCTGAGTGCATGGTTAAAACATTTATTTTCACTACATTTTAAGGTGCATCTTGGTGAGCACTTGAACACTAAGGCATTGATTGGTATGTACCAAGTACTGATACATGGATTTTTGATGGTCTGAATGGACATGGTGGGCTAAAGGCCCTGTATCTGTACAGTGTGACACCAGTACCAAAACTTCCTCCAGTTTTTTGATGCAATTATTTTGACTATTCAGAACATGGTTTAAATATAATAAAGGAATACCTACTGGTATTGTCCCAACTTGACGAATCTTAAACAGTACGAATGCAACAGGTTTTATGCTGATGAAAAACCCATTGCAAATTCTTGTAGTTTATTGTCCTGTAATATTCAAACCCTAAAACGGGAAACAAAAGTTAACACATTTCACTTCCTTTCAGTCGCTCTCCACTGCTTGTTCTGTATTTTTCAACAAGCATTTTTAAAATTAATTTTGAGACGATTGCAGTGCAGAGTCAAATGGAACAGTGAACTGACATCAATTAATCTAATCAATTGTTTAATATTCATATGCACACAAATTGTAAACCCTGTAAAAGTTACGCATCTTGAAAATTCTTGATTGGGCTACTATTAAAATTTTTTTTTTAAAATATTCAAAATCCAAAACTAAATGAGGTCAAATCTATAATACCAAATAAAACTTCTGAAATGAAATGGAGATATAAGGAGCTGCGGATGCTGCTCTAAAAAAAAAAAGTCACTAAGTGCTGCAGTAATTCAGTGGGTCAGACAGCATCTCATGGGGGCATGGATAAGTGATGTTTCAGCTTGTTGCCCTTCTTCAGACTGATTGTGGTGGGGAGGAGGGGGGGGGGAGATGAAAGGTGAGTGCAGGACAAAGCCTGGCAAGTGTCAGGTGGACACAGAAGAGGGGGGGGGGGGGAAGTTGCCCAAAGGCCAGAAATGAAAAGATAAAAAGTGGGGGCGAAGGATTAGTTTTTTCATCTCTATTCAGCCATCCACCTATGAACCCCTCCCCCCACCTGCCTGTACCCACCTATCACTTGCTAGGCTTTGTCCTGCTTCCAGCTCTTCACCCCCCCCCCCCCATGCTGCAGTCTGAAGAAGAATCCCTACCCAAAACAGCACATATCTGAGTTTTCCAGAGATGCTGCCTGACTTGCTGAGTTACTCCAGCACGTTGTTTCTTTTCCTAGAATAACATCTTGTTTTGATGTGTGATAAAGTAGCACTAATATATTTTTCATTAATGCACAGTTTGATTGTGCCACTAGCAAGCTCATGTTTTTCAGTCAAAGTAGGTTGGTAATCAAATCATCATATTTGTTCCGGAATGTATTTGTAATACCCAGGGAAGGAGGAAAAGGTATTGAAATAGAACACTTGTAAACTCTTCTGCAAGGGTGTGAGATCCAGTAATCTCTACTGTTAGTTTCTTCAGGCTTGTGTGCAAAGATATTGCAAGTGTGAGCTCGTACACGTAGGACCTGGCTAAATGAAGAGACCAATAATCATTCATAAAATAGTGATTTTTAATGACTAAGAAAGGAACAGAGAATTTGTTTTATTTGCTGCTGAAAGAGAAATTGGATTAAAAGAGGGAAATACAGATACAAAGGAAAATGTCTTTTTTCTTAAGAAAAGTCCTCAAAGATCAATTTACACTCTGAAGAAAGAAAATTCCCTACAATTATAGTAGTTTTGTTTCCGGGTCAGAGAGCTTGAATACATTGCAGACCATCTTGCCATTCCATGTATCTTTTGTTGTGATAGACCAAAGTTAACTTTCTACACTGGCTACGGTTTAGATTAAGAATGAATGAATTAATAAGTTTATTGGCCAAGTATGTGCATATACAAGGAATGTGCCTTGGTGCTCCGCTCACAAATGACAACACAAACATACAGTTAACAATTAAGAATAAAGCATAACCACATCAAATCAATAAGGATACAACATTACGGTCTAAACATGTGGGTGAAAATAAACCAGAGCAAAAAAGAGACTACAGACTTTAGTTATTGAGTAGAACTATTACTCGTGGGAAAAAAAGCTGTTTTTATGTCTGGCTGTGGCTGCTTTGACACTAAACAGGAAGTGTAACAGTTTCTTGAAATTTGTGGGAGGTTTGACAGCGATGTCCAGTTTTAGCAAAACGAACCACAAGTGCAGCATCTGTCTTTACAGATATTGCTGAATTATTTAGTTTATAAATTTATGTCATAGGAGCAGAATTCCACCATTCAATCATGGCTGATCTATCTTTCCCTCCTAACCCCATTCTCCTGCCTTCTCCCCACAACCCCTGACACCTGTACTAATCAAAAATTTATTTATTTCCCTTCAAAAAATATCCATTGTCTTGGCCTCCACAGCCTTCTGTGGCAATAGGAACTGCGTGTAAATTTTGTTTACAGCAGGTTTTCTCCCAAATTAATTTTCCTACAGTGTACAGCGCTCAATTGTAATCATCTATTGTCTAGCCACTGACTCGTTAGCAACAAATGCTTTTCACAGTACCTCGGTACACGTGACAATAAACTAAGCTGAATTCTGTTGCATATCTGAGTAAACCTAACATATGTGACATCCCAAATTATTGAATTGGAATGTTGGCATAGATTTCTGTGTTCAGGTTTTGGAAGAGGGTTTGAACCCATTTTCTTGACGTCTAGGTAAGAGTATCACAAAATAAGTAGCTGGCTCACGCAGGATTGTTTTTAAAAAATTTAATGGTAGGAAACCAAACTCATGTTTTGTTCTAAAACAATGTACATTTTGTTTCATTTGCAGAATGTACAAAGGACTGGTTGTCAAGCTTTGAGAGGACCCATCACTCGAAGGATCCTACAAGGGATCACAGCCTGAGTGAAATGGCTTATTAGCCATAATGGAACTGGATGCTGATCTCAACTCATGCAAACAGGCCTTCAGAGGACTCGAAGGATCTCTGAATGGCTACATCCCAGGGAGTGGGTAGGGGTGGTGCAGGGAGTTATCTTTTGTACCCAGAGCA